>NC_133661.1:219932544-220239177 GCF_037893015.1 Macrotis lagotis | reverse complement strand
AAGATTATAATTATATTACCCCTAGATATCTGAACAGGTAACAAAGTGTGTAGAGAAAAGAGAAGGTTCAAGACAGAGTTATCAGTGAGATAATGTTGATGAGGAACTTAAAATCTTTAAAACTCTACAAGTATTCATTATTGTATTATTTTTGTTTATTGTTACAGCCTGTCCTGAGGTAAAAAATTGTTTTGTGAAGTGACTAGTGGAAGAGTTCTGTCTCTAAGACAGAGTATATATAACCACTTTTGCTATTGCTGGCTCTTGAGAATTTAGTATATTACTTTAAGATTATGAAATTCTTAGACTGGAAGTGATCTTGAGAGATCAAGAAAGGATAGTTTTGACATAGAGATTAGGCAAAAGTCAAATGATTTTTTCCAGTTGGTGGTAGGAGGAATGGGAAAGAGGATTTATGGTATGCCCTTTTTAATTTTTCTCATCTGAAATAATAAATACTCTTCCCTAGGCACATTTCCATATTAATCATGCTTTAAAAAAAGGGAAAAAATCTTGAGAAAGAAAAAGCTAATTAAAAAAAGTGAAAATAGTTCACTTTGATCTGCATTCTGACTCCCATAATTCTTTATCTGAATGTGGATAGAACTTTCCATCATAAGTATTTTGGAAATGTCTTTGATTACTATATTGCTGAGAAGTCTAGCTGTGATCAACACACAATGTTGCTGTTAATGTGTACAAAATAAATATTCTCCTGGTTTTGCACTTCACTCAGCATCAATTCATGTAAGTGTTTCCAGGTTTTTTCTGAAATCTGCCTGTTCACCATTTCTTATAAAACAATATTAAATTCACATCTCACAATTTGTTAACCTATTCTCCAATTGATGGACATGCCCTCAATTTCTAATTCTTTGCCACCACAAAAAGAACTTTTTATGATCTCTGGGATATAGACCTAGTAGTGGTATTGCTGGATCAAAGTGTTCGCACAGTTTTATTGCCTTTTGGGCATCTTTCCAAATTGTTCTCCAAAATGAATGGATTAACTTACAGCTATACAAGCAGTGCATTTAGTGTTTCAATTTTCTCATATTTCCAACAGTTATCATTTTCCTTTTCTATTGTATTAGCCAATCTGATGGATATGAGGCAATACTTCAGTTATTTAAATTTGTATTTCTTTAATCAAAAGTAAGAGCATTTTTTCATGATTATAGATAGCATTAATTTTTTCATAAGATCATATTTTCTAGTCTTTTTCATCAGGAAAGTTTGAAAGTCCACTATTTTATTGAATGTTCAAGTTTTAACCTGAAAAATTGTGTTCAGTTTTGCTGGATAGTTCTTGGTTGCAACCCAAACTCCTTTGCCTTTCAGAGTATCATATTCCAAATTGTTAAGTCTTGTGTAATCCTGACAGGATTCCTTAATATTTCAATTTCTCTCTGGCTGTTTGCAATATTTTCTCCTTATCCTAATAGTTCTGAAATTTGACTGCTATATTTCTTGGAATTTTTCATTTTGTGTTCTAAAAGAGGCTTACAGGCTTTTTTTTTTTAGTTCATGACTTTTAGGAGTCTAGTAATTCTTAAATTATCTCTCTGGGATCAATTTTCCAGCTTAGTTGGTTTTCAAATGAGGTATTTTCCATTTTCTTCTATTTTTTCATTTTTTAAAAAATTTTGTTTATCTGATTCTTGATATCTCAGAGATATCAAGATATCTATGATTCCAAGATATCAAAATATCATTAGCTTCTACTTGCCCAATTCTAATTTTTAAGCAGTTTTTTTTTGTTAGCTTTTGCATTTCCTTTTTCATTTGGCTGACTGATTTTTAAGGGTTTATTCCAGGCAATTTTTGTTCTTTCTTTTCTAAGCTATTGATTTCTTTTTTTTTTCCATAATTCTCTTCCATAACTTAAATTTCTTTCCCCAATTTTTCTTTTGCTTCTCTTACATGATTTTTAAAATCATTTTTGAGCCCTTCAAATTGGATTTGAGATCAATTCATTTTCCTCATATGAGGCTTCATATGTAGACACTTTTATATTGTTTTCCTCTTCTGAATCTGTATTTAGATCTTCCCTGTCACCATAATAGCTTTCTGTGGAGAGGGTTCTTTTGTTTATTTTTAAAAGCTGAATTCTGCTTCTGGGGTTCAGGGGGCACTGTCCCAAGCTTCTTGCCCTGAAGGCCAGGATCTTGGTACTTGGTTTTCTGCACTGGGGCTTCTGGGGTTGATGGTTTGTCAACTACATGAGGATGACCTGGCCTGGTTGCACCTGTTGTGTTCTGGGTTCTAGGACTGCAGATTGCCTCCTGTGCTGGGGCTAAAGCCCTCTCAGCTTGCCTGCTGTACCACTGACTTGCTGAGGAGGATCTGGGGACCTTGGGTGATAATTTGTGGCTAAGAGCCTTCCATTGGTTTGCTTGGGCACTGCCTGCACTGGGCTCGGCTCCCCTTTTACTCAAATGAGACAGACCTTTTCTGAAGTTCTTCTAAGTTATCTTGGGCTGAAAAATTGTTTCATTCTATTTGTGGGTTCTGTCACTCCTGAATTCTTTTAGAGACTTGTGTTAATTTGTTTCCAAGGGAAACTGGGTAGAGTTCAGCTAACTTCCTGGCTTCTCACCACCTTCTTGGTTTGTCATTTTACAGGAGGCTTCAAAATCAAGGTAGGGGAATGTGATTGACAGGAGAGCTCACCAATGTTGTCACAGGAAATAGAAATTTTCATTTAGATAACAATTTATTGAAAGTAATAGATATTTTTTCTACAAAACAGGAAATAAAGCAGAGTGAAGAGATTGAGAAGGATTCTAGATAAAGAGAAGCTAGGCAGTTTTAGACCTCATGCTGAGTGAGGAATAGAATACAAACAAGAAATACAGTGTAAAAATAGTGTTGGCATTTCTGCGGAGTGTATGTGTATTTTTCCTTGGTTATAAGCCAGGGCAAGTAGGAATTATTGCTTACATTGAATTTTTACCTCTTTGTTTGTATTATTATCCCTTTGGGAAGAACAATAAGAATTTACATTATATCTGGTGTTGGCAACTTTTAAAAAGTAGCGTGCCAGAATTCTGACCTTTTCCCTTCTGGTCTGTGTCTGATAACTCATGAAGTGGGAGCAGTGGAGAGCTTGTTGGCGGCCAATTCCAGAGGATGGCAGCAGGCCTAAGTGGTTTTTATAAATATTAAGAAGAGAAATGAATTAATCATCAACTTTTTAAAAAAGATTTTTAATTGATGTTTTGTATCTTTCCTCTATTCTTACATTGCCCAATTCTAATATTTTCCTCTATTTTTTCCTCTGTTCTTTAGATTGGACTCTCCTTTGTGAAAAGAAAAATAATTAATCAAAAACAGCAAAAAGTGACCATGTATGATCACATGTACAAAATTCTGTCAATGATCCACCTTTTCTCTGACAACAGGAAGGAGCAAGTTTCATTATTTGTTCTCCAGGTTCTTCATTTTGCTGTTCCAATTATTTAGAATTAAACTTGCTATATATCTTCTTGAATTTCTTTGAATTTTTCATATATAGTTTTTCTTATGTAAATAATGTTTCTTTTTCTTTATCTATACATAGACACAGACACACAGATATGTATATACAAACACATATATAAAACCAAAGCTACCTCTCTCTTTATCATCTATCTATTCTATAATTTTTTTCAGCCAATTTCCAATAAATGGGAACTCACTCTATTTCCCATTCATTGTTATCAAAAAGGTACCATTATGGACATTTCAGACATATTTTGAATATACATTCAATTTATATATCAAATATTTTGAATATGAGATGATTGTTTCCATTATTGTCTTCTTTAGGGTATACTATGTGTAGTGGGATTACTGGATTAAATTGTATGTTTAGTTTAGTTACTACACTAGAGTAATTCTAAAATTCCAAAATTAAGAAAAGTTAAATCATTTCACAGCTCCATCTACACTATTAACATGTGTGTCTTCTCATAGTCCCTCTAGCATTTACCATTCTTGAATTTTTTCATTCTTTATTGTCAATTTTCATAGGATAAGAGGAAATTTCAGAGTTGTTTAAATATGATTATTTATTTGGAACATATCTTAATGTGGTCATTTATAATTTACAATTTTTTGAAAACTTTGTTCATCTCCTCTGACCACTTATCAGTTAGGAAATAGCTCCTGGAATTACATTTTTGCATTATTATCACATACATTATATTATACATAATAGATATGCACACATATTATTTGCTGTCTAATATGTAAAAGATGGCTCAACTTGCAAGTAGAATGTATGGATATCTGATTTGAGGATCTGGCCCATCCCCAAAAGTTAGTGCTATTTCTGTTTTTGTGGCAAAACAAAAAAGTACATGACTGGACATTCAACCCTTCTTTTACCTATTTTCCTCCAAAAATGTTATCAGGCTACAATTACAAATTATTAAATATCTCTAATCTTAGGGGTAAAATATGTTCAGAATAAAAGGCACTATTTCAGATCATTTTCAAGAGGAAGTTAATAGCATAATATTGTCAGTTTAGTTCCTTTCCACAAAACATTGAGTATATAAAAGACCATCACAAATAACAAATAATGAGTAAACTATTTAATTCAAGTAAAATAGTAAATAGAAGTACAGGAAGTTATAAAATAAGACAAAACTAAAGAATAAACAGTAGTAAAGGTAGTTTTGGCTGGGAGTGAGAAAAATAAAATGCTTCAAACCAACCAAGGAGAGTTGGAAATAGTTTCATCAAGGGGGTTATGCTCTCAGCAGTCTCTAGTCTTGCAAAATCTGGAAATCAAAGGACAGTTTTCTTTGAAGGGGGGAGGTGGAAGTCTGTTTCATTGACCTTATCTGTTTTTTAATTAGTGCCAAATAATTTTTAGGGCTACTATTTTTTAATTCTTAAATATTTTATTTATTTTGAGTTTTACAATTTCCCCCCCCTAATCTTACTTCTTTTCCCCTAGCCCCCCCAGAAGGCAATTTGCTAGTCCTTACATTGTTTTCATGGTATACATTGATCCAAATTGAATGTGATGAGAGAGAAATCATACTCTCAAGGAAGAAACATAACGTATAAGAGATAGCAAGATCAGACAATAAGATATCAGGTTGTTTTTTTTTTTCAAAATTAAAGGTAATAGTTCTTGTAGGCTTGTAGACTGCCCAGAAGCTTTATGCTTTTATATCATGAATTCTTGCTTAAAGAAGAGAATTATAAAGCATTAGATATAGGAAGAATTGAAAATCATAAAAATTAAATTGATAATATAACGGCAAATCACTCTAACATCTTTGCCAATAAAACCCCAAATGGGGTCACATAAAGTTGGATGCAATTGAGATGACCAAACAATAGCAAATATTGGAGGTTATTAATGTGAGATTCATGAACTTAATTTTTTTCTTTTGTTAATTGTATTTCCTTTAAAAATTTATATATTCTATTTTATGCATTTAAAAATATCACAAGGGGTAGCTAGATGGCGCAGTGGACAGAGCACTGGCCCTGGAGTCTGGAGTAACTGAGTTCAAATTTGACCTCAGACACTTAATAATTACCCAGCTGTGTGGTCTTGGGCAAGCCACTTAACCCCATTTGCCTTGCAAAAACTTAAAAAAAAAAGGCAAAAACCCCAAAACAAAACAAAAAAACATCAAAAGTAGGAGTAGTCTATACACTTCACCAAACTGCCAATAGACAAACAAAAATTAAGAACGCCTGTGTCATATTAATAGATGAAAATGTATGACTATTGGTAATTAGCAATTTGTATAGTCAGGCCTGGTAAGATAGCTAGTTCTCTAAACCCTAAAGTTCCAGAGGATACTAATATAGTAAGGCAGAATTCTTTACTGGAACTCATATGAAAGAGGATGAGACCAAGCAGGGATTATCATTTCACCTAAAAATTCAAGAGAAAATGGAGTCTGACTCTAGAACAAAACATTAATTCAAGAACTAAAACTGGAGAGAAGAGCACATCAAAGAAAACATCACCTAGTATAAAAAAAATTATTGCCATTCTAGCCAGTTAGGGCAAAGGACTACCTGAATTCCAAATTAGAAGAATATGAGAAGACATATACAATTATAGAAATTCCAGTCCAACTTATTTAAGCAAATTGTTGACTCTGAAAAATGAGAAATGGATAAACATAATTACAATTATTCTGTCATCATTTCTGATAGAAGTTAAACAGATATAAAATCACCATTACAATGAAGTAAAAAAAGTCATATAACAGTTAATAAAAGGAGGTATATTTAGGGAGAAGGATTTTCAATGAGAATATGAAGAAAGGATAATGTGCAATAGTTCAGCTGAACAAAAACAAAAAAAAAAAACTGTTGTTTCTGAGTTGTCCTTGGTGATCTGCTAGCTAAGTGTAGTATCAGAGAAAGGATGAAGCTCCATGTAATAGACTGTACTAAAATACTAGGAAGTGTTGTCTATAATTCAAACCTTTACTTTTCTGTGCCAATTAAATCTCAAGCATGTTTTCAATACTCTTTTTTTTTTTAGGTTTTTGCAAGGCAAATGGGGTTAAGTGGCTTGCCCAAGGCCACACAGCTAGGTAATTATTACGTGTCTGAGACTGGATTTGAACTCAGGTACTCCTGACTCCAGGGCTGGTGCTTTATCCACTATGGCACCTAGCCGCCCCTCAATACTCTTAAGGGGAAAAAATAATCTGCCAAGCATGAGGACTGGAGTGGAGTTGAAATATAGAATATTGCTTCCACATTACTGTGCTAAATGGAAAAATGTAGCCATTGACATCATTGAAATATGGTACAAGATCATTTGTAAAAGTATAAAGGTATGTGGCAAAAATAACAATCAGTATTTTGATAATAAAAAAAAGAAAGAAAATCAGCATGCAAGGGGATGAGAGGAAGATTGCTTCTTATGAGACAAGACATTCAAAGAACTCTTAGAGATAATAATTAGAATAGAAAATAGATGAAAATATTTGTGAACATTTTTTCTTCATCTATTCACCATCAATGATAATTGAATTATCACATTTGCAAGGGAATTTTTGAACCATAACTCAAAACTATTTGAACTGTGAGAGTCTGAGTAGCAGCAGAATGAGACTTTAAAAAGAAAGACTTCAATATTTAAGAGATTTTCTGGTTAGCAGTTGCTGGTGAGCAACCATATCTAAAAAGAGCTGAAATATCTCCCCCAGGTTATAAACTAAAACAATATTCAAAGACTAGGAAACAGTTTCAGAGAGCAATTCAGTGCAGAGAACTACAAGGCAAGAGAAAAAAGGAGAGTACCCCAGCAAAAGGAGAGTACAACTAGAAGAGCACATCATCAGAGGTTGTTGAGGGAACTGTGGGTATCAAGCAGTGATATTGGAGGCATAGAAAAATTTCAGAGTATACATAAAGTCAGAAATTTGACTAGTCCTGGGCAAGTGTATACTCTTTTGCCAAGCATGTTGTATGCATCCCATACTTCCTAGTACATAAAGCAATAAATGGGAGTGTATACCCTAGTGATTTTGTGTGTGTGTGTGTGTGTGTGTGTGTGTGTGTGTGTGTGTGTGTGTGATTGTGTGATTCTTTCTTGTAATTTTTATTCTATTTAGTTTTTTGATTAGGCTTCTGATTGGCTCATGAAAGAAACTGAGTAGTGGAAGCTCCTAAGCTATCTTGACCTACAATATGTCTCAAACCAGAGACATATTTCAAGGGATTTGTGTGAGAAGAATGGATATGTGTTTCCTGAGAAAGAAATGATTTAAAAGTTGTCATCAAGAAAATGTGTGATTAAAAAAAAAGGTGGTTTAAGTCATATGGTAAAAATGAGAGAGAGTCATTGGGCAGCCTAGTGCTTCACTTGTACCCATGAAATATTGAAAATATGTGGAGGAAGGGAAGTGGAGGATTTATGAGAAGATTTAAACATGAATTGCATAGGAGAAGCTATGAATGGATTTTGATCTGCACTTTGATTTGTGCAGGGATTATTATTATTGATGAGATCCCTAAAATAATTATTCTTGTATACTGGTGCCACTTTAGATTTAACTTGGTCACTTTTCAAACCAATTGCAGCAAATATTTCCTTTTTGATAGTTTTGAAATTGCTTGCATTAGAATCAATAATATTTTATTTCTTCAATATGACAGATGACCTCTGTGACTTGAGGCAAGTCATTTAACCTCTCCCAGTCTTAATGTCTTCATTTCTGAAATGACTTGGTAATAGTAATGTTCAAATCATATGTGTGTATATGTGTATAAAATGTGTATATGTGTATAAAATATTTTGTACCATAAAATGCATTATAAATATAAAGGATGATAATAATTATGCATATTGAAATTCTCCCAATCTGCATGTCAGTAATTGAAGGTTCCCCTTCATACCTATTAGACTGGTAAAGATATTAGTATAGGCACATGGCATGGGGAAAGTTATGTTAATGTAAAGTTGATAGAACTGTGATTTGAACTAGGAATTATGGAATGCAATTTTTAACCCTGCCCTCAAAGTCACTAAAATGTGTATATCCTGTTACCCAGAAATGCCACTACTAATCTTATATAACAAAAGAGGACAAATATATTGATAGCCCTTTCTGCTATATAAAAGAAATAGAAACTAAGTAGTACTTATCAACTGAGGAATAGTTGAATAAATTATGGTATATGAATGTAATGGAATATTGTTTCAATCTAAAAAGTGATGAAAGAGATGAAAGAATCACATGAACTGATCAGATGGAAGTGAATAGAATCAGGAGAACAAAAAATAAACTGTCAAAGACTTAAGAACCCTGAACAACTTTTATTCCAAAGATCTAATGCTGAAACATGCTACCCATCTCCCAACAGAGAGGTATTAGAGTCAAAATACAAAATAAGAAAAATACTTTTAGACATAGTCAGTGTACAGATTTGATTGACTATATTTATTACAAAAATTTCTTTTTTTTTCAACTTGGGGTGGGGAAAAAGAATGAAGAAGGAAATTAGGGGTAGCATGTCCCCCCCCCAAAAAAAAGATGAGATAAAAGTTCACAGATGAGATAAGGAAGGCTTAATGGAATCAAAGACAAAAATAATGACTGAAATTTACATGTTAAATTAATTTGCATACTAATCAATTTTTTGATTGTCTTGAAAAACAAGTTGTACATAGTGGAGATTCATGGTTTCAGTTACAATTCTGTTTTTCCTTTTTTGTATATGGAATTGACTATTTTATTTGGTGTTTGGAATGGTGACAGATAGGTGGCACATTGGATAAAGTATAGTGAGAGGTTCAGAAGGACCTGCATTCAAATTTGGCCTTAGTCACTTAGTAGCTGTGTGACTCTGGCCAAATCACTTAACCTTCTTTAATTCAGTTTCCTCTTCTGTAAAATGATCTGGAGAAGGAACTGGCAAATGATTTCAAATGGGATCATTAAAAGTTGGGCGCAACTGAAACCACTGAATAAAAACAAACAAAAAAACCCCTAGGAATAAAAAAATAAAAAACAAAACACAATTTTCTATTTTTTTAAAAAAACGAACAACAAGGGTGGTTAGGTGCCGCAGTGGATAGAGCACCAGCCTTGGAGTCAGGAGTATCTGGGTTCAAATCCGACCTCAGATGCTTAATAATAATTAGTTGTGTGGCCTTGGGCAAGCCACTAAACCTCATTTGCCTTGCAAAAACCTAAACCCCCCCCCCAAAAAAAACAAAAAATAGAGCTTGGACTGATGCTTCTGAGTAAGTTATTTTCTAAGTCCTGTTACCTGTCAGTATAGTCTTGTCTGAGATTCATTGATACACATCTTTTTCTCTGTTTCTCTGTCTTATTCTCTCACTCTCCTTCTTTATTAATATGAAAACGTTTGTTTCTTTAGAAATGATTATATGACAGCTTTCACATGACCTTGTCCTATAAGTCATGAGATCAGGGAAGAAAACAATTGGGGGTGGGGTTTTGGGGCATAGTCCAAGTTGTGATTCTGGTCGGTAAGTATAATGATGTGTCAATTCAAGCCAGAATTCATGCATAAACAAACACACAGGTCTAGAAAGGAGTCAGAAGCTGTTTTGGCTGTAGTTCAAAGCCATGGGTGAGAGGTGAGGCCAGAGGGAAGACACTGTAAAAGGAGCAGGACTAAGTTTTATTATTATGCAGTTTCTAGGTTCAAGATAGGAGAGGTGTGCTTGCCACATCCTTTTTGTGGATTTAGCTAAAAGCCTGGGTGCTAACATTTTAAGCAATCATTTTCTGAGTTTATTTATGCCTCTGATTCCAATACTAAAACAACTGGGAAGCTTTTATCAATTCCATTTTTTTTTTTTCTGAATTGGGCTGGTTCACCCCTTCTTAGATACCTGGAAGCCTTCCGTTTCTGGAGTTCACCTGATGGTTGGTATAAAACTTAGAGAGAACACCTCATGAGCTTTTAGCCTTATTTTTTACAGTTTAGAACTCTAGAATACAAATAATCCAGCAACTTCATGGTCCTCTTCATCAAGGAGTATAGGTGAGGTGTAGTGTTATTTTCCATTTTCATGAATATCATTTGTTTTTATTTTAATTACATTTCCTAACATACCTTTTTCTCCCTCCCTCAAAGAATACTAACAAATAAGCATTGTTCTACATCTGCAAAGATGTAAAAAATATCTTTTCATATTTCTTCTTTGGGACAAGCTAAGTTATTATAATTTCACAGCAATCAGTTTTGATGTCAAAACAGTAATTTTAAAACCATTCCTTTGAAACTATCTGTTTAATACTCTGGAAATAATGTACCTTGAAGCTCCCTTAAAAACCTGTAACCTGAGGCTCAAAGTCCACATAAGATTCAATAGTAGTGATTGATTGCTCAATGGTCTATGACTGAATGAGGAGAGTTGATTTCAGCTTTAGAGAAGAGATTTTACTTTTCTGGTTTCTAGCTTCCAGAGTAAAAAAAAAAAAAAACCATAAGATTCTCTTCAGAAAGGTCTTTGATGGGAAAGAAAGATTCTGGGAAGAAGACAATTGGCATCTCAATCATCCCCAATCCCATTTTATTTTAGGGAACTTGCTCCTCAAGTAAAATCTGGAATTTTTTCCAGTCTCTCTATCTCTAATTCTTTCATTGTCTCTCTTTCTCTCAAAGTAAGATATCTCACCCCTAGTGGGAAAAGCTTATTCACACTGTATATTGTCCTGTATATTATTCTCCGATTTCTGTTTGCTTTCCAGAAATTTCATAGTCAAATTGAGCTCTCGTATCAAGGGAAACAATATTGCAAGCATTTAGAAAGATACAGTTGAAATACTAAACACTATAGTCAGGATTATACAAGACTCAGGAACTTCTAAAAAAATGAGAGATTTTGGAATACAATATTTCAAAATACAAAAGGGAGACTTGCAACTAAGAATAACTTGCTATGCAAAGCTGAGAATAATCATACAGGGTTATTCTCAGCATTTCCAATGAAAAGATCAGAGATCAGTGGGAACTTAGAATTACAATACAAGAGCCAAGACAAAAGAGAAAGGTTAATGTTTTTGCGCAATTGGAAGGAATTGTATGATGATGTATATAACATGCTACTGGGGAAGAAGAAAAAAAAAGATATTTAGGAGCTTATCTTCTTCAAAGTTATTGTGGGAGTTAAAAATAAAAACAGGTTTTTGGGTAGATTTTGTTTTCTGAATTTGAAGAGTGGGGGAAAGAAGGGAGGGTAAAAGGAATATGTTCATATTGAAAGGATGAAAGGGGATGTGGAACTTAATTGTGTTTTATAATTGGAGTATGTAAAAGGAATAGTCAAAAATGAAGGAAGGGATGGAGAAAGTGGGCATCGAATGACCCTCACTCTTATTTGACAAAAAAGGAAAGACTGAACACACACATACAATTTGGTGCAGAAATACATCAGACTCAATAGGGAAACAAGAAGTGATAGGAAAGGATTGTGGCAATTGAGGGAAGATAATACTGGGGAGGGAATAGTCATAAGTAAAACAACCCCCTAAATACTGAAAAGAGAATTAAAAGACACAGACTGGTGTGGGTTGAAAAAAATAATAAAGAACTAAAATCTAAAGGAGAACCTGCTCTATATTACCTCTGACAATGAGGGAATAGCTTGAACAAATTATTTTATGTGAATTTAATGGCATATCATCATGTTTGTGAGAAATGACTAATGAGAAATGTTAGACAATCTTGGGTGGTGTGAACTTACACAGTGAAGTAAGCTGAAGAAAAATTTGCATTTTACAAAAAAAGGTAAAAAAATGTTCTAAAGAAATACAACTTTGAAAGTCTTAAGAATTCTGATTAAAAAAACAAACAACAAATCAGCCAGGTCATCTGATGAAGATGTATGATGAATCATATTAATTACCTGCTGATAGAGGGATGAGAGACACAAAATAAAGAGACAGGCATTTTTAGGCATAGTTATTGTACATGCATTCCTTTTGCTTGAATATTACTTATTACAATATTCTATATAGAATAGAAGAAAAGGAAGTTCAGAAGGAAGACAAGCAGAGATGTTTTGAGGGTAACTTGTAGAGTTCATATTTTCTTAAAAAGCAAATGGTGGGGGAGGCTAGGTGGTGCAATGGATAGAGCACCAGCCCTGGAGTCAGGAGTACCTGAGTTCAAATCCGGTCTCAGACACTTCATAATTACCTAGCTGTGTGGCCTTGGGCAAGCCACTTAACCCCATTGCCTTGCAAAAACCTAAAAAGAAAAAAAAGCAAGTGATGTAAAATGGAGACTTATGCTTACATATAGGATCTTTTTTACTATTGTTTCTGCTGTTTTAAAAGAGTTTAGTCTAGATTGAATCCTCTCAGTTACTGAAATTAAGGGGCAGAACTTCAGAAATCCTACTTTTGTCTTGACACTCAAATTAGACCAAAGAAATCATCTTTGATATTATAAATTTTTGAATTTGTGAAATTTTGCATTGCTTCTGGAGTTTTTATAAAATATTGAAATCATTTTGGTTTTCCTTCCCAGACAAGTCTTTGTAAAATATCTGGATAGAAATGGATCAAAGGAGACAACAATCCTGATATTTTCCTGTTTTGTGGCAATCTTGGCAATCTTTCATTTCTGAAAAGGTTGTTTACTATTAAAGCAAAACTCCAGAGATCTAATTGAGAAATAAACAGGAATAGGAGGATCAACAAATGTCACAAACATTAATTAAGCACCTATAGTATTTAAACACTATTCTCGTTACTCAGAGAGGTACACTATTTATATATATAAGACATTTCAGCTGCTTTCATCTAACAGACAGCCTGGAAGGTCAATGAAGCATATATACAGATAATTGTAATACACAATAATATTTTACAAATGGATCAGAGAAGTCAAACAAAGTGAGATCCATTGGGGATATATGTTTCTAAGAAGGGTGCTGAGTTTCATGAAGAAGATGCCATTTCTTTAGGTTTTTTTTTTTTTTTTGCAAGGCAATGGGGTTAAGTGACTTGCCCAAGGCCACACAGCTAGGTAATTATGAAGTGTCTGAGGCCGGATTTGAACTCAGGTTCTCCTGACTCCTGGGCTGGTGCTCTATCCACTGCACCACCTAGCCACCCTGAGGAGATGCCATTTTAAATGAACTTCAACAAATGAATTGGGAATTTAACATGCAAAGGGAGAAATTGAATAGTCTAGATATAGGACTCAACCTGAGAAATTTCTGCATCAGGAAAGCATGTGATAAATAGAGATGTCCTTTTAAATTTGAGGATAGAGGGTACAGAGGGAGAATTATATGAAATAGAGAAGTAGGATGGTACTATGGTGGCTAATAATGAATAGGGACTTGAATACTAGTCAAAAGGGTCATAATTTTACTCATTAGACAAAAGGGAACTACTGAAAATTCATGAACAAAGAGAGGACATGACCAGACCTACTATTATAAACATTTGATAACTGGTAAGCAAAGAACATTACATAGAGCTCAGGTGAAATGACAGGCAATGTGACATGGTGGATATAGTGATGTCCTTTGGAGTCAGAATCTGGGTTTAAATCTTAACCATAGGTATGTCATATAGCTTCTCTAAGACTCAATTTACTCATCTGTAACCTGGTTATAATCATACCTGTACTCCAACATATATAGAGGTGTTATGAGGTTCAGATGAGGTAATATTTACAAAACACTATTACAACACTGAAATGTTATATAAATGTCAATTATTCCTGAATAGAATGTAATGTAGAGAAATATATTTAACCAGACAGGAAGCAAGGAAGTGAATACTGAGGATATAGACTTGGATACAATATTGTAGCCCATTTATAGTCATGGAAGCTTTTACTCATAAATCAAATCATGTTTTTGCCTGCTCAAAATTCCATTTGCTACTGATAAAAGTAAACTACCTTAGGGTAATGTTCAAGGCCTCATATAATCTGGTACTCCCTAAACTTTTTAGTCAAGTCCAGAGAAATAGAGTATATTGTATTTAGAATCAGGGACCACATGGGTTTGAATACCATCTCAGCTATTTACCAGTTGAGTGATTCTGGAGGAGTCATTTAGACTCTCTGAGACTAGTTTCTTTATCCATAAATTGTGAAGAATATCTATAAATTGGAATAATATTAGTTATTATTTCACAGGGTTGTTTTGAAGATCAAATGAGAAGACACGAAGGTTAAATATATGAATTTTGCAAACTTTAAAGTACTTTACAAATGTCAGTTGATGTTTATGGTGGCTAATATATCTACTTTTTTGTTTTTTTTGCAAAGTAATGGGGTTAAGTGACTTACCTAAGGTCACACAGCTGGGTAATTATTAAGTCTCTGAGGTCACATTTGAACTCAGCTATTCCTGACTCCAGGGTCATTGCTCTAACTTCCCCCACTAATATATCTTCAAATTCTCTATCTTTTTCTTGATTTAAACTATATTCATCATCCAAGTAAATGTTCCATGCTTTCAGATCTCTGTGCCCTTGTTCAAGTTCCCCTTGCCTGGAATGCTTCTGTCCTCTCTTAAGTACTACATTTCCAAGAATCCTATAAAATTCAATTCAAAAGCCACCTTTCCCATGAAGCCTTTTCTGATCCTGTCAGTTAGTAATGTTTTTTCTACTTGGATCTCACATAATACCTTTTAAAATGTTTAGAAAATAATGATAAATCAAAATAATATGCAATATGTATAAGAATACTATTAAACTATAGGCTGTAGGAGAGAAGGAAACATGTCTTATTTGTCTTACTATGATCTTCTCTAGTACTTAACTAAGTGCCTCAAATAAAGTAATTGTTTAACATTTGTCTTTATTATCCTTAAATTTCATTTGCTAGCTTATGGAATCAGGAACCTACTGGGCATGCCATGTGAGTTTTCCTATTTGTTCCTTTGTAAACTTTGATGTGTTGCAGACAAGTGTGCACATGTGCACAAGAATACACACACATACACAAACACACACAGACTCACAAAACCAAACATCTGTCCTGCTTAAGTAACAACTGGGCCTAGAATCACTAGAGATTTTTGAAATGGAAATTAAGTTATATGGTGATTTGGTTTGGGAACACACAAATGGTCTTGATTATTTAAATGAAGGCTGCTTTCCTTTGGGCTAGATAAGATTAAAATCATAAAATGTATGTCATATGACCATATAATATCTGGGTATATAGTATCAACTTGTATATGGGCATCCCAGGCAGTGAAGTATTCTTTGAAACTGCATTCACTTGAAATTGTAACTCAAGGGCTTCCATCTAAGTATTTACTTTTGATATTTTGCTAGATGATGTAATTAATTCAAAATAAAGACATTTAATGAAATAGTATATGAAGAAAAATAGCAATTAAAGATTTCTGTCCTACACTTGGGGCATACTCTCTCATATACACATATACCACCATAAACAGGGAACAAATATGACCAGGATTCCCATTAGGGAAAGCACTCATGAAGATGGAACAATTTGTGCTTCTGATGTTTTAGGGTACCCAGTGTCTTAGAGTGATGACATTTTGTTACTCCCAATGAAACTTCTCTCCACTGAGTTCACATGATGTGTAGTCTTTCTCCAGCAGGCAAATCAATCAATCAGTAAGCTTTTGGTAAACACTGGCACTGTGCTCAGACTTTGAGATTCAAAGACAAAAGTGCAATCCATGATCTCAAGGAGTTTAGATTCTAGTAGATGAGACAATATGCTCATATACATAAAGAGGTATATTTAAAGCAGGGAAGCTAAGTGGCACAGTAGAATAATACATAGAGCTTAGAATCAGGATGACTCTATGAGGTCAAATCTAGCCTCAACTGTGTGACCCTGGGCAAGTCATTTTACCTGGCTCACCTTAGTTCCTCATCTGAAAAATGAGTCGAAGGAAATCATTTCAGTATCTTTGCAAAGAAAACCTCAAAAGGGGTTGGACATGACAGAAATGACTGAACAACAACAACAAAAACACATAAAACATACAAAATAGGTATGGTTGGTTCTTGTCCTTCATTATTGAAGAAGACCTAAATAGTTATATCCAACTGGGGCTGATAAGACCAATATGATCTCAGAATGTACCACAGGTTAAGCACAAATAATTCATATGGACACCTGGGGTGGGTATTCTAAACTTAAATATCTCACATTTCCTTTGAGTTGTTTTCATTCTGTCTTGCTCATAGAGCCCAGCACCCTGTCTGATTGAGGACATGCCACACTGGGCAGTCCTGTGCCAGTGTCTCTCATGCTGCACAATCATTTCCAAAGATTTTAAGAGAGATCTCAAGAGTGTCCCTCAATTGCTTCTTCTGACCCCCTGAGTGCTTGCCCTGTGTGAGTTCTCTATTTTTTTGGCAAGTATTTGAAAATAGACATAAGGTTATATGGGGGGGGTAGTTACCAGTGGGTGTGTGGAATGACAATCTAGGCTTTAAATAGAATATAGCAATTAAATTGTTTTGATGGATCTCAGGCAAGTTATCTTGAAACAAGAAGAGGGGTAACATTGCAGGAATGGGGGAACAAAGGCAGAGGGGAAGATGGAGTTTTATGAATGAGGAAAATCAAGACCAGCATAACTAGACTCTAGGACCTAGATAACGTGTAAAAATAATGGAAAGGTAGGTCGGATGGGCCAGATTGAGAAGAACTTTAAATAAACTGCATTTGTATTTGATTCTAGAGGTAAAGAGAACCACCAGAACATGTTGGGTAGGGTCAATTCTAAATCTCCCCAATACAAAAAGTGACCCTAGAATAAAACTAAAGCCCAGAGCTCATTTTCTTCATTCTGCCTGATTATTTTTTCCTCCCTCCTTCCTCTCTTCCTTTCTGAGATGGCAAACAATTTGATATAAGTTATACATGTGTAGTCATGCAAAACATATTTCCATATATGGGTCCTTTTTTGACTCATCACTTTCCTATCTTTATTAAGTATATGTGTGTAACAAATCGTACTAAGTATCTGATTCAACTCTTACCATTATAAAGTAGGAATATTGGTTTGTGTTTATTTTTTGTGGACTAACTACACTGTAACTGTGTAATCAGATCTTAAAGGTCACTAAAATGAAAAGCAAAGAGGAAGAAATATTGTCCTTGGATCTTGTGATAGAAATATGGTTCAGGTAGGAAGTTGGGAGGATGATTGAATTTGAGGACATTTATAGATTCAGTGTTAGAGATTTAGAAAGATGTTCAATCAGGACAGAAGAGAAGTTAATAGTATGGAAGTTGGAAAAAGAATTTTCATTGGATACAGAATTTGGCTGGCTGAGTCTATAGGAAATGTCCATACCTTCATTGCAGAATACTCCTAGAAGTACCAAGGGAAAATGTATTTTGCATATATTTTTCTTTTCAAAGAAATTCTGAAGTACAAAAAGAAAGAAAACCTTTTTCTGTATTTCTAAAATTGCTACTCTTTGATAAATAGCTACAGGGTACATGTTGTGATAAGGTGAAATTAATGAAAGTCCAAATTCTACTCAAAATTACCAGTAGCAATATTAAAAAAATCTCAAAGATTTCTAATGGAGAAAAGAAAAATCCTCCCCAAAAAGATAACAATAACTGAGATTTCTATTGTATTTTATGGTTAACAGAGCACTTTCTTCAATGTCAAGAGGGAAGTTATAAAAGTTTTTTTATTTCCTCTTTTGTAGATAAGGAAACTGAGGTTCAGAGATTCTGGATTACTTATTGGAGTTACTAGGATTCAAAAATAGGTCTCTGACTACAAAGACTACCTGTCTTAGAATGATTACTGTCTTGGATCCTTAACTTTTTTAGGTTTCTGTGATTGAAAGTAGAGTTCCTGTTGACCCAGGCAAATGTTCCCAAGCTGGTTAAAAAAACAAGAAAAGAAAAGAAAAATATCATATACGTCCAAATGACTAGATCAACAATTTTGACTTTCAAATTATTTGAAAAAAATAATAGCTTTCCATGAATGGAAAATGGATAAATTATTATATATGATTATAATGAATGCTACTGTACCACAATAAATGCTGAATATGATGAATTCAAAGAAGAATTCAAAGACATAACTGATGATGTAGAACAAATTAGCCAGAAGGGGAGAAAGTAGACACAATGATTACAAGAGTAAATAGAAAACAACAGCAATATCAAAGACCCTAAAAACTTGTAATAATAATTTGTAGAAGAATTGAAAAGAAGTACCTCACACTTTTCTTTGCAAAGGTATTATAGGTGTGTATTACTGACTTTACTAAATATCTCAGTTGGTTTTGCTGAATTGCTCTCTGTTTTTGTCTATTTTCTACTGCAGCTGCTACTTCTCTGTGTGTCTTTCTTTAAATGCTGGTTGGGTTAGGAAGTAGGGAAAGATACATTCAAAAATAGTCATGGGCATATGTATAGGATTTGTCCTAATGTTTCAAAAATTATTGGTATTTTATGTCTCAGGGGCAGCTAGGTGGCACAGTAGATAGAGCACCAGCCCTGGAGTCAGGAGTCCCTGAGTTCAAATCTGACCTCAGACACTTAATTACCTGTATGGCCTTGGGCAAGCCACTTAGCCCCATTTGCCTGGCAAAAACCTTAAAAAAATTATTGATATTTTATGTCTCACTTTTCAATTTGCATTTCAGGTAATGTTTTAGTTGTTAATAAAAAATTAAGTTTAGTTGCTTTGTTTCTTTGGTAGATAAAAATAGTATCATTTTTGACTGACTATTCAATACATTTTTGCCTTAAAATTGTATTTAGGTCTATCTTATTCCCTGATGAAACATCCTATATGTATTTATGTCTGAGGGTGACATTAAAAAGAAAATATATCAATAACATTTTGTTTCCAAGGTAAGTAAAGAGTCGACTCACCTGTGAATCCCTGAAGTTTTTAATCAAGGAATCTTGGTAATTCTGAAGATCACCTCAATTCAGATTGTCACAGTTTTGAAAACAAACAAACAAATAGCAAAATTGTGATTCTTTTTCTGCTCATCAAAAATATATCCTAGAATCAGCTCAAACCAGCTGGGGAGACAGCTGTTAAATTTTTCAGTGTATTGGTACTATGGAAACTAGCAAATACTTCAAATCTGGGCTTGATTTATTGTTTTGTCACTTATCTAGACTTATGAAGATGATGGAGAAGATATTAGTAGTGTGGATTTAACTTAAAAGTATGTTGTCAGTAATTGTTTTTAATAACCTGGTTGCTAAATAATTACCAGAAAACCCTTAGTTTGAAGTTAATTTCTGAGAGAAATTCCAGTGATTATAAATGTAACAATTGAATGTTTCAAGGACCATAACAATATCCATGTTAATTAAGAGAGAATGTGGTAAGGGAAGAACACGAATTCTAGAATTGAATCTTCCATCATGCCTCAGAATGTTGTTCAGATGTTTTTCAGTCATATTTGATTTTTCATGATCCTGGGATTAGGGGTTTTCTTGACAGAGACATTGGAATGGTTTGCCATTACCTTTTCTAGCTCATTTTACAGATGAGGAAACTGAGGCAAATGGGGTTAAGTGACTTGTCTAGGATCACACAGCTATTAAGTGAACGAGTTATGAAATCAGAAAAAAGTATTTTTCCTGACTCCAGGCCCCAAACTCAACTCACTGTACCACCCAGCAGCTTTAGGACTTTTTGGACTTTGTGCAAGTCAATTAACTTCAATGGACCTAAGATTCCTTAACTTTAAAATGCTGGTATTGGGTCAGATGACCTCTTTCAGCTTTAAATTCTGGTTCTATTATTTATCTCATCCAAAACTGGCTACACTGTTTCTTTTCTTTTCCTTCTTTTTTTTTAGGTTTTTGCAAGGCAATGGGGTTAAGTGACTTTCCCAAGGTCACACAGCTAGGTAATTGTTAAGTGTCTGAGGCTGGATTTGAATTCAGGTACTCCTGACTCCAGGGCTGTGCCACCTAGCCACCCCTCTACACTGTTTCTTAAAACTTTACTTTAGCTATAGTTTTGCTTACTTTCCAATGCTTAACCCCGTACTTGGCATGAGGTCAGCATTTAATAAATACTTGATTTACCTTACTTTTCATAGACCCCATTGGTTTTAGCTTTAGGTAATATATAGTATATATACTATACCTCTTAGTATAAAAACTGTTAGACAAGGCTCTATAGTGATAAGCACCGAATTGTTTCTGATTGTGATTCAAGGATTTAGTTTCTAGTCTCTAGAAAAGTAATTAGATGGGATGTGTAAGCAAGCAAGTTGAGCAAAAAGTTACCAGGTTTGCATTTTTAGACTTTAATTTACTTTAACAATTTTATTTAATTTATTTTTTCCAATTATTCATTTTTTTTTTGTAAAATTTGAGTTCCACATTTTTCTGCCTCCCTTCCTTGCACCCCACCTTGATATCAAGTAATCTTATATAGGTTATATTTTAACAGAGCACTTTCTTCTGGGATTCACTCAGAAACTTTAAGGTTAATTTCTTTGCTTCCTATTTAATTTCTTAATTTAATAAAGTAAATTTATTTGCAACATGACATATTGTATATTAATTTATGTGTTCTACAGTCCTTATTTTCTGTGTTACATAGAACAGTTCCTCGAACAAAATGGATGTCTGATAAATGCTTATTGATTGACTGTCCATTTTGGAGGGTTTAATGAAACACTGAATGAGATCCATCCCTACCAGGGCACAGCAAACCAGGAGGAATTGCTCTAGGTATGGTGGCTCAAGTCTAAGTCATGACTCAAGAGAAGTAGTGGTGGGGGGAGAGGCAGTTCCCCTACCTGGGATTCATGTTGCTTCCTTTCATGAACAGAAGGCATTCCAGTGGCTCAAACTGTTGCCAGCCTTTTGTCAGAGGTACAGTTGTTATAGGAAACATGAGAAAAAGAACAATGAAATAAAAATCTAAAGTCCTGTAGTCTAGTTCTACCCTTGGCATTCCCAAATCTAGAACTGGAATGAATTTTTTGTTTTTAGTTGTTTGTTTGTTTTTGTAAGGCATTGATTGGGGTTAAGTGGCTTGCCCAAGGCCACACAGCTAAGGTAATTGTCTGAGGTCGGATTGGAACTCAGGTACTCCTGACTCCAGGGCCGGTGCTTTATCCACTGTGCCACCTAGCCACCCCTGGAATGAATTTTAGAGGCCTAATCCAACCCACTCAATTTGGGTCTGAGGTTTGGAAGATTAAGAGACTTGTCCAAGATTATAGAGTAATCAACACCTGTGATTTCAAGAGCACCCTTCTGATAATACTGCCATACCACAATGCCTCTAACTAACTTTTTGTTTTTGGGCAAGTCACTTTACTCCTTAGAGCCTGGAGGCTTTCTTTTGCAATGCAGTCATAAAATTAAAGAGTAGGATCAAATGAACTTTACAATCCTCTCCTAAATTTAATAACATTTTATGATTTAAAAAACAAGATCTGGACAAGACCTGCCTTGAAGGCAAACAAGATCTTCGGCACTTAATAAGTATTTATTGGCTACCTGACTGCAGGGCCCCTTCTAACTTGCTTTATCTCAGTATTTCAAAAGATTCATCACATGATGGTGGTGAATATTCCATCAATGGAGATCAAAATTTATCCACGTCTTTTCATCCTGTGTGATTTTTGTCTATGAACTTCCCAAACTTCCCACAAAGGACCCACCAAACCTGCTACTTTTTGTGGGTACTACTGGAACATTTTGGTCATCTGCTATTCCTTTCTTCCATGATATTAACAATCCACTTCCTTTTTTTGCTCATGTATTTCGGATCACACATCAAAGCTCTCCTTTAATGCTACCTCTTGAGTATATATCATATAAAAGCATCCCATAGCCTCCATAGCTTCACCATTCATATTTTAACTGTATAAATATATGGGGTACTCACAAGGAATAGCTCTGAGTCTTATACTCACTAGTGACTTTAGTCAACCTTCTAGCAATGGCCCTGTCCAGAACACTTCCTTCTCTCAGGGGTACCTCCTTATCTCGCCAAATGTGATTTTTTTTTTTAATATCAACCAAACAAGCTGAGCAGAGCTTTGACTTGGGAATCTGTTCTCCAGCATCTCATGTTTTCCTGCCTTCAGGCCCTTTATCATAAGATTTCCTTTGCTAATTGAAAGGATCATGAAACCAAACTAATTTTTTAACACCCCCCCCCACAAACCCAAACTGAAATGAGGCAATAACAAAAAGATAATTCTATGATTGTAATTTTTAAAACCTAAAGAGCATCTGGGAGATAGTACACAATATAGAAGCTGATTCAGGCAGCTGTCATTTCCCCCCAGATGTGTTTGTGGTAGCAGTTTTAGGATGAGAACTCTTTTAATATAAGAAAACAGTTGGCTCAGCAGAAGCTGACCCAAAGTGCCACAATATTCTATCTAGCAGTTGCATGTTTACTAATTTAAGAACATATTGGAGAATTACCATGCAATTTGGGCTGTTAAATTCTTGGTAACTTTCTCTCAATGGTACAAATTTTCTAGCCAGAAACACAACCTCAGGTTTTCACTGTTGGTCAGTAACACTCTGACTCATCTCTTTAAGACTTCTTATATCTTTCCCATAATCTTGAAGTTTCCAATTTCATGCAACCCATCTCTCCCATTCTCAGCAAATAGTAAAAAGATCATCCTAGTCTTGATTTCTATTATTTACCCACATGTGCCAACCACATTTGGTTACTCTTCCCCATCAAGGATCATGCTGATGGTAATGGAGAGGTCTAGGGTGAGTAGTTTACTATCACCTTATGAAGAAAGAAGTGTGAAGACAAGAGTAAAGATTGTCATTTAACAATAGAATATTTTTAAAAAATGAATTAAAAAAGTAGTCAAAGAGAGAGGGGGTAACCAAAGGCAGGCTGATACACTCCACTTATATTCTTACAAGAGGAAAGTAAAGAAGATTCCTAAAAGATTTGGGAGGACTTGGTTTTAGAACATGCATTGCCTAGGTTCAGCAGACATGGATGAGTAGTCATCTATACGGGAAGGTATATCCACATAGAATAGGTCATAGAACCATTTTAAAATTTGATCTGTTATCCAGCATCTCATGTTTTCCTACCCTAGAACCCTTTGTCATGAGATTTCCTTTGCTAACCAGAAGGATCTTTCCCTACTTTGGATACCCATAGCAATTTTTACCTTTTAGGTGCTAACCAAAGTTTCACATTCTATTAAAGTTATTCTTGTACTTACCATTAGAGCAGTAAAGCAGTTGAGGAGATTGAAACTTTGTCCCAAGGAACCCATATGGGTGTATAAATAGATCTTGTCTTTTGGTCATGGTACCTCGTAGTCCCATGTCTGACCCCGTAGCACTACTTTTAGAGTATGACCCTATGCTCTCACCATCTCTCAAAATCTGTCCTTGCTTTTATGTGTTTGATCCAAAAGATAGATTTTTCTTGCAGATGTTTCATCCCCTCACCATATGTAACAGAATCCATAGACTCTTCTCTTTGTTGCTTCCTTCTTTCCTTCCTCCATATAGATTTTTTGACTGAGATAAGATTTTCTTCTCATAATTCTATAATTATTTTTTTCATATTTTTCACATATACTCCCTCCTCAGACAGTATATTGGGCTTGCATTACTTATATTCTGCCTCTTTGTGTCCATGTCTACTAGATTATAATCCTGAAATATGGGAGCTAGATTTTATTCTATCTTTGTGTTCTTTGGTCTTTTGGATCTTCTATTTTCTTTCTTAGCAAATTCCCATAAATCTTTGAACTTTTTGGCAACTGTCTTCCTCACTTTAACTGAAACCATGTGCTGCCTAAAGTCCACTATACTTGTTATGTATGTAATATACTTTTTCCCAGGATGTTGAAACAGCTGAGATGGATGCCCTCAGGATATTCTGATTCAAAAATTATAGGAGCTCTGGTTGTGTCTGAAAGGGATGGTATTGAAGATGGCGACATGAAGGGATCCAGTCTTAGGACCTCTCTGATAAAAACTCATAAACTAAGGACTCTAACTAAACTTTTGAGAGACAGAACCCACAAAGGGACCCAGTGAGGCAGTTCTCCTACTCAAGGTAACCTGGAAAAGAGCAGAAAGGCTCTGCTCCCCGGGGTCGGAGAGGCGGCTGCCATAGGGGTGGCCTGCCAGAGCCAAAGAACTTCAGCCTCCTGGAGGCAGCCCCAGGGTGCTGGGAGCCTCAGCTCACAGCAGCGGGGGAGTCTCCTGAGCTGCACCCCGGGGAGCACTGGCACAAAGTGGGGGAACAGCGGGGGACCTCTGCCAGAGCCAGCACGTGGAGCACAGCCCTCAGGGGACACAGCCAGCAGCCTAGACTCTGAAACTGAAGCAGGTGGAGCTGGTAAGCAGGAGCCCCCAGGGCATGAGCCCATTGAGCTGAGGGAGGGGAATGAAGAGAGACTGCAGAGCTCTGTCCTCTGCCCCTGGAACAGGACTCTGGAGCTCTGACCACATTCAGATCCTGATCCCAGTCTAAGCCCCCCCATAGAACAGCAGGGCCTCCCCCACCTCAGCCCTGTGGCAGAGGGGGGCGCTTATGGTCATTCACAGACCAGGAGGGAGGACAGAACCTCACGCACCGAGACCCTTGTGGGAGTGCCCCAAAAGCTCAGGAAGTACCCCTAAAAAACAGGCTTAGGCTGGGAAAATGAACAAAGAACAAGAGGAAGACCATTGAGAAATATTTTGCAAATGAGCCCAAGAAGGATCAAAATACTCAGTCTGAAGATGAGGAAACACAAGCTCCTGCATCTAAAGACTCCAAGAAAAACAGAAATTGGGCTCAGGCTATGACAGAGCTCAAAAAAGACTTTGAAAATCAAATGAGGGAGTTAGAAGAAAAACTGGGAAAAGAAAGGAGAGAGATGCAGGAAAAACATGAAAATGAAGTCAGCAGCTTAGTCAAGGAAATCCAAAAAAATGCTGAAGAAAATAGCATACTAAAAAACAGCTTAGGTCAAATGGATAAAACAGTTCAAAAAGTTATTGAGGAGAAGAATGCTTTAAAAAGTAAAATTGGCCGGATGGAAAAAGAGATAAGAAAACTCTCTGAGGAGAATAAATCCTTCAGACAAAGAATAGAATTCAGGGAGATTGATGAAATTACCAGAAATCAGGAATCAATACTTCAAAACCAAAAAAATGAAAAATTAGAAGAAAATGTGAAATATCTCATTGAAAAAACAACTGCTATGGAAAACAGACTTAGGAAAGATAATTTGAAAATTATTGGAATACCTGAAAGTCATGATCAGGAAAAGAGCCTTGACATCATTTTCAAAGAATTACTACAGGAAATTGCCCTGATATTCTAGAAGCAGAGGGCAAAATAGAAATGGAGAGAATCCACCCATCCCCCCGAGAATGAGATCCCCAAAAAACAACCCCTAGGAATATTATAGCCAAGTTCCAGAACTCCCAAGTCAAAGAGAAAATATTACAAGCAGCTAGAAGGACACAGTTCAAATATCGTGGAGCTGCAGTCAGGATCACACAGGACTTAGCAGCAGCTACATTGGAAGCTCGTAGGGCTTGGAATACAATATACCGGAAGGCAAAAGAGCTTAGAATGCAGCCAAGAATGAACTACCCAGCAAGGCTGAATGTCCTCTTCCAGGGAAAAAGATGGACTTTCAATGAACCAGGGGAATTTCAAATGTTCCTTTTGGAATGGCCAGAGCTGAACAGAAGGTTTGATCTTCAGATACAGGACTCAGGTGAAGCATGGAGATTGGAGGAGAGGGGGGAAATATGAGGGACTTAATGAGGATGAACTGCATGTATAGAAAAATGATACTGATAATATTCATATGAACCATCTCAGTTAATAGAGCAGCTAGAGGGAGATTTTATAGTTGAAGCACAGGAGAAAGCTGAATTCGAAGATAAAATATGGTGTAAAAATGGAGTCAATAAGAAAAAAAGGGAAATGGAATGGGAGAGGGAAAAAGGAGAGGGGGAATAGTCCAAGCTATTTCACATAATAAGATTTTTTTTTATTACAATGAGCTATTGCAATGATATGGAAGGGGGGAGGCAAGGGGGAATGAGGGAACCTTTGCTCTCATCAGAGATGGCTAGGAGAGGAAACAGCAAAAATACTCAATGGGGTATAGACAACTGGAGTAAAAAGGAGGGGGGAGCAGGGGGAAGGGGTGGGGATGTGAATAAAGGAGGAGAGGATGGACCATGGTGGGAGAGTGGTCAGATATAACACATTTTCTTTTTTTTACTTCTTGCAAGGGGCTGGGATTGGATGGCTTGCCCAGGACCATAGGGCCAGGTGGATTCTGGGACTAAGGGGTGGTATGGGGGCTCAGGGCTTCTTGGCCCCAGGACCAGGGATGTGTTTGCTGTGCCACTCAGCAACCCTACAGCAGAGTCAGAGAGAAAATATAGTACATGGTAGTGGAGAAATAAGAAAGGAGGGAGTTGCGATCAGCAATGGCAATGTTGGAAAAATATGGAAGTAACTTTTGTGATGGACTTATCATAAAGAATGTGATCTACTCACGACAGAGTTGTTGGTGTTGGAACAAAGACTGAAACACATTTTTTGTTATTGTTATTTGGGGGAGGGTTCAGGGCAAGTGGGGCTGGGTGGCCTGACTGGGGCCACATAGCAGGGTGATCACTGGGTGTCTGGGGCCGGATTCGGACCCAGGTGCTCCTGGCTCAAGGGCCAATGCTCTGTCTGCCACCCAGCCACCCCTACTATTATTACTATTTTATTTTTGGGGGTCTTTTTTTCCTTCCTTTTTGGTTTTTGCAGGGCAGTGGGGATCGGGTGGCTTGCATGTCACATGGCTGGGTGATTATTGGGTTTACGAGGCTGGATATGGACTTGGGTGCTCATGGCTCCAGGGCTGATGCTTTGTCCATTGCACCACCTGGCCATACCTACAATTATTACTATTATTTTTTTAATTTAATTTTTTATCCCCCCTTTACCTTTTCACCCAAGCAAGTCTATCTATATTCATGGGGGGATGGGTATTTTGTTTACTTGCAAACAAGTATATTTTATTAATGTAAAGAAAAACATTTGTACAAAATGAGAATAAAAAATAAATTAAAAAAAGAAAGAAAGTGATGGTATTGTCTTCTCTTGAAGACAAGGGAGATCTGAACTCTGAGAAGAGAAAGCAAAGAAATAAGAAAGTGTAATTGGGTTGAAGATAAGAAGTTCTCTGTAGGATAAGTAATAAAAGAGAGATGAAGGGAGAGCAGTCCCACTGGGAGGTCACCAGATGCTGCTGCTGCTGCTGTCCCTGCTGAAACTTGCTCTGACTGGGGAACAAAGGAATTAAAGAAAGACAGCTCTGTGGAAAATCAAACAGTAAAATGCAGAGTGTTTATTGCAGTATCTATTTACTGGAGAGTGAAACTGGTGAGCATTTTGCTTTCCTTTTCCTTGTCTCACTTATGGCTCTTGACCTGAACCTGTAACTACAATCTCTATTTGGTAAAGACTGTTTGCTTTCTCTGTTTGCCATATGTTTTCACAAGAACTCGCTTTCTCTAGGAAATTACTCTATGTGATGTGTTTGTGTGTGTGTGTGTGTGTGTGTGTGTGTGTGTGTGTGAGAGAGAGAGAGAGAGAGAGAGAGAGAGAGAGAGAGAGAGAGAATGCAAATTAGAGGGAGGCTATAGTTGGTTAGAGACACAGAAAGAAAGAAATACATTCTCTGGAAGTATCAGCTTGGAGGTGGGGTGGGTTGAGCTGAATAAAAAAGCTTTTTAAAATACATATTATTTTAATTTCCCCCACTTCCCCCATCAAAGGAAGAGTGGGGTACCTAGTGACATTATCTATATAATGGGGCCTGGACAAGCCAAGAGGGAGAAGCTAGCTCTGTCTCTCAGCCAGATACTTCTCAATGCAAACATTGCTATGCTCAGCCTTTTATATCAGAAGAAATTTCTTCTCTCCTTCCTTCTGATTCATAGCAACATAATGAAGATTTAGTATACTCTCTGCTCTATTTCTTCCAGACCATTCCACTACCATCATGTCTCAGGAACTTTCCCTCTTCAAGCTTAACATATATTTTCTCTCATTCCTTTTCTATCAAACTTTTTTCCCTACTGAAAACTGCCACAGGGTTTTAATGATTTTAATACCTATATCATGATCTTTCTCCCTAACCCTCTCCCCTTCCATCATTCCATCTCTTCCATAATAACAAACTCCCTCTCCACACCTAAGTCACATAATAGTGACTTTATCATCCCTGGGAATCATATTGTTTCCCCATAGACAGAACTTTAGAATTGAATCTCTAGCTCCCAACTTCTGGCAATTATATTAAACCTTTTTTTTTTCTTGATCTCTGGTGTTCTAACCTATCCTCCTCCTGGTCAAAAAAGTATTCAACAAACATTTATTATGTGCCTACTATACCAGACACTATGGAAAGTCTTGTGGTTGACTTGACTTTTTGATCTCACTTCCTATAGTGACATTTTTCTCTTTTTTTGTTTGCAAGAAACCTTTGCACTCTAATGGACAGGGACAATGCTCAGTTTTTGTTAAGGTGAGCGAGGGGTGATCAGTGCCTCCCACCTCTGAAATCTACCTTGGCAAAACTCAGTTTCCCTTGAGCAGGGAAACTTCAGCAAAGTACACATTTTGTGTCATTGTTTTACTTTAATTATGCAACACATCAAAGCTATATGTCTGTAGTTAACTGAGTCCTTTAGGAAAAATGTGACTACTTATCCCTGGCAATTACTTATCTTCCATCAAGCTCTAAAAGAACTAAAAGTTCTTTCCAGAGGCAAGTCTTCTGGTTCTATGTTGTGTACTATACCAATACAAGGCATAAGTTTCCCATAGGCAGAGAAAGATGCAATAAGAACTGAGAGAAATGATTATTAAATAATTATTGGGGAGATCCAGGTTTTTTTCCCCCCTTCCAAGTTTCTCATTCTCTATTATACCAAGCTAGCACCTGAAAGTCATTGTTAATGGATGAGATTGCCTAATTCACTTAGGATCCTGGGTGGGAGTTATTGACCCACCTAACTAGAAAAATCCTTATAAAGAATGTAATCCAAGATGAATTTGAACCAACTGTGTTCCACTCTGCTAGGTCTGGTTAAGGTAGATATTGGTAGTGATTGTGTAAGTCTGAGGATGATATGGGAGTGAGAGTGATTAGTCATATTCCCTAGCCCTTCATTAGAATGGGTCCACTTATAATATTCATTCTTCCCATGAATTTTCAACTAATCAGAGTTGGTTGCCACCCTCAGAAAAACCCTCTTTCAAGAGCATATAAGCATTGCATGGGTTCCCTGAGAAATCTTTGGCATTTGAAATTGCCATTGACCTTTTTATTAGTTATTGCTACCATGATTAATGAGTGGAATATTCCTAGTAAAACTGTCACAGGGTTAATATTCCAAGTGAAATCCTGTCAGGGTTAAGAAACATTAAGAAAAACAAACTATTATTATTGGACTATTCCTAGAAAGAACTTGCATTCCAAAAGAGAAGTTCATGAGCCACTTATTCAGTGGATTTTTATCCCACACATTAATATATTGTAGGTACATAATAAATGTTTGTTGAATACTTGCTTGACCAGGAGGAGGATAGGTTGGAACACTAGAGATCATGAAAAAAGATAAGATTTTTGCAAACTGGGAAGGCAGTCTAACCATAGATATTACTTCATTAAGATAGTGGTGAAGGTGCCAAGTTACCTCACCATCTGGTGGGAAAAATATCATGAAAACATTTCATTTTTTCTCTGTTTCTGTTGCTGGTGTAGATTTTTCCATGAATGAGATTGTACCTCTAGAGTGAGCCAATGGGCAAAGGAGAAGGTGGTTAGGGGAAGGTATCTGTGTTAGGATCTATATAATCTTGCTTGACTGCCTCTTGACTCTTTTTGGTGAAATTTTTGAGTCTGCCCTTTCTCAAGAAAGATAATAAACTTTCTTTTGCTCAGACTCAGTCTCTGAAGATTTTGTTTAGTGGACTTTTATCCCACACATTAATAAAAATTATTAATTGCCAGGAAATTATGTCTCTTGTACTTTTTATCCATCACAATAATTAGCTCTCATGCCTCTTGGATTTTAGGATTCAGATTTTGGGGAGAATTGCTTTTTCTCAATCTCTGCTTGATTTTCCCTGCTTTTTGTTAGTGGGAGATACTATCTTTGGTCTCTAGATTTTTATCTTGAGGGACTTGATGGTCTCATTTAGTCAGGGGAAGAAGGAGGCTGATCCTCATTATAGATATTCTTTTTTCTTCTAAACACTGAATAATTTACTATTACCATATGTACCCACTTGTGAGTGTGAAAATTCCTCCTCTTGGGAAGTTTTAAAACTTCTCACTCTTATCTCTACCTTTAATTCTTATTATACATATATATTTGAAAAACAGGTTTTCAGCTTATCACTGAATACTTCAGTGATATAATCTAAGGAGGTATTTTTCTGGCAATCAGTGTATACTTGTTTTTGTCTTCATTTGACAAACTTTCTATTCCTTCAGTATTGACCCACTTACCCTCTTCTCCCTATTCAAAGTTTAAGATCCTTCTTCAAAATCAAGATAAAATCTTTCTATATTTAAAGAGTCAAGTTGCCTACTATATGACCTAGTCTTAATCTGTAAAACTCCAATTACCAGTCTCTTATTTTGCTTACTTTTACAACCCCTTTTTTTCCTGCCCATTTTGACATGATGTACAGTTTGTCCTGATTTTATTGTTAATGATTATACTGGACTTCTGATTCTTGGTTTTCTTTTCTAGCTAGCATCCTCTCTTACTTCCTATGACCTTGCTTCCCCAGTGCTGGCTGGTTGCCTTATAGTCTGCTTGCATTTACAATCTAAAATATTTTAATACCTTCAATTTACATTTAAATCTCTGCTGAGTTCATGGCACCATAAAAATATTAAAGTATTCTTTAAGACCCTGACCTCTCTCCTTACTAGGAATGATGTGTGATTTTATTGATACTCCCTCTAACAATGCAAATCATTCTCTCTCCATATCTTTTGTTGCTGTTCAGTCATTTTCCAGCTGTGTCTAATTCTACATGACCCCATTTGGGGTTTTCTTGGCAAGGACACTGGAATGGCTCACCATTTTCTTCTCTAGTTCATTTTGTACATGAGAAAACTGAAGCAGACTGTGGGACCTTGCCCAGAGACACACAGCTATTGAAGTGTCTAAGGCTGGCTTTGAACTCTTGTTGACTCCACTTGTACTACCTAGCAGTCCTATTCACCTCTTAACAGAGGTGCTAAGAAGTTTTCAAGTTTTCAGTAGCTGCAACAGCCACAACCAACCAAATTCCTCTTATATTGGTCAACCTTCTGTCAACATGGACTGAGGCCTGGTTTATACTTGAAAATTTTCCAGTTTGATAAAAGCATAGCTTGTTATCCAGTTCTCAATATCTTTTAAATCTCAGTCCTTGTCATTTCTATAGCATGAGGAGGTATCAGAGTAGGAAGCATGGTAGAGTGAGAAAATTCTATAGAAATGAATGAATTAAAGATTTATTCCCTGCCTCTAAGAAGATTATGTTAGAATTTTAAAGCTGAAAGGGATTTTAGAGGTCCCTAGAATTTTGTTGTTGTCTTGGGTCTGGTATGAGAATTAGCACATTACTAACTTTCAGGAAGAGGGGAAGATTGTCTCCAAAGAAAATGAATAATGGTATTGATGCCTTCCTAAAACTTGAGGATGCCTACTTTAGCAATTTGCTAATTAAGATCTATAAGATATGACCTATAGCTTGTTCTCTCATCTACTTTCTTAAAAAACCCTAAAGATTTTTATGGGAATGACTCATTATACTCTTGCATCCTGTCAATCCTCTTAATTTGCCAATTTCTATTTTATCAGCTAGATTGACTTTAATGCCCCAGGCTAAGGTACTGCTGTATCTTTTAATTAACCAATTGGAGATAGTTAATTGTCTTATTGTACTCTCTTGCTATCTCATTGGTATACATAGTGTATTGACTCCAACTTATAAAATGCCTCCAAGATATTACAAACTTCTCTGAAGAGAATCCTTTATAAATATCAATGACCTAAGGGTTCATTTCCTATGGGAATCCAGCTCTGAAAGAGTAGGGTTAGGAGCAAGGGAGAGAGTAAACAAACTGTGAAGTAAATTTCTTTTCCTCCCAGACTGAAAGTTTTCTGTCAGGAATCCTCTCTGGAGAATCTATAGAAACTAGCATCTCATTGCATCTAAATTAGCCTCTTGATCATGAAATGGTAGACACCCACCCCTTTCTCCCTCTTTAGTCTCTCTTGATTCTAACAGGAATTTTTATACTTTGTGTATGCATGCTGAGGATCTTTTTCAAGGGTAACTAGGTGATGAAGTCAATAGAGTGCTGGGCCTGGAGTCAGGAAAACTCATCTTCCTAATTTTAAATCTTGCCTCAGTCAATTACTAGCTGTGGGACCCTGGGCAAGTCATTTAACTCTGCTTCAGTTTCCTCATCTGTAAATTGATCTGAAGATAGGGGCGGCTAGGTGGTACAGTGGATAAAGCACTGGCCCTAGAGTCAGGAGGAGCTGAGTTCAAATATGACCTCAAATATTGAATAATTACCTAGTTTTGTGGTCTTGGACAAAACATTTGACCCCATTGCTTTGACCCCCCCCCAAATTATCTGAAGAAGGAAATGGCAAACTACTCCAATATTTTTGCCAAGAAAATACAAATTGGGTCATGAATAAAAAAAATTGAACAATGTAAGCTATGGGCCTTATACTAGAAGAAATTCTGCTTCTACAGATAGTGCCAAATAAGAAATTGGTCAGAAGGAATGTTCTAGAAACAGATGACTATCCTGTTCTGGAAGATTAAGTCTGAAGCCTCAGTTTTTTGATTTAAGATTGGAGCCAGCTTTGTCCAGTTTGAATTTACCAGGTTATAGCCCAGTCATGGTGCCCTAAGTTACTACTAATGCTTAATTGACTTCACACATATTAACTTCTCCACCCAAGGAGGAGCTTAAGGTTCATTATAATAACATGTGATGTATGTTGTAGCAGTGACCAGGGTGGGGAAACATGTTAAGGGGTACATGTAATAGGACGGCAGAAAGAGGGCAGAAACTGGAGAAGCCTGGACAAATCCTGGCTCTGATGGGAGGAGAAGGGTTCAATTAATGGTATATCAGCTTGCTCTTATTTCTGTAAAGGTGTGGATGCTCTGAGAAGCTCTCCATCACTTCTCATTAGAAGCATAATAAACATTTGCTTAGCTCACTTCAGTTTAAGAATTTTTTCTTGGAGGGGGTATTGATTGATCCCCCATTTCTCTCAAATAATATATTTTAGGGGTCCTTTGGCAGTCAGTTTAGCTTTTGGACACCTTCTTGGAAGAATAGTTTTAAATGTATAAGATATATAGGACTACAAAGGAAACCACTTATACTGGAATACAGTTCTCAAAATCTTTTTTAAAATTTAAAATGAAAAAATTGATTAAATTATTTTTATTTTATAAATGAAAAAATAATTAAAATATTTTTTTTAAAATTGCAGACCCCTGAAATCTCTGCAAAGAGAATTAAGATTGGAAGAAGTTGTTTTCCATTCATCTTGAACTAAATTACTCAAGTATCTTATTGTTGAAAGATTAGGATTTTAGATTCACATATTCTTTCCTTAAGACTCTCAAAGAACCTGCTCAATTTTGGTGGCAGGAGGGAGGGGGAGAAATAAGGTAGTTGCTGCCTCTGTTACTGAAAGCACAGTATGCAACTTCCTAATCAAAAGAGAGATTCACAGATGTTAAAGACCATTAACCCATTAATTGAGGATTTCTAAATTGTATCCTCTGAAGTCTTTAGAATGTGTTTTGCCAAGATTGTGAGCAATAAAGCTAAGAAGAAATACTGGAACCTACACCTCCATGACTTTGCCAGTTTAAAAGTGTTACATGTCTTTCCAGAACTATGCAATGTCAGCAGATCAGTATGGCAGTAAGTCTTCCAGCTTTTTTTTCCTGCATTGCCTTTGGTTTCCTTTTCTTTCAACCTGGCAACTCATTTTAGACAAATTGCAGTTTTTCTCAGATTGAGGATCATTTCTTACTGTTTGTTTCCTTCTTGATTTTATATTTCTCCTGGAGGCTACTGTATTTATAGTTGCTCTGGTTGGTGACTTATTCTAGTTTCCTCTAAGGAGACTTTGCTAATAAATGAGTATGGAACAGAACCGATAGAACCGATAGGATGCTGATTAGTCTCTAGAAGGGAGTCCTGTTTTTCAATTTCTGTTTCTATCCTCACATTGCCCAATATGGTTGGAGAAAGCTGCAAATTTCTGTTCATTAGAATCCATTAGATGTTTGACATAGAGTAAGAAAGACCTGAGTTCAAATTCAACCTCAGACTTTTGATAGCTCTGTCACGACATTTAATCTTTGTTTGCTTCAGTTTCCTCTTCTGTAAAATGGGGATATTAATACCACCAACCTTCCAGGGTTGTTGAGAGTAAGTATCAAATGAGATAATATTTGTAAATGATTTATTATGTGCCTGGCAAATAGTAGGAGATTGATAAAATGTTGTTTCCTTTTCAGATATGAGGTTTATCTAAAATGAAAATGTTGGACTATATAGATTTCCATCATTTCATCCCATTTCTAGGAGACTTGCTTTAGTTGCATTAATTCTACACCATGAAGAGACTGACTTGGTCCACTAGGGGTGTTGTGGTATCCCTTTACTTGAGAATGCAGATAAACCTATGGAAAATGATTGATCTTAGATTTAACCCATTATGGAGTAAAATACTAATTTCAGCTGAGAGGTCACTAGAATAATTTCCTTGATATGCAAGTGGCCTATGAAACCTTTATATTGAGTTCTGGCACAGTCTTAATCACAACTTTCTATTTAATCCCTCAATCCCAATCCTTAGAATTGTAACTAGGACATAGAAGCTGAAGTTTCACTCCAGGACAGATAATTTTGAGAGTGCTGAGAACAACTTCCTGGAGAACTAACATCTCTATTAATGGAAGAGATTTTGGCTAATCTCACATTCCCATACCTTTCCTTTCCTCTCACCTAGCCTTGCATTACTTGATCCCTTGTCCATATGCCCAACTCTTTCTTAGGACATTATCTTCATCTACTGAAGTCCTTGATCCCTTCTTCAGCTTATTTTTTCCCCGCTATTCTGCACTACCCACATACTATCAATAACAGCTCTCATTTATGCATCACTTTCAGCAGATGGTAAAACCATGATCTGTTCCCTCACCAAGACCCCTAATTCTTCATGTTGTCTAGGTGAAAGTCTTGAGGTATAGTATGACTCAATTGCTTCATTTATATCAGGATGATCTTCCCAACTAGATAAGAGCTCTTCTTATACTTCTTTGTAATCTCTATAATCTTTTTTTATGTGATTGGGTACAGAATAGGTAATGAAAAAAATACTAAGGCATATATAGCAGAAAGAGGGATTGGATTGGGAGTCAAGAGGAATGAGTTCTCATGCCAGTTCTGCTATGAACCAGCTACGTGACCTTGGATAAATCTGTTAACCTCCATGAATCTGAATCTTCTTACTTGTTAAATTAGGAGGTTGAACTGAATAATCTGTTGGGTCATTTCTAGCTCTAAAATGTCACATTTATATGACTGAAATAGTGAGTAATAACACTCATCTTGCTAACTGGTGTGCTGTGGATAATGATTGATTTAAAGATGTGCTCTATAAATATAGCATTTTTCTATAAGAGCCAAATGGAAAGGTCTACATCATTTCCATTAAAGTCAGTGTTGGTACTGCTAAGTCAAAGAGTCATGGAAATATCTAATTGCAAAAGACTTCTGAGGTCATTTAATGGTCTGTCTCTCAAAATTTTTCAGTGTACACCACTTTGTTGGGAGCAAAAACACTCTGAAGTCTGCCTAGTCCATCTGTTTATATACTTATATATATATATACATATATGTATATATATATATATAAAATCATAGAAAAGTCTTAACAGAATTAATAAAAAGACTCCTACAATTTTAGATAAAATAGTAGTGAAGTAACATCTACTTTTTGTTAAATATAGTAAATCAGTGATTCATTTATGCCTAACAGAAAGCAAAGCAATGATGAAATACTATAAAAATTGAGAGATTAGCTCAGAAAGCACATAAATACTATAGGGATATTGCTAGCAGTCCAAAGAACACACTTTGGGAATATTTGATTTAGCTCATGCCCCTGCATTCAATGAGGTCAACAATTTAACAATTCCTGACAGACAACTTCTTAAGTTATAGTTCAATCATTCATTCTTTTTTTCAGCATATATTTTAAGCACCTACCTTGTATAAATTATTGTACTAAGTACTGGGACTATTAAGAAAGATAGGATCCAGGGTCTATTCTCAAATCACAGGATCCAAAAGTGTGTGATAGTAAGAGGAGTGGAAAAGTAGGAAATTACTTGATTATGAAGAACTACAAATGCCACAAAGAGCATTTTTGTATTTGATCCTGTGGAGCAATAGGGAGTCACTAGAATTTATTGAGTAGAGAAATGATATGATTGAATGTGAGCTTAAGGAAAATTATTTTGGTGGGTGAATGGAAGATGGATTGTAGTGGGGAGATACTTGAAGCAAGCAGATGAACCAATAGGCTCCCATAAAAATTCATCACACCAGGGTGATACAGTGGCAGAGAGGAGAAAAGGGCAAATATAATTGATGTTGCAGAAGTGAAGTCAACAAACCTTGGCAACACATTGGACATGGGGAGTGAGAGATAGTGAAGAGTCGAGTGAAGAGTGAAGAGTCAAGGACAACTCTTAAGTAGTGAACCTGAGGTTGCTGACCTAGACAGTAATAGGGAAGGGAAGAAGATTTAGGAGGAAATATGAATTCTTTTTTGGTCATATTGAATTTAAAATATCTTCTGGAAATCCAATTTGAGATGTTTGGAAAAACAGTTGGAATGTGAAATTGAAGGTCAACAAAGAAATTGGGGCAGGATCAATAAGATTTGAGAATTATCAGCAGAGTGATGATGATTAAATCTATGGGAATTGATGAGATCATCAAAGTGAAGTAGTACAGAAGGAGAAGAGGGTCTAGGAGAAAGCCTTCAGAGTCATGATCTTCATGAGGACCCAATAAAGGAGACTAAGAAGGTGCAGTCAGATGTGTTGGAGGAGGATCAGGATTCCAGAATCCTAGAGAGGAGAATATCAAGGAAGAAAGGATGATCAAGTGTTAAAGACTGTGGAGAATTCAAGGAGAATGAGGATTTGGAAAATATTCCACAACTAAGAGATCATTGTAATTTTGGAAAAGGGGGTTTTGGTGGAATGATAAGGTTGAAACCAAATTATAAGGGATTAAGAAGGGAATGGAAGTAGAAAAAGTGGAGAAACTTATTGTAGACTAACTTTTTCAGGAATTTGACTACAAGGGATGGAAGAAATAGAGGAATGGGGATAGAAGAATCAACTGAGGATTTTTTTAAGATGAGTGAGCTTGGACATGTTTTTAAGCAGTAGCAAAGGGGAGATTAAAAATAAGTGATAGAATGGACATAACAGAGGGGACAACTTGGTGGAGGAGATGAGCAGGTAAAGAAGTTAGCCTTGGTAAGGAGTAAGACCTTTTCATCATGTGACAGTAAGCATCTGAGTGAAAGAAGATGTGGAAAAAGGGAGAGGAGAAAAGCCATGGGAAGTTTGAGGAGGGATGGAAAGGTTTGGGAAAACTGCTATGGAGAGTGAGAGAGTAAGTTGATAAAGAAGGATATAATAAGATTGCCTAGCAGCAGTGAAGATCCAGTTTAAGTTGTCTAATATACATTTATAGTGAACTCAGAACAGTTGTATGATTCTCTACCTTTGTTCAGCACCACATATGTGTTGGTAAGAAAACAAATGGTAAAATTCCAAGGCTGAGACTTGGAAGGGCATAATAAGCAACAAGAGGGATAGGGATTCAAAGAAGAGGACAGTGAAGAGTTAAATTGGTTCACCAAGGATTTACAATGGGGAGAAAAGGAAAGAGAGGCTAGTGCAAGGGAGATAGCCTGGAAGAGAATTGAAAGGTCAAAGGATTAAGGGTGACAGTGGGAATGGAGAGCAAGGATTTTTTAAGAGATAGCTGAGGGAAAGGTGAAAAGCCCATAGGTTATGTTCAGATAAAAAGATTTGGAATTCTTGAACATGGAGATGTTGTGTACTTGTAAGTGATGGAAAGAACAAGGGTATCACCATCTATGTGTATGGCTGAAATTGTGATATGTATGTTGCTGAACTTGGAATCAGGAAAACTTGAGTTTAATCTTGTTTCAGACTTACTAGCTGTGTGCTTTTTTGGCAAGTCACTTAACTCTCTGTTCTTTAGTTTCCTTATCTGCAAAATGGGGAATAATAAAATCACTTACCTCACAAAGATTTTTGTGAAGCTCAAATGAGATTTTATGTGTAAAATATGTTACAAACCTTAAAATACTATATAAATAAGTTGTAAGTAAATTCATATGGAGAAATAAAAGTCAAGAATTTCCAGGGATTCAATGAAAAAAGGCGCAAAAGAAGGTGGCTTAGCCTTACCAGATCTAAAATTATATTATAAGGCATCAGTGATCAAAAATGTCTGGTAGTGGCTAAGAAATTGAGTAGTAGATAAGTGGAATAGGTTAGGTGCAATAGCAGGAAATGATTATAGTAATCTGCTGTTTGATAAACCCAAAGAGTCCAGCTATTGGGATAAAAACTCTCTCTCTTCAATAAAAACTGTTGGGAAAATTGGAAGTTAGTATGGAAGAAACTTAGATTAGACCAACACCTTACCTATACCAAGATAAGATCAAAATGGATATAGGATTTAGACATATAAAACAATATTATAAGCAAACTTGAAGATCAAGGAGTAGTTTATCTGTCAGATTTATGGAAAAGGAAGCAGTTTATGACCAAGGAAGAGATGAAGAACATCAAAAAAATAAACTAGATAATTTTGATTACATTAAATTAAAAAAGCTTTTGCACAGATAAAACCACTGTAACCAAGATCAAAAGAAATGCAGTAAATTGGGAAACAATTTTTATGACTAGTATTTCTGACAAGGACTCATTTCTAAAATATACAGAGAACTGAGTCAAATTAAAAAAAAAGCCATTCCCCAATTGACAAATGGTCAAAGGATATGCAAAGGCAATTTACAGATGAAGAAATCAAAGCAATCCATAGTCATATGAAAAATTGCTCTAAATCATTACTTATTAGAGGAATGCAAATTACAGCATCTCTGAGATACCACATCACACCTCTCAGACTGGCCAATATGACCAGAAAGGACAATGATCAATGTTGGAAAGGATGTGGGAAATCTGGGACACTAATACATTGTTGGTGGAGCTGTGAACTCATACAACCTTTCTGGAGAGAAATTTGAAATTATGCCCAAAGGGCAACAAAAATGTGCATATCCTTTGATCCAGCAATACCCTGAAGAGATGATGAAAAAGGGTAAAAACATCACTTGTATAAAAATATTCATGGCAGCCCTGTTTGTGGTGGTAAAAAATTGGAAATTAAGTGAATGTCCTTCAATTGGGGAATAGCTTAACAAACTGTGGTATATGTATGTCATGGAACACTATTGTTCTATTAGAAACCAGGAGGGATGGGATTTCAGGGAAGCCTGGAAGGATTTGCATGAACTGATGCTGAGCGAGATGAGCAGAACCAGAAAAACACTGTATACCCTAACAGCAACATGGGGTGGTGATCAACCTCGATGGACTTGCTCATTCCTTCAGTGCAACAATCAGGGACAATTCTGGGATATCTGCAATGGAGAATACCATCTGTATCCAGAGAAAGAATCATGAAGTTTGAACAAAGACCAAAGACTATCACCTTTAATTTAGGAAAAAAAAAAACCATTATCTTACAATGTAAATCTGCTATCTCTTATTACTTTATTTTTCTTCTTTAAGTATATGATTTCTCCCTCATCACATTCAACTTAGATCAATGTATACCCTGGAAATATTGTAAAGACTAACAGACTGCCTTCTGTGGGGGCAGGGGCAGGGAAGGAAGATAATAAATAAAATCTTAAAGACAAAAAAAATACTATATAAATGCTGGCTACTATTAAGATTATTGAGTGCATTTTAAATTCTGAATGTTATTATTACTATTATTATTAAATTTATGGTCCCATGATTTTATGGACTGTGTAAATATGGGGCACATAATGTGAAGCAGAGAATACAAATGTGTTTCCCTGTATATCATTGGGAAATATTGGATATGGGAAGAAGAATAAACCATAATTATTTGAAAGAAAGACAAAGGTACAGGAGAGGGCTGTGAAGAAGTGGTATAGTGAAAACCCTATAAAGGCAACTCAGTCCTGAGATTCACTGATAGTTTTGTTATCACTCCTTATAAAAGGGATCATGGAATACATTTTATGTAAGAATATTATGTTAGTAAAAATTATATATAGGCTATTAAATTAGTTCCATAATGTAAAATTCCATTTACTTTGGAAATTTTAGTCTTTAATTTTATATATTTGGACTTACTCAATTTGCTGTAATACCTTTCTATTTCCTTTGGAGCAATACTCATAAAAACATCAGACAATCTGATATTTGCTCAAATGATTAGGGATTTTGGAAGCTTATGGTAGAAGTAACATGGAAGAATTGAGGAAATGAGTAAACTGAACTATCTCTATAACTCAGTAAAAAATGAGAAAGAGTGGCAGTAACTAATTTGGGTTTCAAATTCCTAGAGATGGCCTATAGGAAAGGACTTTACAAATTAATAATAGAGGAAATATTTCATTGTCTGATTGGTCTACAGTCCTGTAGACTGTTATAGCTCCAAGGGAAGTATAGTGTAATGAAAAGATTACTGGACCTTTATTAGGATTCTGAGGTTCTATTTTATTCTATATATATAGTATATATTATATTATATATATATATATATATATATAGGTTCTATCACACTATATTATATATATACACTATATCTATATTCATCATTTAGCAAGCATTTAAATATCTATTGTACGCTAAGCATCGCTAGACACTGGGGAAAGACAGAACATAGATCCACATGCCTCTCCACCTTGCCCTTTTTCCATTCGGTGAAACACAGAAAGGTTTGTATGTTCAATGAAACTCTGAGCTATGCCATGCAGAGTTACTCAAGACAGACAGGTTATTGTGGAGAGTTCTGACAAGAGGTGATCCACTGGAGAAAGTCTCAAAAGAGATGACGTTAGATAAACCCCTTAAGTTGTGTCCAGTGTGCTATATACATATATATATATAGACAAACATATACACACACACACACACACACACACACACATATATATGAATACACACACATTTAGTCTGGGTAAGATCACACTATGAGTATCTACTGGAACTTTTCATCATTATTAACTCATACCTTTTTTTTAGTGAGGAGAAAACATATTTAATTTTTTTTCAATTTATCATTAGTAGTCTTTTTAAATTTTGAGTTCCAAATTCTCTCATTCCTTCCCATTCCTCCCCTTTCAACTTAGAAGGCAAACAATATATCAATTTACATGTGAAATCATGCAAAACATTTTCTAAATTAGCCATATTTCAAAAAAAATAAAAAATTTAGAATATTATACCTCAATTTGCAATCGAGCTCATCAGCTTTCTCTCTCAAAGTGGACAACAGTTTTTCATTTTATTGTTTTTTGATGTCTCATGGAGTCATTACCTTCCACTTAACCAGTTCTGATCTTTAAGGAATCATTTTCTTCAGAGATTTTATACTCTCCCACCTCCCCCCACTCTCCTACCCCATTCATTTGACCAATTTTGTTTTGTAAACCATTCAGTGAATTTTTTTTGTACCTCCTTTTTCATTTGGTCTAGTGTGCTTTTTAAAAAGTTCTTTTCTTAAGTGGATTTTTTAAAACTTCTCTTACCATTAGACCAATTTGGTTTTTTATGGTGTTAATTTCTTCAATATTTTTGTGTCTCCTTTCCAAGTTGTTAATTCTTTTTACATAATTTTCCTGCACCTCTCATTTGCTCCCCAATTTTTCTTCTACCACTCTTTTGTTTTTATTTAATTCTTCCAGATATTTTTTAAATATTTTTTTTCTTTTAGGAATTCTTGCTGGCCCTGGACCCAATTAGCATTTTTGTGGCTTTCTTTGTAGTTGTTTTCACATTATTATTTTCTATGCCTGTCACTGTCATTTTTATAGTTAAATTCTTTTTTTTTTGGTTTATTTGTTTGCTCATTTTTCCAGACTATTTCTTAAATTTCAACTTTATGTTAAATTTGGTTCTGTTCATCTGAAAGTGGTGAGGCACTGTCCAAAACTTTTGGATTTTTTGTGCTGCTTTTCTGGGGGGTTGGGCTGCAAGTTTTTGATGCTATCAAGTTAGTGTGCTTTTGGGAGAGGTATGCCTACTGCTCTCCTGGTGTGTGCTCTGATCTTTACTAAAGAAGAGCCCCTAATTTCCAGAAGCTGTAAGATCTGCTTTGATACTGTGACTGGGGCCCTGGTCCCTTGTTACCCAGAACTCATCACTTCCCTGGAATTGTGATGTGATCTAGAACTGTATATGGGCTATAGAGTTGGCAATCAGTACTAGCTGTTTCTAATGCAATTAAAGGGCATTCTGTAATCTCTTCCTGTGTGGTTGTTTACTCTCTCTGGACTGAGAAATTCTGAACAGGTTGCCACAGTCTCCAATGTCACCACTATAAGTGTGTTGTCTTGACAGACCTTTGCTAGGTTTTCACCTCGTTATAGAATTCTCTTACCTACCTGTTAAATTCTTTTAGGCTCTACAAAAGTATTACCCTGACTTTTTTTTTGAATCTATTACCTTACAAATTGATTTGAAACAATATTCTAAAGTTACTTGGAGAATGATAGGAGAGTTTAGCTGGGTGAATATTATAGCTTTTAAAAATTAGAGTTCCAAGGGGTCTTAAAGGTCAGAATAGCATAATAGGAGTCCTGGATTAGAGTCAGGAGACTTGATTTGAATTCTAATTGTAATTTTACCTTTAGGACTCTGTTTCTCTATTAAATGAACAAATGAACCATTTGGTTAACCAGACATCTCTAGGCTGAGGCCACAGATCTGGCAACCTTTACCAATCTCTGCTCTTTAGATAAAGAGGTTAAGATTTGTCTTGGGTTCATAGCTTTGAGGGTGCCTGCTTTCTCAGTAAAGGGACTGGGCTTCTATTGCTTCAGTTTCATCTATCTGTTGCCAGGGAAAAATGTATCTGACTAAAAGTTCAGACGGAACATGAAAGAATTCATGCAAAAGACTGATTTTGACCTAGAATGAATTTTAGGGACAAAAAAGATTATTTAAGCATTGCTGTGATTAGTTTAAGTGAAGGAGAAAGAAAGACTAAAGTTCAGGAAACCACTGATTTCTATGCAACCTAAATAACCTAAACCGCCACGAAAGGATAAGCAGTAAGGAAAATTATGGGAACAAGAAAGGTTAAAAGGGGAATCAAATCCCCAAGAACAGGCTAGTTTCAGGGAAGAAAGCAAGCCAACTGAAGAGTGAGCTTTTAAGGAGGATGTAAGGAGACATAAGGAAGCCAAGACATAGTGGGATCTGGTAGCTCCTGAGATCAAAGAATAAGGTAATGAGAATTATGTTGAGGAGGAGCAGTGGATCAAAGACTTAATCTTTTCACTCTAAGGCAGGGACCTTTATTTTGTTGATAGGATTGTTGCTGGGGAGGGGCAAGATACTTCAAGTTCATTGACCTCTATTCAGTAACCTGAACAATGGGATGAGGGTAGGGGAAGGTTGATCATCAGTACAGAGGGTACAGATTGATAATTATAAAATATATTTCTCTGTACAATATTTCATATCCATACTTCAGATTTCTGAGGAATAATATTATTCTTTGCTTTAGACTATGGGAATGCTGCATAACAGGAATAGAGAAAGTAAAAAGGTATTCAGAGTGTAAACATCAATCAGAGCTGGAGCAATTTTGTTTCCACATGGAAAAGGAATGTTCAGTAATAAAGAATCATAGAATGATTACAACAAATTAAGATTACTCAAGATTCTTTTAGACATTTGCAATAGGGCTGTTTATTACCTTTTTTGAATTTCTTCTACAGAGTATAGCCAAATCATTATTAATTAAGTTCTTTCTTTTGCTACTTCTTCATTCAGAAAGTGCCAATATGGGCTTGGGAAGTCCAGTTCCCATCAGTAAAGACCTGATGTCAGGGAGGTGATGCCATGATAAGCACATGAATTGGATTTTTAGTGAAGGTTGTGCTGTGCTAAATCACCAGCCTCACTTTCTTCTCCAGAGTCATCTGGATCCAGTGGTCAGATATGAATCGGGACAATGGGAAATGGCCCTGGATGTGAGTATGAACAGCAAGGTGGCATAGTGGATAGAGCATTGGTCTGAAGAGTCAGGAGGATAAGAATTCAAATCCAGTCCCAAACACTTGACACTTATTAGCTGTGTGACCTTGAGCAAGTCACTTAACTTTGATTTCTTTGCATCCAGGGCCATTTCGAGTAATCCCAATTCATATAAGACCACCAAATCCAGATGGCTCTGGAGGAGAAAATGAGACTAGTGACTTAGCACAGCACTCCCCAATCAAATCCAATTTATGTGTGCTTGTCATGGCATCACCTCCCTGATATCAAGGTCTTCAAGGGGAAAGACAAAGCATCAAGCAATGTTGACATTTACAATTAATATTTCTTTGTGACAAAATTTAGCTTTTTCATTTTAGTCCATATCTATCATTTTGTCATAGATTTCTCCTTTTCATTCCTATAACCACCATTCTTGCCTAGACTAATTGTAGAAACTTCTTTTCTTGACTTCTTTGCCTCCAGCTGTTCTATCTCTCCTTTTTGTCTTCTTTTCCCTTCCTTCCTTCCTTCCTTCCTTCCTTCCTTCCTTCCTTCCTTCCTTCCTTCCTTCTTTCCTTCCTTCTTCCTTTCTTTTTCTATTAAACACATATGGTTGCAAGTATTTATATTTACATTCTACATATCTGTTATATACATGTGCATTTGTATGCATATTTGCACATATATGGGATATATTTACATGGGATAGATAGAGATTTATATCTATCATCTATCTATCTATCTATCTATCTATCATCTATCTATCTGTCTATCTATCTATCTATCTATCTATCTATCTATCTATCTATCTATCTATCTATCAACTATCCTTCCTACTGAACAAGTGCATTGTTGCTGGAGTGAATTTGATTCCCTATTTATTGTCTCTAGACCTTAGGGTACAATTAAATACCCGTGAAACTTGTAGACCATGGACAGAAGAAGTAGGAATCATAAATTCAGAGGATACTTTTAATTTAGTTTGGTTGAAGCTTGATTTCACACCCCACTTCATTGCCAGTGGCCCTTCTTACAAATAGCTTTCAAACTTTGAATTTTTAACTGTGTGGCTAGTCTCTAGCAAGAGTTTTAATTCAGTCATTACTCCATGGCTATGTAGGTATGAGTATCAAATGTATGGCTTAAATTCATGTTCTTTAAACCTGAATGTTTTAGTGGACATTATAGATCATATTTTTCAAAGCAATAGAAATCATGGACTTATAATTTTGTTCCTGATGGAAAGAAAATTAGGAGCTTAGTCTGTAATTCTGCATTTTCAAGGATGAACCAAAAAAAAAATGTTATCTTGGTGGATATTTTGTTATATGTAATGTAACTTTTCTATTCTTTGCAAAAATGTATTCAAAGGTATTCTAACTACTTTTGTTCTTAGTCAACCATTTATCAATCTTAAAAAACATATATACTAGAACGTGGCCAAAGTTAGCCTGTATTTCCCTCCAAAATCTACAGAAAAATCTGAGTACGATCTACAATCATACTTAGCAAAACAACAACAACAATAATAAAATGAGATATCAAAGAAAGTAATGAAGATAAAAAAGAATAAAATATATTAGTAGAAAGACATAGAAAATATAAAAATAAAAATATTCTAGGAATTCTGGGGTTACATGCATCATTTCAATCTCAGGAACTGACCCCTAAATGTATCACTTATTTTTTTCTTGGTTCACTTCTTCCTCCTCTTCAAACCATCCAGAAATTATAGGATTTGAATAAAAATCATTTATAGGTTATCACACATACAGGTAACAGAGTTCCTAGCTCCCATATACCATACAAGGTAAAAAACATGAAAATATGGTGGAGATAGTAACCTTTATTTGACCTTTCAGAAAACGTAAATAATTCAAAATGACTCATAGGAGACTAGGAACAGAGAAGGAAAACATATAAGATATTTAGATAAAACCCTGAGTTCTTCTTGTAAAGGAATTGAACTTAAATATTTTAATATTTATTTTTATTAATTTATTAATATTTAATAATTATTTTCAATTTATTTTTTACAGGGATGAAGGACAAAAACAAGAGGAATTGTTTCAGGAATATCAGGGACTATATCTAGGGAAAGCTCAACAAGATAGATTAATGATAGCATTTATATATAATTCTTTAAATTTGTTTTCTCATTTGAAATTCATAAACCAAAGGAGGAAAGTTAAATTGAGCCAAATATTATAGAAATTGTCCAGGATCAAACATTTGGCAAGGGATGATTGAAATTAATGTCTTCATGACTCCCAAGTCTAGTACTCTTTTTACTACGTATGGTATCTGTCTTAGAAATAACAGAATTCCTATGTAAATGAAATTACATCAAGAACCAAGAGATGCCTCATGGAGTTGAAAGAAATAGAAGCAAGAATTTGTGTCAAAGTAGAAGCAAAGTCAAAACCAGAATCACAATTAAATTCAAGAACTAGCTAGAGGAAAATGGTCTATCATTCATTTTGAAAGCATATAATCCTGAACAAGAAATTAGGTGGATAACTATCAAGGAGGAGTTAATATAATACATTTAGCACTTGGGGTAGTTGTAAGTTTAATATATCTGTCTGTGTGATTGGTCCCACTCTTCAGTTTCTATGGAATTCCTTTCAATTTTAGAGATCCTGATGCCATCCTCATTATTCTTCATTGAAATGGTCAGGTTCATAAGACATGGGAAACCATCAACCATCCTTTGGTAAAATTTCCCAAATTTTCCTCAGCTTTCCCTCCTTTAGTCTCAATAAGTCTTATTTCTGTCTCTCTATCTTATCTGCTGAATACAATTTAGCTCATTGTGGTTGTCAAGGAATGGAGCAATTAACTTTTCAAGTATTCCTAAACCCAATTTTGAAAACTGCTCTCTCTGTTCCAGTTATTTGGCAGATATAGAATATATTTGGTAGATATATATTCCTTAAAATAAAGAACAGTTATGTGCTTGAGGTGATAGAGGCAGAAAACTAATCCTGATTTCCAGGGCCTGGGCAGGAAGTAGTATCAAGAATAATGTTTACTTGTTGTTGGAAAGGAAGGATTCATCATGGATGAGAGAAGGGGAAAAATCTTTACAATATCCCTCTTTCTGTCTAAGCCCATTCTTCTTACTTCCCTTCCCTGAGAGTATTTGGTATTACTATACCTGTACCTGGAGGAAATTCATAAACACCAACAAAAACATGAATATTCTTCTATTTCTTGCTATGCAATGCAGCAGTTGGATATTTATAGTTGTCTAGTGTTGGTTGTTCCCTAACTAAAAAACACCATCTCTATGTCCCCATTTCACTCAGACCTTGTACTAGTTCTAAATCATGCTATCTGTACCCTCAGCTGTCATCTTTATCCTCTTTTCATTTGATTTTGGCCACATTCCTTGGAACAAGAGGTCCTGATAGGTAAGTTTTCATTTAATCTTTTCCAGGCTCAGGTCTCCAAGTCACTTGCTAGCCTTTAGCTCTAAGCCAACCTTCCTGACTTTTGTTCCAACTCATTGTTATGTGTTGTCGTCTTCCATTAGAAAGCAAGATCCTTCAAAGGAGGGACTATTTTGCTTGTCTGTAATTGTTCATCCAGTGCATAGTATGGTTACTGGAATATAAAGAGAGCTTAATAAATGTTGTGATTGTCAATCTATCTTCATTTTTCATCCTGGTGAAGGTATTTGACATTTGTGGTAGGTTTTGACCAGGCCCCCACTAAAGCCTGAATCCCTATTATTGTAAATAGATAAATAGATCTATTATTGTAAATATATCTATTATTGTAAACAGATGAATAACCCAAGAGCAGAGAGTGAGGTAAAAAAATTTAAATATATATAGGATAAGATAACAAATAAGGTAAAAATGTAAATAAAGACAAATGGTAAAAATAGACATGTCAGACTTAATGTGAGTTGATTTTTGCTCAAGTGGTCCCCAGGCTAAAGCAGCATCCAGCATTTGGAGATAAAAGAAATCTCAGGAGAAGGACCCTTGCTTCTTTGATCAAGCAATAATCTATCCTCCTATTGGGTATTCCAAGATTGGGTGGTAAATGAGCCTTTACTGTGAGGAATAGATAAGTGGGGAGTCCACCCATTTTCTGCATCAGTTATTAGGTATGATTTTATATCATGTACTTTACCTTGTATTTGACATGTGCATCCTAACATAGTAAATAAAGATAACTACATATGTATAAGATGCATATACACACATTCACATAACAATAATTATATATACACAATAATTATATGCATATATATAATTATATGTATAAGGAACAAATACAATGCTTATAACAATAATTATATATTTGTGTGTATGTATATATATATGCATATTTATGTGTGTATAACTTCATACATACAAATATATTCCCTTGTTTGTGTTAGACCCTCATTTGTTTCATCTGAGTTCAAGATAAGTTCCTGAACTGCCTAGCATAGCATCACTATACATATGCCTAGGGGAAACTCATTCACACCAACAAGTATATGAGCATCCTTCCCTTACCTAGGATTGACTGTTTTTACCCAATTATAAGCCTGAATCTCTGTGCCATCCCTGCCCTTCTCTTTAAGACATTGTTTTTGTTAGGCTCACTTCTATTATTGCATCTGCTGACTTTATCCCTTCAGAGATGGGTCAGCAAGGAAGAATTTTTGACTCTTGAATATTTTTCTTGTTGCTTCCTTGCCTAGGGCAGAGACTTAAACTTAAGTTATCTGCATCAGAGGTTTTCACCTTATCTTTGTAAACAAGGTTCTCCAAATAGCCTTGCTCATTTTGAAGAGGCAGTTGATTATAACAGCTACAATCTATTATGGAGAAGTCTCAGGTGGGTTTTAGGTTTTTGCAAGGCAAATAGGGTTAAGTGGCTTGCCCAAGGCCACACAGCTAGATAATTATTAAGTGTCTGAGGTCAGATTTGATCTCAGGTACACCGGACTCCAGGGCCAGTGCTCTATCCACTGAGCCACCTAGAGTCTGCCTATATTGACTTTCAGTATTTCTGAGATAGAATCATTTCTCAGAAATTGGGGGCTTAATTCACTGTTTTGTTAATTGTATAGACTTATGATGATGGAGAAAATGTTAATAATGCAGCTTAATCTTAAAAAGTATGCCATTTGTACATTTTTCCCTTGGTGAGCTGATTGTTAAATTCACAGCACATCATTGGATTTTTTTTAAAACTTTTTTTTCCTTTTCATTAAAGGCAATGGGGTTAAGTGATTTGCCCAAGGTCACACAGCTAGGCAATTAAGTGTTCTGAGCTCACATTTGAACTCATCCACTGCACCACCTAGCTGTCCCTGCATTATTGGATTTAACCTCTCCCAGCATCAGCAAGGTGTGGGGAAGTGCTAATCAAAACAGATTTTGCTACTTGAGCCATTGCTGTCCAAATATTACCCTTTGGAGTTCATGTTGACTACTCCTCAAATCATCCCATCAGAGTGAACTACCCCTCCTTCCTATATCTGGCAGGCAGGTTGCCACAAAACTCCTTCCATGAGTATTATTTCAGATGTGACCACTTAGAGCAGGTTTAAAGAGCTGCATATATTAGCTGCTTAATCATCATTCAATGGATAAGTGGCATTTATATATCTGAACTTATTCCTCAAGTTGTATTAGCCACCTTTGCCAAGTACTCCAGAAGGAAAGGAGAAGGAAGAATAGTTATAATTTTAAAGATTTTTATCTGAAGCTCTCAAATATGTCTTGAAGGATGGGGCATAATCTCAGACAACTTTATCAGAGAAGTTTTCTAGACTATCTAAAATTTGTAATCACATTTTCAACTCTAAGTAGAAAACTCCCTTTCCTCTCTTTTCTTCCTCAGTTACCCCCTTCCAACACACACACACTGAACAACTTTTCTGTATCTGCTGTGCAGACAGAATAATCTCCTTCAATCTATTTTTTCTAGACCAGGGCCCTTGAGAAAACACAGAAGAAGCAGACAAACTGGATATGTCAAGAACTTTCCCTGGTACCTCTAAACAATTTAACCACATTCATACTGAGCCCCAAATCAAACCAGCTAAAGGCAATTCAGTTCAATTCAATTAAAGCTTATTAAGGTTTCCTATGTTTCAGGCACCTTATTAAGCTCTGGGAATACAAAGAGGAGTAGAAAGATAGTCTCTTCCTTTAAAAAGCTTACATTCAAAGATTATTAAATTACCTTTTGTGGGGTGGGGGGAGGGAAAGGAAGATGGGGGAAAATCGTAAAATTCAAAACATTACAAAAAATGATAGGTAGAAACTACTATTTTATATAATTGGAAAACAAATAGAATATTTTTAAAAGGTTACATTCCTAATAGGGGAAGGCTTTGCAAACAATTCACTAAATATGTCCGTAAATTAATTTGACGAAATGCATTGCTCTGATTTCCCACTGAAAGAGAAGCAATGTTATCTGAGCCAGTAGGTCAGATGCCCTGGGGAACCACCCCCAAAATAAAGACTTGGGGTAACCCACTATTCTGGGTGATTGAGAATTCTGACTAGCTATTAGTGGTAGAACTCTGCTCTTTCTTTCCTACCCCAGGGCTTCATTTTCCTATCTTTACCAAGGGCTATCAATTATTTCCATACTCCCTTGCTTTGATTCTGACTCATGGGCATACTCTATATTATTGACTCCTACCCTTGCTAATTGACCCCCAGCTGCATAAATTCAGTTATCTGTTCATCAGCTCTGTCATCTGCTCATTCCATTATTTTTTTTCTCCCAATGTATCATTAAACAGGACAAATATATGGATTAGCATAGGTCATAAGGAGAAAAGTCTCTGGTAGTTAAATAACCTTAAGTTTCTTAACTAAAAATCATTTATTTATTAATTTTAATTTTTTAATTTTTTAAAATTTATTTACACAATGCTAAAATATTCTTGTTTAGGAGTAAACATAATACCACTTCCCCCACACAAATATAAAACCTCATGAGAAATAAAGTAAAAGAAAGAGGAAAAAAATATGTTTCAGTCTGTGTTCTGATACCATCAGCTCTGTCTTGGGTGAATCACATTCTTTATCAGAGGTCTATCATAGAAGTTACTTCCATATTTTTCCACAGTTGCTGTTGCTGATTGTAATTCCCTCCATCAATTCCTCCCCACTACCATCTATTATATTTTCTCTCTCCTTTCACTCTTTCATTCTTCAAAAATGTGCTGTGGGGCACCCTAGTGGCCCAGCACATAGAGCACCAGCGCTGGGGCTAGGAGGCCCCAAGCCTACATTCCACCCCAGGGTCCCAGCAACCACTTGTCCCAGTGGCTTGAACAGACCACTGAATCCCAGTACCTTGCAAAAAGTAAAAAAGAAAATGTGTTATATCTGACTATCCTCTCCTCTTTCACCCACAGCCCCTTCCCGCCCCCATCCCCCTTCTCTCCTTTTTCTTCTAGATGTCTATACCCTATTGAGTGTGTATGCTGTTTCTTCTCTGAGCCATTTCTGATGAGAATGAAGGTTCCCTCATTACCCCTCACCTTCCTCCCTCCCATATCATTGCAAAAAGCTCATTGTAAAAAGAAGAAAAAAAATCTTTTATATGAAATATCTTAGCCTATTCCATTTCTCCTTTCTCTTACTCCCAGTACATTTCCCTTTCACCCACTGACTCCATTTTTACAATATATTATATCTTCAAATTCGGCTCTCTCCTTACCTCATCTATAAAAGCTCCTTCTACCTGCTCTCTATATAAGAACGTTCATATGAGTATTATCAGTATCATTTTTCCATGCAGGAATACACACAGTTCCCCATCATTAAATCCCTTATAATTTATGCTTCTCATCCACCCTCTCTATGCTTCACCTGAGTCCTGTACTTGAAGATCAAATTTACTGTTCAGCTCTGGCTGTTTCAACAGGAACATTAAAAATTCCCCTGTTTCATTGAAAGTCCATGTTTTTGCTTGGAAGATGTTCGGTTTTTGCTGGGTAGTTGATTCTTGGTTTCATTCTAAGCTTTTTTTTTTTGCCTTCTGGAATATTTTATTCCAGGACCCACAAGCCCTTAATGTAGTTGCTGCTAAGTCCTGTGTGATCCTGACTGCAGCTCCATGATATTTGAATTGTGTCCTTATGGATGTTTGCAATACTTTCTCTTTGACTTGAGAGCTCTGGAACTTGGCTGTAATATTCCTGGGTTTTTTTTTTGGGGGATCTCTTCCTGGGGGGAGATCATGATGGACTCTCTCAATTTCTATTTTACCCTCTGTTTCTAGGATATCAGGGCAATTTTCCTCTAGGAATTCTTTAAAAATGATGTCAAGGTTCTTTTCCTGATCAGGACTTTCAGGTATCCCAATAATTTTTAAATTATCTTTCCTGAATCTGTTTTCCAGATCAGTTGTTTTTTCAATGAGATGTTTCACATTTTCTTCTAATTTTTCATTCTTTTGTTGTTAAAGTATTGTGTCTTGACTTCTCATAAAGTCATCAGTTTCCTTTAGCTCCATTCTACATCTGAATGATTTAATTTCCTCAGAGAGCTTTCTTATCTCCTTTTCCAGCTTTTCAAAAGCATTCCTCTCCTCAATAACTTTTTGAACTGTTTCATCCATTTGACCTAAACTGTTTTATTTTTTGCAAGGCAAATGGGGTTAAGTGGCTTGCCCAAGGCCACACAGCTAGGCAATTATTAAGTGTCTGAGACTGGATTTGAACCCAGGTACTCATGACTCCAAGGCCAGTGCTTTATCCACTATACCACCTAGCCGCCCCCAAACTGGTTTTTAACATGTTATTTTCTTCAGCATTTTTTTGGATCTCCTTGACTAAGCTGCTGACTTTGTTTTCATGTTTTTTCTTGCATCTCTTTCATTTCTTTTCCCAGTTTTTCTTCCATCTTCCTTACTTGATTTTCAAAATATTTTTTGAGTTCTTTCATAGCCTGAGCCCATATTCTATATTTCTTGGAGTCTTTAGATATCGAAGCTGGGACTTTCTCATTTTCAGATTGAGAATTTTGGTCCTCCATGGGACCAAAGTAATTATCTATGGTTAGGTTCTTTTTTTTTCTTTAAACTCAATTCCCCAGACTGTGCCTGGTTTTGGGATGCTTTCTGAATTTTTGAGTATTATTGGAACAACCCCTCCCCCTCAAGGACCTCAGAATGTGAGGCTCTGACTGCTCTCCTGGTCTGTGAATGACCACAAACTCACCTCTCTGCCACGGGACTATGAGGGGGGACCCTGCTCTATGGGGGATCCTAGACAATGACCAGGGTCTGAATGTGGTCAAAGCCCCAGAGTCCTGTTCCAGGGATAGAGGACAGATGTCATCACTCTCCTTCCACTCTCTTACCTTCGGTGTGCTGGGCACTCAGGGTGTAGCTGCCTTTAGGCTCCTGCTGGGTGGCTCCATGGGGTCTTCTTCCATTTCCTGGGATCTGGGTTGCCATGATCCTGCTGAGTGCTGCGGCTGTGCTGAGGGCCTGAGCTTCACGCTCTCTCTGGCAGAGGTCTCCCTGCTGATCTTCCAAGTTGTGCTTGGTACTCCCTGGGGTGCAGGTCAGAAAACTGCTTCTGATGCCAGGAGCTGGGGTTCCCTGGTCTGTTCCCAGGAGGCTGAAGTTCCTTCCCTGCAACTCTGTGGAACACAGTTTTCCCACTATTTTCCAGGTTACTTTGGACTGGAGAATTGCCTCACTGGATCTTTCTGTGGGTTCTCTCTCTTGAAAATTTAGTTAGAGTCATAATTTTAAAGTTTTTGAAATATTTTTGAGAGAGCCCCTAAGAGAGGTTCTTCTTCTACAGCCATCTTGGCTCTACCCCTCCAAAAGGACTAAAAAAAAATTTTTAAAGGATTTAAGAATACTTTGAAGAACTAAAATATGTCAATTGAATTTTTAATTTTTATAAATCCACAAGAAAAAGGAAATAAAGTAAAAAAGGAAATTGTTATTTCTAAACAAAAATCATGAGAGCTTCTTATAATTATATTTAAAGTATATTTTTATAGATAGGATAATTTATTTTAAAATTACAAAAAATGCATCAATATCTTCGCCTCTTAGTGAATAAGATTTCTTCTTTATTGTTTCAGTAACAAATGAATTGTTATTGCTAAAACTTATTTATGCTTTCAAGTAATAGCCTTGTTCCCTGCCTAATAACACAGATTCATTCTCAGCATTCTCTAACACCAAATAGAACATTCTCTGATCTTTCTTCATCAAAGATGTATGACCTTTAACAAGTCACTTAACCCTGATTTCCTCTCATCCAGGGCCATCTCCAGTGGTTCTGATTCATATTGGGCCACTGGGCCCAGATGGCTCCAGAGCAGAAAGTGAAGCTAGTGACTTAGCACAGCCCCCCTTCATTCAAATCTAATTCATGTGCTTGTCATGGCATCAACTCCCTGATGTCATAATCTTCTTTGAAAAGGAAGGATTGGATGGGTGGGGCAGCATCCTAAAGATAAGTTTGAGGTTCTCCCAAAAACTAACATTTAAACTATCTCCAGGAAATGGGCAAGGGTATAATCTCTAGTTCCTGCAAGGCAAACAGCATGGGAGGGATTGTCAGCATCCCATATATATAGCATCCTTTTGTTTATGTTGAACCACAATTTTGGTTGACCAGAGACTATGGCCACTGCAATTGGAGTTTTTTGGTCCCCCAGGCTCTTTATATAACTCACTAGACTGTCTTTTGCCTTTCTTTGAATTCCATCTGGTACATAGTTGGTGATTAATAACTTAAAAAAAACCTATTAATTATATCCAGAAAAAAATTTTCTTAGCTGCCTTTATAGCTTATCAGTATAATTGTTAGCTTGCTAAAGTGATGAAGGACTGAGTTGCTGCCTCACACCTTCTAGTTTTTATTAAGGCCCTCCCTGTAAGTAATTCACATTTTCACCTAAATGTTTGCATACCCCTCTCTAAATATTCTATTGCATTATATTCTTCACACTTAGATTTGTAATTATCAAATAAAGGTTAGTCTCTGCCTTCTAATATGCTGCTTCTCCATTATTAGTTCCTTCCCTATACTTTGATATCCCAAAATATCTTCAAAGAAATGACAACGGAATCAACTACTCTTCTTATCAACTAACTGTATAGTGTTGAGAATTATAGAGAGCAAATGATGACTCCCGTGATCTCTGTGTAGTCTCCCAATTCCATAATAGCTCAATCTCTTGAAATCCCAAAACACTGACATAAATCTATTGATGACTTTGACGTTCTCTATGCTACATGTGAAGTTATGTTTCTAAAATATAAGATTATTTCAGGTGGGAGGAATCAATGATTATAATTATGACTCTGAATTACTACTAATTGGTCAAATTATAGTCAGTATGTTCTATTAAAAAGAGAGAGAAGGATAGAACACATTTTATAGGATCATAGTATTTAGAAATAGAAGGGGTCTTAGAAGTCACAGCCTCATTTTATTGATAAGGAAAAGTGATAACCATAAATATTTATTGATTTCCACTAAAGGCAAAATTAGTGCATGGGTGATTAGAGAAGTTCTCCAGTAAAAATGATGAATTTATTGGGGATGAGACTTTGTGGTCTAATGAGTTTACAGGACTTGGGAGATTTCCTAGAGTAAATTTTATGTGGATGGGGTCAATATAAGCCATTGCTATTTTTAGATTATCTCGAGATTGGAAACAGTTCATTGTGAGCACACAGTTTGGATCACAAGGTCACTGGTTATATTAAAATACATTTCTAGCAAAAGAGTTACACCTCAACTAATGGAAAGCTCTTTCTGGACAATGGTTTTAACCTGAGATTTAACTGTATCCTCTCATTATTGGAAAATAGAATGGAATGATTGTATTTTCATTTGAAATTTAATTTACATTCATTTGAACTAGAATCTCTGGAGAGGAGTATGTTAATACAGTAGCTTGTTCTATCCATACCTGTTAGCAGTTCTGTATTATTTCCCCTGGATTACTCATGGATGAGACAGGTAATTGGAAAGAAGATGATGACAAAAAGCATCCCTCACATTAATTAGACATCTGTTCTTGGTCAATGATCATTAAACAGGAAACTAAATCTCAATTATAGTTTTGGCTAATTGTTGTCACATCTGATAGGAGTCACTGTTAACTAAGGAGGAATAAGATTGAGCTTGCAATTTTTTTATTTAATATTTATTCTCATTTTGTACAAATAATTTTTTTTTGCAAGGCAAATAGGGTTAAGTGGCTTGCCCAAGGCCACACAGCCAGGTAATTATTAAGTGTCTGAGATCAGATTTGAACCCAGGTATTCCTGACTCCAAGGCTGGTGCTTTATCCGCTATACCACCTAGCTGTCCCCAAATAATTTTTTTTATGTTAATAAAATATTCTTAAGAGTAAACGAAATGCCCCCCCCAATAAATATAGACTTGCTTGAGCGATAAAGTAAAGGGGAGAGAAAAAATTAAAATAAAAAAAATAATAGTAATAATTGTAGGTATGGCCAGGTGGAGCAATGGACGGAGTACCAGCCCTGGAGCCATGAGCACCCAAGCCCACATCCAGCCCCATACACCCAACAATCACCCAGCTGTATGACTTGCAAGCCACCCGAATCCCACAGCCCTGCAAAAACCAAACAACGAAAAAAAAAAGACCCCAAATAAAATAAAATAGTAAGTAGAGGAATTAGATTGAAACTGGACTAACCATCCTTTGTTACTAGAATATAATCCATAACTCGTATTTTTTGAACTCTGAAAGCAAAGAATCATGTGACTTATTGTAAGGCTATCTTTTTATTCTTCTCTGTTCAAATTTCTATTTCAATTTCGACTTTCTATTTCTCTCCCAATCTTCCTTTTCTCTCATTAAACCCCTATTTCTATCCTGAATTCCTCTGTCTCAGCAGATGATATGACCTCATTCTTACAGAAAACCTCTGTCTCTTATTTCCCTTCAGTCAATTTTCTTCAAATAATCTTATTCTCTATTTATCCTAGGAAACTTAAAGACATATATAAAAATACACACATCCATGGATATATAGATCCATCTACCTACCTCCCTCACTTAAATCCAATTTACTTGCATATCATGGCATCATCTATCTGATGTCATTATCCTCTCTGAGAAAGGACAAAGACAATTTACTTTTCACTCAGTCTAGATATTCTCTCAAACACTATTGTATTGATCAATTTCTTTGACCCATTTATTTCTGTACTCTACCTCAGCTATACACTTTTACCTTATCATCACCACCCCAAAATGCCCCACTTCCATGTGTAATAACTCTGAAATGCCCTTATATGATTAAAAATCTGTTGTCATTCTACCTTTCCCTCTGGCTTGCAATCCCAAACCCTATTTTTCATCCTTATCATAACCTCCAGTCCCTTGACCCCTTAATTCTTTCCCAGGTCATCACCCCACTACTTGCTACTTTCCCCCCCTTTTTCATCTTGATCCTTAGTGACCTAATTCAATTTAACACTGTTCTCTTATCTTGAATCCTTATCTCTGTCATTCTCTTCCAGATCTGGCTCTGCTAGGCCCCAGTTCTGGATTACTTCCATTATTTGCAACCTTTACTCCTACTTAAAAGATTCTGGGGAATGATCTGGATCGTCGGAAGGATGATGTCTTAAATGATGTTAGGGAAAAAAAGCACAAAACTATGTTGATGAAATTCAATACAAATTTATGTTATATAATCTCAACTGTGCCCTCACTGCTGCTAGGCAATTCTTTTACATTTCCCTATTTGGTTCACTTTTTCATTCATCACAGAGGCTCTTCCAAATATTTTTTAACTCCCTGCCATCGCTTTCTCAACCCCTCCTTCTCTCAGCTGAGAACTTTGCCTCATATTTTACTGAAAAAAAAGAAGCCATTCACTGTGAGCTCCCTCTTCCCCGCTTCTCATCATCTTATATCACTCAGATGTTTCTGCCACCATCTTCTTCACACTTCTTTCACATGAAGAAATGGTCCTTCTCCTTACCAAGACATATCACCAATTGCACAAATGATCATTTATTTCATCTTCTCCAGAAGATTATTCCCTCTACTATCTCTTTGATTTTACGTATTTTCAATCTCTTCTTATCTATTGGCTGCTTAAAAACATAGCCTTGTTTTCTCTGTCTCGAAAATCCCACATTGGGCTCATCATCTTTCCTCACTCCAATTATTTCTATTATATTCAGGACATTATCATCTTTTTTAGTCATTCATGATCCCCACCTTGATACATTTTTAACCTCTTAATCTCTTTTATTCCCCATATTCAATTAGTTGCCAAGGTCAATGAATTTTATCTCCATAATGTCTTTTATATATGATGCCCTTTTCTACTCTGACACTATCACCCTAATGTAGACCCTTATTAATCCACATCTGGAATATTGCATTAGCCTGCTGGTTGTTCTTCCTGCCTCATTTCTCCCCACTCCATCTTTAATTAAGCTGTTAAATTAATCTTAAAGTAAAGGACTGACCATACCTTGCTTTCAACTTTCCACCCCCCAATAAACTCCAATAGCTCCCTGTTGCTTCTAGGATCAAAAATAAACATCCCCTATTTTGTATTCAAAAGCCTTTACCACTTGATCTCCTTTTACCTTTTTAGTCTTCTCACACCTTATTCCACCACTACTACCTACCTCTTACCCACTGTCAACAAATTCTTATCTCTAGTGATTTTGTTCTTTTTACTATTCCTTATAGGATATACTATGTCACCATATTCCAGATATTTTCCCTGCCTGATCCCCATGTCTGGAAAATTTTTCCTCCTTATTTCCACCTCCTGACTACCATAGTTTCCTTTAAATCCCAACCAAAATTCTATCTTCTCCAAAAATCCTTTTTTGATCCTCCTTAATGCTAGTACTTCCCTCTACCGATTATCTTCAGATTTTATATATATATATCTTGTTTGTGCACAGTAGTTTGCATGTATCTCCCCCATTATACTGTGAAGTCTTTAAGAGCAGGGATTGACCTTTGTCTTTCTTTGTAAACTCAGTACATGGCAAAATACTGAATACATAGAAGGTTTGGAATATTCTGAATTCTTTGAAATCTATACTCTGAAAGTCTAGGATACTTGGGGGATGGGGAGGAAAGACTGCTAACATTGAAATTCTCAAAGCACAAATCTTATGATTCTGACAAAGAAGAAAAAGGGAAGCTGTCTAGAAACAGATGTTGTTGCATAGTAATTTAGATTCTAAAAAACATGGACAGAAAATGGAAGCAAGGGCTATAACAGGATGAATATAAACAAGTTACAGGGTCTTATCATATAATTTCAGTTATGCTAAAACCTAGAATAAGGAGTGGCTTATATTAAATGTTGAAAAAAAATTTTTAAGTCAAAGAAATATTTTTTATTTGTATGTCTTTCTTTTTGGTAGCTAGAGAAAGATTAAAAAAGTTGTAGGAATGCTACTTGCATTGATTTAAAGGAGATAATAGAAGGCAAAACTCAATCCCTACTTTGCTTGTTTCATTTGCCTGGGAGCATGGTATTAAAATCTGGATTAATAAGAAATTGAAAACAAGATAAGGGAGGACATGGTAAAAGAACGCTGAACTCCCCTTCATAAATTCAAGCAATTAATCCCAGATCAATCAATCCATCATTCAACAATCTACTATGTATTAGGGGGTTACAAAGACAAAAGTGAAGCAGACTAAGCACTCAAAGTGATTTTATAGTGGAAAGCAATATACCCCCCCCCCAATATACACAAAATGCATGTATAGATATCTAAAACAGATGCAAAGCCATGGGGGGAAAGCAGTACCAAGAGTTGAGAAAATCATGAAAGGAAGGTAATGCTTGAGACCCAAGAGACAGAGCATTCTCAGAACAGGGAAATATTCAATATAATTGCAGAAACAGAGAAAATGGAATATTATGTGTGACAAAGCATAAGGTTGACTGGGCAGTTGAGTGTGTGAAGGGAAATAGTTTATTACAACTCCCTAGGGATGGGTTATTACAATTGGGGATGGTTTGCAAAGGTTTAAATGACAAATAAATTTATTTCCCAGATGAACTTATAGAACAGGATCCTGAAAGTTGTGAATGTGATTGCTGAATTACTGTTGGTTATCTTTAAAAAACAAACAAACAAAATCATTGGAACACTTTGGCACACAAAATCCAGTATGTATTTCAATAATACAGACATTCTACATATCCTCCCTTATTTGTTACACAATATTGGAAAGAGTTTTCCTTTTAGAGGACTAGGTTTTTTTTTTTTTAGATTTTTCAAGGCAATGGGGTTAAGTGGCTTGCCCAAGGCCACACGGATAGCTAAGTGTCTGAGACCGGATTTGAACCCAGGTACTCCTGACTCCAGGGCCGGTGCTCTATTCACTTCGTCACCTAGCCACCCCTGTTTTTGTTTTTGAATAAATTTGATTACTCTGATCATAACATGTAAAAAAAAGAAAGTGGAAGAGTTAACAGTGCTCTGGATATCAAGAAATGTTTAAGTTTTGTTTAAAAAAAAGATATAAGACGGGAATCTATAAACTATAAAACTTTATACTTGACCTTGATTCTTAGCAAAAATTTAGAAGGTCTTGTTTAAAAGGATACTTTACAAATACTTATGTAGGAATTCTCTTTGGAAACTACAACTCTCAGAAATCTATATGTTATTCCAGGAAGTTTTTTTGCATGCCCACAGAAGTGAATTTGAGAAAGGCTCAAGCTGGGCAGAAGAGACAAAACAATATTTTTCTGAAAAAAGATATTCTCTGTTCCAGAGTGATGTTTAGATTCTTTAAAAACAATGCGCAGGAGCAGCTAGGTGGTGTAGTGGATAAAGCACCGGCCCTGGAGTCAGGAGTACCTGGGTTCAAATCCGGTCTCAGACACTTAATAATTACCTAGTTGTGTGGCCTTGGGCAAGCCACTTAAGCCAGTTTGCCTTGCAAAAATCTAAAAATAAAAATAAAAACAATGCACAACTTTCCATAGGCAATTCAGTTGGTTCTTTCCCTTTTATTGGTCTCTGGGTCTGGTTTGTTGTACATCTGTAATATTTTTCCATGAGAAGAGTATTTATGTATAAACTTTATGGTCTATAGATTTAACTGCACGTCACAATCTAGAATATAGACATTCTTTATCAGGTTGATTTTTCTTTCCTGAATAATAACTCAAACTTTAAAATATTTTAAAGTGTTTTATTGATCTTTTATTTTCACATCACACTCATTTCTAAATTTATCCTTTTCCTCTCACCAATCCAAAATACCAGCCTTTATTACCAAGAATAAAAAAAAAGAATGAAAAATATAGCAAGTTAGTAAAACTAATCTATAAATCAAATGAATCTAAGGGTGTATGGCATGTTCTACACTCACAGGTGTCCCCTCCCCCTACCTCTCAAAGAAGAGAGTCAGGTGAATTCTTATTTCTCTTTCTAGGGGGCCAAACTTGGCCATTATAATTGCATAGTGCCAATTTTTTATGTTATATTTAGTTTGTCTCACTTAATTGCATTAATTGTGTCAGAATTAATTCATTCACATAGATAATGAAAGATTTTCTACATGTTCCTTCTTTTTTTTGTAGGACAATGGGGTTAAGTAACTTGCCCAGGTCACACAGCTGGTAAGTAGCAAGTGTCTGAGACCAAATTTGAACTCAGATCCTCCTGACTTCTAGACTGGTGGTCTTTTCACTGCACCACCTAGTTACCTCCTACATATTCCTTCTTTGGGATTATGTCTGTCCTACCATTTCTTTGCTTCTCAAGTCTCTCTATATATTTTCGTGATGTTTAATTGTTTATTCAATTCTCTGAAGTGTTTTGTTGCCTTGTGTCACCTTATTACTTCTTTATGTTTCTTTTTTTTGTTGTCTGCCAATGTGCAAAATGTTATTCAAGTTTTTGATTGTGCATACTACCTAGATAATTGATGAAATCTAATGGTGTTTTTTTTCTTGTTGCTTCAATAGTTTGTTTTCTAAATCACCTTTGTCTTGGCATTATTTAGTGTCTATTATTAGGAGTAGCTTGGTTATGCTCTCTTTTCTTCTCATGGTCTTTACTGTGTGCTATCACAACTGCATCATTACCACTACAATATATGCTGGTGTATAATGTTCTGAAATATTTTTACATTCCCATTTAGGGAGGACTAGTGCTTGTGCTATGAGGGCTTGGTTACTGACTCTTGACTATAAAGAAATCTTTAAAATCTATATTCCCAAAGTCTTGGCATGGAAGGTTCTTAATCCTTAACTTAGTACTTTTCATGGCTGCTCATTCACCTTTGATGTCTATCTTTCACCCAAGTCTCACCTGTAAAGCTGGGCATCTTAGCAGGATAAACCATATTGAGGGTAATCTCAATCCATCAATGACCTAGGGATATGTCTACCCCTATCATGTAAAGACTTCCTCCAGCAGGAAATTTCTTCCAATAGTTATGAAGGCAGCTGAAGCAGGCTCTGTAGAGTGCTTAGAGCTTGGTCAGTCACTAAATATGCTAAAGTCCCACTATACTATGTCTAGACTTTTATTCTGCCACTAGACTTCAATGACTCTGGAAGAGAGAGTGAGGCTGATGATTTTGTGTAACTAGCTGTCCCTTAAATCCAATTCACTGATAAGTCAAGACATCACCCCATAATGTCACTGTTCCTTTTTGAAAAATGAAGGTTGAACAACAAGCAAGAAACAAGAATGTGAGACTTTTTTCATTCCCAACCCATCCCCCTGCCTTTTGGGGAAGTATTCTCAGATATTGGCAAAGTGCTTGGTAGATAGTAGACACTTAAATATTTGTTGAGTGGCTGACTCTTTCTTAAATATTATGGAAGAAATATGCTTCTTCAATGATAATTATGGGAGATACCAGATTTTTAAAATTACTCTGAGGATAGTTGATCTTCAAAAGGATCTTTCAAAATTGTATTTGAAACATGTTTATCTCTTTTTCAGAAAAATTCAAGACACTGACATTATTTTTCCTGACTATTTTATTTCTAGTATTTTTGAAGTTTGGACTAAGTACAGATTTTTAATATCTTTAGATTCTTCAGGTTTTCCTACGCATTTAGGTAACTACTCAAATTTTGCTCCTATTACTTCTATCTTAGTTTCAAAATGAATTGATTTATTATATGTGCCTTGCCTTGATAACTACAATCTGTCTTTATGTTATGGGTAATAGATGATGCAGTAGATAGAGTGCCAACCCTGAAGACAGGAGGCCTTGAGTTCAAATCTGGCCTCAGACACTTACTACCTGTTTGACCTTGGGTAAGTCACTTAACCCTGATTGCTTCACATCCAGGACCATTTTCAGTCTTCCTGATTCATACCTAGTCACAGGACCCAGATGACTCTGGAGGAAAGAGTGAGTCTGGTGACTTAGCACAGCATCTCCCCCCCCCCCCCCACCAAATTGAATTCTTGTGCTTGGCATGACTACCTCGCTGATATCATGACCTTCTTTGAAAATGAAGGATGAACATTATGTTCTTGTGTAACTTGGAGCTTAGGAGACCATTGACAAATAGCAGTATAAAGTCCTTGATTACAACTGGTAAATCTATTTCCAATTTTCTTGTGATATAGTTTGGACACATAATGAAATAATATCCTCAGGCCACTTCTTGAGCACTTGTATTTTGCTGATACTTGTCACTTCATTGAAACATTTCTAGTAAGTGGGGATTTGGATTTTCTGATTTGTTCCAGTGTATCTTGACTTTGTATGGTATCAAAACATGAAAGATACCAGATGGTCCACTGTCCTCCATCCTAAACTGATCATCATGAGATCTATCCTTAGATCCATTGAGTTTTTGCATCCCAACCTGAGTGCTAGTCTGAGGCAGATGCTAGTCTGGAGTCAGGAAGACCTGAGTTCAGATCTTGAGATAGACACTTTCTGGGTGAACCTGTGCAAATTGTTAATTAAATTGTGTTAATTTTCTCAGCTGTCAAAAGAGGATCATAATAGACCTATTTTGCAGGATTGCTGGGAAGATAAAATGAGATTATATTTATAAAAAAAAGAACTTGGCATGTCCTGGCACATATAGGTACTATAAAAATGCTTATTCAATTTTGCCTTTCTTAGGCACTATATTTTAACTTCTAGTTATCTCCAGCAAATAATACTTGGCCCATAGTAAGCACTTTATAATTGTTCTATATATCTCTCAATTCATCTATCTGTCTATTGTGTATCCATCATCTTTTTACATCATCAATATCATCATTTATCTCTTTCCAAAGTAATCTTCAAATCTTTTCCAGTATGATAAAACTTGATAAAGTTTTCTAGACTTTTAAGAATCTAGAATTATTTCTTCAATACAATGAGATATTAGAAGAGATGGTTTTGAAAGATTATTATTTCTCTTCAGATAGATTCAGATAGAATATAGGAATAAATTGTTATCCTGACAGTCTTCCTTTTTAATGTGCTATGGGCTTTTGTACAAGTGGACAAAATAACTATCTTTTTTGTTTGAGCAAAAATATTACTATATGAATTTAGCCTTTACTTTATAGCTCTGGTAACAAATAGGATAATAGTGACAATATTCAACCCCTTCTATTTGCACATAATTTTAATCTTCTCTGCAACATCTCTATGTTTTAAAATCTTTTAATTATTTTCAAAGATAATGGAGAAGCTTAACAATGTCTTCTCCAGCTAATTGGTTTTTTATAGATGAGGAAACTAAGGCAAAAATAGGATTAAGTGACTTTCCTGGGGTCATAGAGCTAGTAAGTGTCTGAGACCAGATTTAAACTCAGGAAGATGAGTCTTCCTCATTCCAGACCTGGCACTCTATCTACTATGCCAACTAGATGTTCTATTTATTATGATAGCCTATATTAAAAGCTTTGCTCTCACTTTTTATGAATGAATGTTACATCTGGGTCATTGTTCACGACAGTTTGGTAAACAAATACATTCCTGTATAGTTTATTGGTTGAGTTCTCCAGATTATTTTGAGACTTGTATTTGAAACATGGGAATTTGACATATGTAACTTCATGGAAGACAGTTTCCATTATATTAGCTTGAGCTACCAGATCATATCTTGATAGGTATTTGACAGGTTTAAATTTTGACAGACTGCAACAACATATTGCACATTCTCTATCATTTTATTGTATAATTAACAATAATCACTAAACCTAGGTTTCTTAAGGATAACCATTCTGTGGTTTCTAGTGACAATGACCTGGTTCTTACCTGCCATCACAAACATCTCCATTTCTCCAAATGATGCCCATTTGTTTGAAGTTTTGGCTAAATTCATGCAGATTTTCCTATCTAGGGCCTTTGATTCTATTGTTGGAAATTAGCTATTTCATAGGTAAACCATTTTTCATGATGTAGAAGGTCAGTGGCAGAAACCTATTATCAATCTTTACTTTTTTTCAGTAAAATGATATATGCTTGTTTCAAATATATTCCTGAAATTTTATACTTGTTTAGCTTTGCTCTAAGAATGGCCATTGATCTTCTTTTTTTGACCAAAAAGCAATATTCTTTCCAGAAATGCTCCAAGGCAATGGTCATGTGTCCTTTGATTCATGAATCTATTATGCTCATTTTTCTAACCTATAAGTTTATGCTAAGATTGGAATTGCACATGTGTTAATTGCTCTAAATACTGTCTTCCCATTCAGTTTTACTACACAAAGTAAGAAAGTACCTTAATCTATACCTTTGAAGCTTTCTATTTGTTATTTTTATGCTTGATGCATTTTGCCTTGAGAAGACAAGATATCACCTTCATCCACTGATTCAATGTGATCTCCCTATTAGAGTTAAAGGTCTATCTTTTCTTGATATATGTAAAGAACTTTACATCTATTAAACTGAAATTAAATTTTTGATATCATTAGAAAAAATCATGAAATAGAAAAGCTATTTAAATTGTTTTTCAGTATAGTTATATAGATTGTTGTCATAATATTCATCAGGGTGTTTATTCAACTTCTTTAATTTGAAGTCCCTACTTAGTTCTAATTTAGGAGTGAGGATAAAGAATATAAGGCTAGGTAAAACCATAATGGGCTTAAATTGCCTTCCTGAAAAGGTCAGATTTTATATGAATTGTTTTTTGATGTTAATGAGTTGGTGGCATGAGAGTATTTTTCCACAATAGACATTAAATACCATAACACTCCTATTATGCTTGGCTCAATTTTACATATTTACAGTATGTGAATAAGCTTTGAGCAGGGAACTGATTTGAAATCTTTGTAAAAATCACTAAAGACAGTATACATGTCACATAATTTTAGTTAACTTGTTTAATAATTACCAAATTGATAAGAAAGTTGCTCTTTAAAACCCCTGGGACTTCCAGCAAGCACTTTTTGCTCCTGAGCAAATACAATGTTTCTTGTGTTAATGGATTTTTTCCCATGGAAAAAAACTGTGAATGCTTTGTAATAAAACCCCAAAACACATAATTGGTCTGAATTTGAAAAGGTCACTGATATTTTCATCCATTGATAATAGATATGTGAAGCCTTATGTTAAGAAAGGTGACATCAGGATTGAATCTGAAAGGAAGCTGTTAAGATGTCTTGCTAGTAATCCTTTTGCTCCTGTGAAGGATTTGCACCAATACTTTAGATTAGTGTCTGGTTCTACATTTTTTCTAATATTGTGGAGAGGCTAGAGTTTTATCTTCTCCCTTGATGCAAAAGTGAAAAAGCTTTCTGTTTCTTGTTCAATCCAAATTGTATCTCTTTTACATTGAATTTCTTGCAACTAGATAGAGAACCACACATTTTCTATATCCTTTTGCCTTAGGGTTCTCCTTTACCCAAGACTTCTTTAATTCTTCAGTCTTTGTAATAAATAAAACTTTTGATATTGAATTTTTTGTACCACTTTGATTCATTGTATTGCCTTAACCTTTTGACTTAACTTTTCACTTGCTGATTAAAGGACTTCACATGTTTGAATGTTCTTTTGTTTTAAGGATTCCTTTACACATGATTCTTTTTCATTGTCTTTAATTGGTTGGTAGGGTGTTCAAGTTTTCTACTATATTTACAGTAGGAGACTGTTCTCATTTTCAAGGTCTTTCTTCAAATCTTCAACAATTCTTTGAAGCTACTTCTGCCATGATGATTTTTGATGCCTAATTTTATGGTATTGCTTGATAGTTACCATCTTTCCTCCTCTTTTTATTGAGGAAATGCCTGCTACATATTCTGCTAGGAACCAATAATGAAATATTTTTATACTTTCTTTTAAATACTATGGTAGAATATTCCTGATGGTTGCAGTAGATCTCAGCTTTCTGGAATTACTCTGTCTTGGCATAATTGTACAGCTCATTGGATTCATATGATCCAGCTCCTGAAGAGTATTTTAGAATTTCACTCTAAGGTATGTCCATCTGCATTTGAAAATAATTTGAGATTTCAATGTCCTTTTTGGCATGTTATTATTAGGCATTATTTTTTATAGTTTGCGTTAGGTTAGAGTTTGCATTTCGTTGACCTGAAGCTTGCAAATAATCTCATTCAATTTTTATGTGCTTCTTGATTTCTCCTTGTGTTTCATGTAATCTAGATTTAGAGATGTAGAGTTATTTTTTAATGATTGCTTTGCATTGACTGATAATAAATTGTTGTGTAACTTGGAGCTAAAGGTGCTATAGACAAAATACAATGTTTCACCCTTGCCTGTAGCTGTTGACATTTGCCTCCAAGTAGGAGACAGGTAGGTGCATAATGTTCTGGGTATGGGAGTCAGAAAGACTTGAATTCAAATCTAACTTGACACTAGCCTAAAACCCATAGCATGTGAGTCATATAATAGCTGCCTCCTTCACTTTTGCACCTGTAAAAATGAGGAAAATCTAGCACTACTTCCCTTGTTATGAGAATAAAATGGGATATTTATAAAGTGTTTTGCAAAATTTAAATCACTATGTAAATTCTGCCTATGGTTATCATTTTGTAATGAGAAAGGACTGTGTATGAAGAAAATATTCATGTCTGCAGTTCATTTTTATAATGCTATGGTTGGGCTGTTCTGCTGGTTAGTATCATCTGCATTAAGAATTTTTCAACTATGGGATATTGGTGTTTCTGATTTCTTCTGATATATTTTTCATTCTTTTGCTGACAGAACATCAATGGGTTGTCATCTGTGTCAGGCTGAATACTACCACTGGGCTTTTGAGTGGGGTCAGCCTGCAATTCTGTAGTGTCCATATATATCTCTTTGACTCTTACGAGCAATTATGTTATGCCCACTGGGTGCTCACAAATCAATATTGTCACAAGAACCCAATTTGCTGTGGTTTCAGGAATATCTCTAGGCCTTGAAAACTACTATTATATACTAAGAGCATGCAAGTACTTTCTATATGGTACCATGGTTGTTGTTTTCCTACTTGACTTTGGTACATTCTTTTTTTGTTTGTTTGTTTTTTACTTTGGTACATTCTGACATATTCTTCCTTGACTTTCCTCTACCACCCCCCACCCGCCACCCCAGTCCTCCACTGGCTTGGATAAGGGACTGGATTTTGAAGGGATTATTATAATAACTGTTACTGTTAATAATAACAATATATTATATTTCAACTGACAGGAACACTTTAGGAGCTTGCTGCAAGATATTGTTCCCTCAAATTTTCTCTCAAAGATGGAAAGAAACCCTGACTTAATTCTTTAGGTCAATAGAAATTGCCTTAATAGTTTTTATATTCCTCAAAGAAAAGGACAGGTCACTAAATACATTTTGATATTTATAGAGTGCTAAAAATGCATATGGTGCAGTACTAGATCAGTGCCAGAGAAATGACAGAATCCTTTTGCAATAATAGAGCAGAAATACGAACAATAAGGGCATCCACTGGCCAAGTTGAGGCCTCTCAGTCTAATGACAGAATCTCATTCCCTAGGGATTGAGGAAAGCAAACTCAATAATCATAGGCACATTTGTTATATTATTTAGGTTGGTAAGAAGTTTCACTGAAAAGGGTTAGATAGACAAAGTCAGCAGCAAAAAAGTTTTTGTTGATCTATTGCCAGGCAACCATTGTGTAGTGGATGGATTTCGAATGACTCACAGGAAATGTATAGCCACAAACTGACTTTCTTTTGCCACCCAGCACACTTCTTGGTTATTTTCCCAAATACAAAGAATTGGTGCTGACTAATGAAATTTAAAATAATTTTAATATTACCCTAAGCTAAATGCAATGAGGAAAAGAAATCCATTAAAAAAATTTCATACTTACTTAACCAGTGTAAAATTTTTTTTCCCCTTAAATTTATCAGTCAATTGAGATTACTCACCATTCTCCACTGGCACTGGCAAATGAAAGTTGTAGATATCTATCCAACATGACCTCTTGTTGGGTGAAAAAACTTACCAAGTTTGATATTAGATAAGTTCATGATAAAAGCAGGCACTGAGATAACAAGAACAGTTATAATGAGAAAAAACAAACAAATCATGTTTTAGGATCAAGAAATGAAAGAAGGTTTAAGATTTATAGACTACTAAGAATTATCATAATCATATCTATTATATTTTTTGAGACTGTGTCCCCTATCTTGCCCAGTATGGAAGTTCAGGATCAATCACAGGTCTGATACCCCAAGGAATTAGAATGGAAGTATTGAACTGCTGCTCTATTTCCAATTTGAGCTGATTTGCCCCCCACCTCTTTAAGTTGACTAGTAACACCCTGCTCCTGAAGACTAACCATTACTGGTATTGGTCTTACATGTAGACATTAGATTTGTTTTAGCCCTGCTTCATCTCAGAACTCCTGAGTTTGAGGGATCCAACAGACTCAACCTCTTCAGTAGCAGGGAGTTACAGGCATGAGCCACAATGCCCATGTAATAAATACTTTCTTCAGAAAGAGTTTGGGAAGAAGACAGGTATGCTATTTTTATTGACACTATTTCATGCCTAGAAAAACTTTGCATCAACAAATGATACACATACAACTAATGAATTAATGGTTCCAATAGGCTGGCTGACAAACTTTTGTCTTTTGTTTTGGCAGTTTTCAATTTGAGATAGCCCTCTCTCTCTCTACTTAGAAACAATTTAGTTAAATTTGTGTAAAAATATAGCATATAGCACTTTTTGTGGTGGGAAAAACTTTCTGTGCAAATTAAATTATTCTTATTGCTGATATGGCTATAATTATTTTTAGCTAGGTGAGCAATATTTAGGTTGAATCCTGTACTAATGGGAGAGAGGTTGTCTTTTCTTCCATGAGCTATTTTGTGAAGAATTTTAAGAAAATCAATGCTTGTCCCAATTTGAACATTTTTAGGGGAAAAATTTCATATTTCTTTAGGAAATATTTGAAGTCATTAAAATCTTTTTTTTTGTGGTCAAGGTTTCAGGCTTTTAAGGTTATTTTAAATAGGATTTTACTACTTTAATGAATTCTGGTGAGTGACTTTGTGTATATGTGAGTGTGTGTGTGTGTGTGTGTGCTTCCAAAGCACTTTGAGATCCATGGATGAGAAACTCTATTAGAGTTTGTTAATTAATTAAGCCTCATGCTGAATAGAGCATGTGTTTTTTGTGTTTAAAAAATGCAACTATGCAAAGAGTAACCATAATTATCTCAAATTCAGTTTAGTAAGTGCTAAGACATTCAGCAACACTTGGAGGTCAGTGCATTTCATGTAAAATTTCAGTGAAGAATGCTTATCCTGATGGTGGCATGGTTAGATAAATTGTTCTAAGCAATTGCATCATGTCAAAATAACCAGGAAAAACTCAATGACTCTCTAAGAGTCATAAAAGCCTATGTTTGTGTTATTTAAAAAGTGAATATCATACCAAAGATTTGCCTGCTACATTTCATTCCTGTGAAAAAACAGTTTTGAATCTTTTCTAGCTATTTGGTATTGGTATATCATCATCACACCATCCTTCTTAACTTTTCATGTCTGTTAATTTTTTTGATATTATATTCTTTTAAGATAGGAAAGGCAGACCAAATTATTTTCATTATTTCTATTTTACAGATAGTAATTGAGATGCAATGAATTTAAATGTCACCAAAGATTCCAACAGTAGAGTTAAAATCCAAGTCTCTTTTCATTACACAAACACCTCTAAGTTGTTAGGGAATTTAGAGAACTTCTTGTTCAACCCATACCTGAACATGAATCTTCTTTATAACATACGTGGGTGACCTTTGCTTGGAGACTTCCAGTGAGACAGAATTCAATCTATCCCAAGGTAGCCCATTATACTTTCTGACAACTGAAATTGCCAGGAAGGTTTTCCTTGGGTTGAGTCTAAATCTGTCTCTGTACAATTTACCCATTTTTCTTAGTTTTGCCCTCTGGGGCCAAGAAGGACAAGTCTAATCTTTCTTCCACCTGGCAACCTTTCATTTTACTGTGGTATCTAAACAGAATTTCCATCTGAGGCTATCTATTATGGGTGATAAATTGTAAGGATTAAAAGCATTACACTCAGTCAGGAAAGCAAGGCTATAATATTGGCTGATGTACTTGGGCCAGTGATTTAGTATCTTTAAGCCATGTATAATAACAGAAGCAAGCTGTAATGAATTTTAGACATCATTTAGTTTGATCCCCTTGTTTTACAGATGAAGAAACCAAAGCCTGGATAGGTAAAGTGACTTGTTTAAGGTCCTACAGTTAGGGGAAGAGCTGAAATTTCAACTTAAGAACTAGAACTGTCTCCTTGTCTAGTGTTCTTCTTGACATACAAGACAGCCTTAGTTTCCTCACCTATAAAATAAAAGGATTATACAAGATGGTCTCTGAGGTCATTCTAATATCCTATGGTTTAATGACTCATAGTACAATCACCATATGATATGTTCTTTGGTTGAAAAACAGAAATAAAGTTGTGGTCCATTGAACATTTACTTTGTTAGAACCTCTTTCCTCAGTTGTCTCCTTAATGTGCTGCAAAGATCAACTCAAACATTCATGGTCGGAAAAAACCTCATTAAAGGAGAAATTACTAGTGGTTTTGGTCATAAAGTGAAAAAACACAATTCCTGACTGAATGTCACACAAAATATTGGTAGAACAGGAAAAACAAAGAGAAAATGCTAAACTCAATGCAGAGAAGATAAGTTAATGAAAAGATTTGTCTCTGAAATAATACATATAAGGATTTGGGGGAGAATGCCAACAGAATGCCAAAATATTTTCACAAATATTTTATTGACTTCATCTTAATTTCTCAGATACATTTGAAGAATTCTAGAATCATTTTTGTATTTCTTTCAAATAAAGAAAAAATGACATGGATTTTTCTTCCCCCTTTACTCTTTACACCTTTTGATTCACTTTGATGTGCTTACATATAACTCTGCTTAGAGGTAAGATGGAATACAAAAACTCCCCAAAATACCTTCATGTCTTATTATTTGATGGAATCTTGGAATGGTCCATAATCATTTGTATTTCTTTTTGTGGCCAGGAGGTAGCAAATGATTTAAGACATGACATTCTGAATGACTGATCTACTACAGTCCAAGGGAGTTCAATGCCTCTTTTTCCAACTCACTAATGTATGATATTGTTTCTATTTCACTTACATAAAATCAGATATACCTAGAATAGTTCTCCAAGCTTCACTGACATGTTCCTTCATGTTACAAATGATGACCAAATTTCAAATTATTAAAAAGGGCAGATGAATTATAGTACTGATAATATCAATGCAAGTTCTAAGACTTGAGAATAGAGGGAACTGAGGTGATGGAGGGAATAATGCAACCAGTTTTCCTCAGTTTCCTCATCTGAAAAAGGAATAGGAAAAATAAATAGCAAAGCATTCCAGTGTCTCTGCCAAGAAAGCCCCAAAATGGGGTTACAAAGAGTTCAATAATGACTGAAAAACAACTGAACAACAGCAAGAGATCCCTTCTAGTTCTAAATCTAGGATCTCTTTCTTTTTCATGAGGTAGACTAATTCTTGGCAAAAATTTGAAATATGTGAAATTTGCCTTTGGAATTCTCATAGGATCAATAGATTAATGACTAGAAGAGTCCTTAGAGCCCATCTAGTGCAATTTCTTCATTTTATAGTGAGGAATATGAGGTACAGAGAGAAAAGGCAACAAGCATTTTTAGAGGAGCTACCATATTCTAGGCAATGAGGATACAAATACAAGCAAAAAAAGAAATATATAGTCTCTGCCTTCAAGGAGCTTACATTTGAATGGGATGGGGTGGGGCACAACACATAAATGTGAGTTCAAGAGCAGAGGTAAGGGTTATGGAGAGATTAAATGTACCCTTTTGGGGGGCATAATGTTGTAAGTCCTGAAATCCAGAAAGTCAAAAGTGCAGCAAGAAGGAGCATAAAAATTAGCCTAATTTAACTTTTTCCAAAAGCCCTGTGGAGGAACTCACCAGTGAGAGAAAGAAGCCAGAATGGTAGAGGGAATGTGCCACTATGAAAAATCCAGGTGTAGATGGATATTCCAGATAACTAGCATGTTTTTCATTCTTCTCTTGAAAAGGAACAATCATATTGGGAGGCTGACATACTGACTTGCTAATAAATTAGATTTAAGTGAGGAAGAACTGTGCAAAGTTATCAATCTCAGTCTCTTCTCCACTCACTGGTGTTGAATGGAAAGACACAGGTCAGGACAACTGATGATGACCCCAGATGCCATGGGAGATCTTGGTCTCAGTTTGACTGAGCCAACACCTATCCAGTAATTAAAAGTCTAGGTAAGAATTGAGTCAAAAGATGGTCTAGTTTGATTTCACAAAAAAATCAATTGGAGAAGGTAGGGGGAACCAACATGACAGAGGATTAGGAAGGTGAGGTCACTTCTTTAATATCCCATAGCTACTAAACACCAGAGCCAGGATATGAACTCAAGAAACCTGATGCTAAGCTAGTCTTCTTTCTTTCTTTTTTTTTTTGTTTTTTTAAATTTATTTTTTATTAAAGATGTTATTTGAGTTTTACAATTTTCCCCCCAATCTTACTTCCCTCCCCCAAGCCCCCCACAGAAAGCAATGTGTCAGTCTTTACTTTGTTTCCATGTTGTACCTTGTTCCAAATTGAGTGTGATGAGAGAGAAATCATATCCTTAAAGAAGAGACAAGAAGTCTAAGAGGTAACAATATCAGGCAATAAGATATCTGTTTTTCTTCTAAATTAAAGGGAATAGTCCTTGGACTTTGTTCAAACTCCACATCTCCTTATCTGGATACAGAGGGCACTCTCCTTTGCAGACAGCCCAAAATTGTTCCCAATTGTTGCACTGATGGAATGAGTGAGTCCTTCAAGGTTGATCATCACTCCCATGTTGCTGTTAGGGTATACAGTGTATTTCTGGTTCTGTTCATCTCACTCAGCATCAGTTCATACAAATCCCTCCAGGCTTCCCTGAAATCCCGTCTCTCCTGGTTTCTTATAGAATAATAATGTTCCATGACATACATATACCACAGTTTGCTAAGTCATTCCCTAATTGAAGGACATTTACTTGATTTCCAATTTTTTGCCACCACAAACAGGGTTGCTATGAATATTTTTGTACAAGTGATGTTTTTACCTTTTTTCATCATCTCTTCAGGATATAGACCCAGTAGTGGTATTGCTGGGTCAAAGGGTATGCACATTTTTGTTGCCCTTTGGGCATAGTTCCAAATAACTCTCCAGAAGGGTTGGATGAGTTCACAGCTACACCAACAGTGTAATGTTGTCCCAGATTTCCTACAACCCTTCCAACAATGATCATTATTCTTTCTGATCATATTGGCCAATCTGAGAGGTGTGAGGTGGTATCTCAGAGAAGCTTTAATTTGCATTTCTCTAATAATTAATGATTTAGAGCAATTTTTCATATGGCTATGGATTCCTTTGATCCCCACATCTGTAAATTGCCTTTGCATATCCTTTGACCATTTGTCAATTGGGGAAATGGCTTTTTGTTTTAAAAATATGACTCAATCCTCTGTATATTTTAGAAATGAGTCCTTTGTTGGAATCATTAGTTGTAAAGATTGTTTCCCAATTTATTACATTTCTTTTGATCTTGGTTACAGTGGTTTTATCTGTGCAAAAGCTTTTTAATTTAATGTAATTGAAATCATCTAATTGGTTTTTGGTGATGTTCTCCAACTCTTCCTTAGTCATAAACTGCTCCCCTTTCCATAGATCTGACAAGTAAATTATTCCTTGATCTTCTTTCTAATTTGCTTATAGTATTGTTTTTTATGTCTAAGTCCTGTAACCATTTGGATCTTATCTTGGTAGAGGGTATTAGGTGTTGGTCTAATCTAAGTTTCTTCCATACTAATTTCCAATTATCCCAGCAGTTTTTATCTAAGAGAGAGATTTTATCGCAATAGCTGGACTCTTTGGGTTTATCAAACAGCAGCTTACTATAATCATCTCCTGCTTTTACACCTAGTCTTTTCCACTGGTCTACCACTCTATTTTTTAGCCAATACCAGTTTTGATGACTGATGCTTTATAATATAATTTTAGACTAGGTAGGGCTAAGCCACCTTCTTTTGCACTTTTTTCATTAAGCTCCTGGAAATTCTTGACTTTTTATTTCTCCATATGAATTTACTTACAATTTTTTTCTAACTCATTAAAGTAATTTTTTGGAATTTTGATTGATAGGGCACTAAACAGATAGTTTAGTTTTGGTATAATTGTCATTTTTATTATATTAGCTCTACCTATCCACGAGAAGTTGATATTTGCCCAGTTATTTAAATCTGATTTAATTCATGTGAGAAGTGTTTTATAATTGTTTTCAAAAAGATTCTGAGTCTGTCTTGGCAAATAGACTCCCAAGTATTTTATATTGTCTGGGGTTACTTTGAATGGGATTTCTCTTTGTAGCCCTTCCTGCTGTATCTTGCTAGACATATATAGAAAAGTTGAGGATTTATGAGGGTTTATTTTATAACCTGCAACTTTGCTAAAATTGCTAATTGTCTCCAGTAGTTTTTTGGGATGATTTCTTGGGATTCTCTAGGTAGACCATCATGTCATCTGCAAAGAGTGAGAATTTTGTCTCTTCCTTCCCAGTTCTAATTCCTTCAATTTCTTTTTCTTTTTTAATTGCTGAAGCTAAACTTTCTAATACAATATTGAATAGTAGTGGTGATAATGGGCCCCCTAGTTTCACCCTGATCTTACTGGGAATCCCTCTAGCCTCACCCTATTGAATATGATGCTTGTTGATGGTTTCAGATAGATACTGCTAATTATTCTAAGGAACAGTCCATTTATTCCTATACTTTCTAGTGTTTTTAGTAGAAATGGATGCTGTATTTTTGTCAAAAGCTTTTTCAGCATCTATTGATATAATCATATAATTTCTGATACATTTGTTGTTGATATAATTGAGTATACTAACAGTTTTCCTAATATTGAACCAACCCTGCATTCCTGGAATAAATCCTACTTGATCATAATGTATTATCCTGGTGATAACTTGTTGTAATCATTTTGCTAAGATTTTATTTAAGATTTTTGCATCTATATTCATCAGGGAGATAGGTCTATAATTTTCTTTCTCTGTTTTAACTCTTCCTGGTTTAGATAACAGCACCATAATGGTTTCATAGAAAGAGTTAGGCAGAGTTCCATCTTTCCCTATTTTTCCAAAGAGTTTATATAGAATTGGAACTATTTGTTCCTTAACTGTTTCATAGAATTCGCTTGTGAATCCATCAGGCCCTGGAGATTTTTTTCTTAAGGAGTTCAATGATGGCTTTCTTTTTTTGAGATAGGGTTGTTTAGGTATTTATTCTCCTCTTCATTTAACCTGGGCAACTTATATTTTTATAAATATTCATCCATTTCACTTAGATTATCAAATTTATTGGCATAGAGTTGGGCAAAATAATTTCAAATTATTACTTTAATTTCCTCCTCATTGGTGGTGAGTTCACCTTTTTCATTTATGATACTAGCAATTTGGTTTTCTTCTTTCTTTTTTTAAATCAAATTCACCAGAGACTTATCAATTTTATTGGTTTTTTCATAATACCAACTTTTGGTTTTATTTATTATTGCAATAGTCTTTTTGCTTTCGATTTTATTAATTTCTCCTTTAATTTTTAGAATTTCTAATTTGGTATTTAAATGGGGATTTTTGATTTGTTCTTTCTCTAATTTCTTTAGTTGCATGTTTATTTCATGGATTTCCTCTTTCTCCAATTTATTCATGTAAACATTTAAAGCTATAATATATACCCTGAGAGTCGCTTTGAATGAATCCCATAGGTTTTGGTATGTTGTTTCATTATTATTATTATCTAGGATAAAATGATTAATTCTTTCTATAATTTGGTTTTGGTCCACTTATTTTTTAAAATGAGGTTATTCAGTTTCCAATTTGTTCTGGGTCTATATCTCCTTGGCCCAATATTGCATATGACTTTTATTGCATTGTGATCTGAGAAAGATATATTCACTATTTCTGCCTTTCTTCAGTTGATCATAAGGGTTTTATGTCCTAGTACAGGCTCAATTTTTGTTTAAGTTCCATGTACTGCAGAGAAAAAGGTATATTCATTTATATCCCCATTCAGTTTCCTCCATAAGTCTACCATATCTAATTTTTCTAACAATCTATTTACCTCCTTAACTTCTTTCTTGTTTATTTTATGATTCAATTTATTTAGATCTGAGAGCAGGAGTTTGAGGTCTTCCACTAGTAGAGTTTTGCTGTCTATGTCTTCTTGCAGTTCTTTCAGCTTCTCCTTGAAGAATTTTGATGCTATCCCACTGGGTACATACATTCAGTATTGAAATGACTTTATTGTCTATGGTACCTTTTAGAAGGATAAAGTTTCCTTCCTTATCTCTTTTAATGCTATCTATTTTTGCTGCTGCTTTGTCTGAGATAAGGATTGCTACCCCTGCTTTTTTTTTTTTTTTTTTTAGTTTTTGCAAGGCAATGGGGTTAAGTGGCTCGCTCAAGGCCACACAGCTAGGTGTGTCTGAGGTCAGATTTGAACTCAGGCACTCCTGACTCCAAGGCCAGTGCTCTATCCACCACGCCACCTAGCCACCCACATACCCCTGCTTTTTTTTTTTACTTCAGCTGAAGCAAAATATATTTTGATCCAACCTTTTACCTTTACTCTACATCTATCTCTCTGCTTCAAATGAGTTTCTTGTAAGCAGCATATTGTAGGATTCTGTTTTTTAATCCACTCTGTTACTTGCTTACTTTTTTTTTTTAGGTTTTTGCAAGGCAATGGGGTTAAGTGGCTTGCCCAAGGCCACACAGCTAGGTAATTATTAAGTGCCTGAGACTGGATTTGAACCCAGGTACTCCTGACTCCAGGGCCGGTGCTTTATCCGCTATGCCACCTAGTTGTCCCAATGCCACCCACCTAGCTGCCCTACTTGCTTACGTTTTAAGGGAGAGTTCATCCCGTTCACATTCAAAGTTATGATTACTAGTTATTTATTGCCCTCTTTGCTGTCTTCCCTCTGTTTGTATTTTCCCCCCTTTCCCCCCCTTTATCCATATTCCCCAGTATTTTATTTCTGAATACCACCCCCTTCAGTGTGTTTGCCCTCCTATATCACACCCTCCCCCTTTTCTCCCCCTTTCCCTTTTCCCTTCCCTTCCTTTTGTTGGTTCCCCTTTTTTCACCCCACTCCCCTTCCCTTTCTCCGTTCCCCCCTCCCATTTTTCCCTTTTAATACTTGAAAGGTTAGATGTTTTCTAAGTTAACTGAGTATGTGTAGGTTGACTTTAAGCCAAGTCTGATGAGAAGATTCTGGTGCTTCTCATCTGCTCCCTTCTTCCCCTCTATTACCATAGGTATTCTGTACCTCTTAATGTAATGAGATTTACCCCATTCAATCCCCTCCCTCCTCCCTCTCTTTCCTGTCCCCCTTTTTAATTAGGTAGTTTTTTTTAGATCATTCTGAGTCATAGAAAATTCTGAGTATCTCTCACTTCTAGTTAAGTATATTCTATCTAATAGAGTTAAAATTCTTGAGAGTTATTAGAGTCTTTCTCCCAAGTGGGGTTCAAGCCAGTTATATCCCATTAGATAGCAGTCTCATGGATAGATCATGAATGTCCATCATTTCTGGCCCAGTATATACTCTCTGTTAGAGTTACAATTCTCAAGATTTATGAGAATCTTTTTCCCCTTGCTGGGATATAGCCAGTTTCAACTTACTAGATAGCAGTTTTTTTCCTTTTACTGTTCCCCCTCTCCCTTTTTTTAACCTTTTCATGTGTCTCTTGAATCTCCTGTTTGTTGTCCAAATTTTCTATTTAGCTCTGGTCTTTTCATCAGGAATTTTTGGAAATCTTCCATTTTGTTAAATGTCCATTTTTCTCCCTGGAAGAGAAGGCTCAGCTTTGCAGGAAAGTAGATTCTTGGCTGCATTCCAAGCTCCCTTGCTCTTCAAAATATCTCCTTCCAGGCCCTTCGATCCCTTAATGTTGATGCAGCCAGGTCCTCTGTGATCCTTACTGTGGCTCCTTGATATTTAAATTGTTTCTTTCTGGCAGCTTGTAGGATTTTCTCTTTTATCTGATAGTTCTGGAATTTGGCCACAACATTCCTTGGTGTTTTCATTTCAGGATCTTATTTTCTGGAGGGGATTGATGTATTCTTTCAATAACTACTTTGCCCTCCAGTTCCATGATATCAGGGCAGTTTTCCATCACCAGATCCTGTAATATTAAGTCCAGGCTTTTTTTTTTCTCTTCAATGTTTTCAGGAAGTCCTATAATTCTCAGGTTGCCCCTCCTCAATCTATTCTCAAGGTCAGTGGTTTTGTTGATGAGGTATTTTACATTTTCTTCTATTTTTTCTATTTTTTGATTTTGTTTAACTGGCTCTTGCTGTCTCATGGAGTCATTAGTTTCTGCAGACTCCATTCTTTTTTTTAGGGAGGAGTTTTCTTCATTAAACTTTTGCAACTCCTTTTCCAATTGGTCAATTCTAATTTTGAAACAGCTTTCCATTTGACCTATTGAGGTTTTGAGAGAATTATTTTCTTTTTGCATTTGCCCAATTGAGGATCTGAGAGAAGTATTCTGATTTTGTATTTGTACAATTGATGATGTGAGAGATTTATTCTCATTTTGTAACTGTCCAATTGAGGATCTGAGAGATTTATTCTCCTTTTGTATTTGTCCAATCATATTTTTTAAGGATTTGTTTTCTCGTTGCAAGGTATTAATTGTCTCTCCCAAATTTTCCAGTTGATTTGTAAGCTCCTTCCTTATTTCTTCAGGGAAGTCTTTCTGTGCTGAAGATCAGATCATAATCTCCTCAAAGGTTCCAGGTATTTCTGAGTTAGGGTCATTCCCTTCAAAGAATTTTTCGATGGATCCACCTTTCCGCTGACCCTTCTTCATTTTACTAATGCCTTGAGTTGGGGAGGGGCTGGTTCACAGGGGCTTCAGATCACTAAAGGCTTTACTCACTGAATGCAATTTCTCTGGCTGGCCAGTAGGAGGTGCTGGTTGCTTTATCTGGAGTGTCTGTGACCTTGATTGAAGCCTTCTCCCTTTGCTTCAAGGGAGGAGTTGGAGCTTTTGAATTCTTTTGCCTTCAATCAATGGTGGGCTTTACTCTAGCCTGAGGTCATTCCTCTCTGGATTGTCAGCTGGGCTGATTCTTCTGCTCTGACACCTGGGCCTGAGGCAGAATTAGTTTGCAAATGTTTGTTCTGGGAAGAGGCCTTAGCTGTAATGGAGGTGTAGACTCAAGAGTTCCTCAGACCAGAGGAGCCCAGGGATGATGTGGGCAGCTCTCATGAAGAGGGACAGCACCAACATCAGTGCCTCTGCTCCCTAGTTGACTCAAGCCCCTGCTGTATAGCCCCACTGCTGACCCAGCAGGTCCGGCTCTCAGTCCCTCAGACTCCAGGCTCCACTTCAGCTGCTAATCTGGCTGATCGGGGCTGAACCGCCCTCTGAGCCCAGACTCACCCACCCAAATTCAGCCAATGCTGCTGCGGGAGACAAATCCTGAGGTAGATGTTCTTTCTCCTGGATTTTCTTTCTGGCTTTGTGGGTCAGATTTATGTTAAGAGGTTTTTTTCATATGATAGATGGGGAAAGATCAGGAGACTTTAGAACTGTGCCTGTCTTCTCTCTGCCATCTTGGCTGGAAGTCTAGTCTTCTTTCTAGTATACTGTCTTGTATCTTCCCACTTGTCTTTAGGAACTCTTTTTTCTGTGGCTCTCAGAGTCTGGTTATTTTCATCCTTCCCTAAAACTTTTACCATAATAGTTTGTGACTTCATTGTGCACTCAAACATCTATGTCCCATAACTCTTCTCATGTGACCTTTGATTCATAGGCTTCTGACTTTAACCACACAGCAATGTGTGAGACTGGGGGATGAGGGTGGGGAGATAAGGGAGGAAGGAGAGCATGAGAATCAGACATGTGTGGATTAATGACTGAGATGTGTTTACATGCATCCTACCATCTCAATAGGGATAGGAATAATTTAAGAGGTTTTTGGATGTGACATATTTTGGCAGCAGAGTCTTTGCTAGTGAGAAAAGCAGTATTTTAACCAGATTATACATTCCTGAGGATATCTCTGAAGAAGATCACAGTCAGTATCATATGCTGAGTCAGTCTGTTATAATGGCAAGTACATTGGCCTGAGAATCAGGAATCATTGGTTATAGTTCTGGATCTTCCATTAACTATCAGTCAATGTCTCAGGCACTGGGAACATTAAAAATAAATAACGAAAGAGTTCTTGCCTTCAAGGAACTTATTGCAATTCAAGAGGAAGAGTCAATATTGTACATGTATAAATACAATACACAAACTAAATACAAACATAATATTAACAAAACAGACATAAAGTGATTTTGTGTTTGGGTATTAGGAAATATCACATGTAGGAATTCCTTTCACCTAACTGGGCACTAGATTCCTCATCTATAAAATGAGAGGATTATATTTGATACTTCTAGGGTCCCTTGCTGGAAGCTAAATTGTACAGCAGATAGACAGCCATACCTGAGGTCAGGAAGATTTGTCTTCCTAAATTCAAATCTTGTCTCAAACATTCCTTACTGTGATTCTGGATATTAATCTTGCTTACCTCAGTTTCCTTATTTGTAAAAGGAATTGGAAAAGGAAATAGCAAACCACTCCATTATCTCTGCCAAAAAAACCCCCAAAATGGTGTCTCAAAGAGTTGAACATGACTGAAAACAATTGAACAACAAAAACAAAAGATCCCTTCCAGTTCTCTTTTTTTATGGTTAGGCCATCTTCTTTTGCAGTTTTTCCTCTAATTTCCTTTATATTCTTGACCTTTTGCTCCTTATGAATTTTGTTACTGTTTTTTTTTCTATTTCACTAACATAATTTTTGGTAGTTTGTATGGTACTGAATAAGTAATTTAATTTAGGTAGAATTTTCAATTTTTATTATATTAGCTCAGCATACCCATGAGCAAATGACATTTGCTCAATTATTTAGATCTGATTTTATTTGTGTGAAGTGTTTTATAATTGTTTTCATATAGTTTTGAATGAGGAGAGAATCTTTTCCCATTTCCAGAAATTTGTGAAATTGCGAACTATTTAGAGGACAAATTTGAGAGTGAAATGTAATCTGTTTAATATGTATTTCCAAATTTTGATAAGACCTTAGTTAGAATATTCTCAACTTATGTGGCAGTTTCTTATTGGCTTTTTGGTGTACAGCTTCTTAGAAGTATTCAAAATGGAGGCTTGGAATTTGCATACCATTTTCACCCTAACCTCTATAACATCTATCTTCCCTGGAGACCAACAGATTTATTGCTTTAATGTAGGGAAGGTGAACATTTCTAGAAAATTTCTAGTCTTTTTTTAAAATAAATTTATTTATTTATTCACATTATTATAATTGTCTAGTTATAAAAATAAACACAATCCCTACTTCATCTACAAAGATAGAGGAACCTCAAGAAAAATAATGTGAGAGAAATTAAAAAAGTGTGCTTCAGTCTGTATTCAGATATCAGTTCTGTCTTTGGGATCATAAGTCAATCAGAGAAGTTGCTTCAATATTTTTTTTCTCACAGCTGCTATTGCTAACTGTATTTCCCTCCATTCTATTTCTCCTCACTCCCATTTATTCTATTTTCTCTCTCTCTCCTTTCACTCTGTCTCTCCTCAAAAGTGTGTTGTATCTGACCACCCTCTTCCATGGTCTTCCTCTCTTCTATCACCTACACCCACCTCCTCTCCCTCTGTCTCCTTTCTCCCATCCCTTTCCTCTCCTCAACAGGACCAGATAGATTTCTATGCCCTATTAAGTGTGTATGCTATTTCCTCTCTGAGCTGTTTCTGATGAGAATGAAGGCTCACTCATTCCTGGTTCACCTTCCCTCCTACCCTGTTCCATTCCATTGCAAAAGCCTTTTCTTGCCTTTTTTACGTGAAATAGCCTGATCTACTTCTCCTTTCCCTTTCTCTCCTAGTTCATTCCTTTCTCACCCATTAATTCCATCTTTATACTATATTATACCTTCATATTCAACTCCCTCCTGTGCCTTGTCTATATATATAATACATATATATATATGTGTATATATATATATATACATATATATATATACTCCTTCTAACTGCTCTTATAAATGAGGGGTTCATGCAGAAATACAAGCAGTTCAACATCATTAAATCCCTCATCATTTACTCTTCCCATCTATCCTTTTTTATGCTTCACTTGAATCCTGTACTTCAAGATCAAACTTTCTGTTCAACTCTGGTTGATTCAACAGGAAAATTTGAAAGTCCCCTGTTTCATTGAAAGTCCATCTTTTCCTCTGTAAGAGGATGTTCAGTTTTGCTGGGTAGTTGATTCTTGGTTATAATCCAAGCTCTTTTCCCTTCCAATTATCATGTTCCATGTCCTTTGAGCTCTTAATATTGCTAAATCCTGTGTAATCCTGACTGTACTTGTAATATTTTCTCTTTCTCTTGGGAGTTCTGGAATTTGGCTATAATATTCCTGGGAGTTTTTATTTTGAACTCTCTTTCATGAGGTGATAGGTGGATTCCCTCAATTTCTAATTTTACCCTCTGCTTCTAGGATATTAGGACAATTTTCCTGGAAAATTTCTTGAAAAAAACTAGTTGAATCTCTATTCCTGGTCATGACTTTCAGGTAGATCAGTAATTTTTAAATTATCTCTTCTAGATCTGCTTTTCATGTCAGTTCTTTTTTGTAATGAGATATTTCATATTTTCTTCTAGTTTTTCATTCTTTTGGTTTTGTTTTATTGTTTCTTGATTTCTCACAAAGTCATTCAGTTCCCTTAGCTCCATTCTACATTTAAAGGAATTATTTTCTTCAGAAAGCTTTTTTTATCTCCTTTTCCATCTGGCCAATTCTGCTTTTTAAGGCATTCTTCTTTTCATTGATCTTTTGGACTGTTTTCCATTTGACTAAACTGGTTTTTAAGATGTTATTTTCTTCAGTATTTTTTTCTTCCCAAACTACTGACTTGGTTTTCATGATTTACCCACATTGCTCTCATTTCTCTTTCCAATTTTTCCTCTATCTCCCTTGATTTTCAAAATCTTTTTTTGAATTCTTTCATAGTCTGAGACCAATCCCTAATTTTTTTGGAGTTTTTATCTGCAAAAGCTTTGACTTTGTCTTCTTCTGAGTGTGTATTTTGATCCTCCATGAGACCAAAGTAATTGTCTATGGTCAGATTCTTTTTCTTCTGTTGTTTGCTCATTTCCCCAGTTTATGACTTGATTTTAATTCTTTTTTAAAGTGGAACTGTTTCCAGGGTGGAGGATGCACTTCCCCAAGCTTTTGAGGGTTTTTGCAGCTCTGTTCAGGAACATGACCCCTGCCCCCCCCCCCCCCCCCCCCAGGGACCTCAGTTCCTTCAAGGTCTTTTGAGAGGCTCTGACTGCTCTCCTGGCCTGTGCTCTGGTCTATGGTTGACTACAAGCACTCCCCTCCAATCTGGAACTGTGAGGAGGGTATCTTGCTCTGCCATGACAGTTTGGGACCCCAGACAGTGACCTGGATTTGAGTATGGGCAAAGCAACAGAAACCTGCCACAGGGATAGTGGAGAGACCTCTACAATCTCCCCTGACCCCCTAACTTTCCATGAACTGAACACTCTGGAAATGGCTGCTGAATGACTTTAGGCCTACTTCCAGTTCCCTGGCCAGGGCTGCACTGAGGCCTCTGTTGGCCTGGGCTCCAAGCTCACTCTGGTGTGGCAGAGTTTTTCTACTGAACTTCCAGCTTGTCCTTGGCAATACCTGGAATGAGATGTCTGGAAACTGTCCCCCACTGCCAAGGACTCAGGCACTCCTAGGGACTCGGGGACCCCATGGGCTGTTCCTGGATGACTGAAACTAGCTTGTTCCGTCAATCAGTATGACCCAGGCTGCATTGTGACCCTTTATAATCCCAATGAAATAGACCTTGTGGATCTTCCAAGTTGTCTTCAATGGGAAAATTGTTTCACTCAGTCTTTCAGTGGGTTCTACCACTCTAGATTGGTTAGAGTCATAATTTATAGCATTTGGAGTGATCTGGGGGAGAGCTCTTGGTATTTCCTGCCTTTATTCTGCTATCTTGGCTCTACTCCCCTTCCAGTTCTAAATTTTTAATCCTATAATTCTTTTTCCTTCATCCTTCATCTGATATTTGCTTCAAATATCTACTTCATTTGGCCAGTGTAGATTTTTTCATTTCTTGCTTTTAAGTAGGATTTGTGTGTGAGCAAAATGTTCTCTTAAACAAGTGGTTTTTTTCTTTCCATTTTTGGTATTGGTGAAATTTTCTGTTGATTGAATGAAATGTATAAACTTTCTGGGTTTCTTTCTTGGTAAATGCTTTTTTTAGAAGTTTTAGGGGGAGTTTTGAGTTGCTATTCTCTCAGAATCCAGTTGTGAAAGATTATTTTAATGATCTTAATGGAAGATTAATTCTGGAGAGAATGGTTATAACTGAACTGAGCATATGGTTAAAAAGATCATGAAACAAAAGAAGACACCTGCCACTCAGAAACCCCATGCCATAAATTGTGAATCTTTTTTTTTTTTTTAAATTAGGAATATTTTCTTCAAGAAAATATTGGAAGAGATTTGATATAGCAATAAATAGGTTGTACAATAACAGATAGTAAATTATCAGCAACCTACATTTTAATCATTAAAAATCATCTCATTTGCACAATGAGATTATTATCTAGTGAGAGGAAAGATCAAAGCAATTATCAAATTAGGAAAGAGATGAAGTGACATTCTATGGGTATAGTATCTCCAGTCTGTTTAAAGAAGCTGTCAACTCTGAAAAACTGGAAATGCACATAATTAAAGATATTAAACCTATAATGGGGTCCTATAGAAAAGAGATGTAAAACAATCAACACAATGAGGAAACTAAAAGAGTCCAAAAATTAATTTTTTACCAGGAAACAATTACTTTGTTAAATAGAGAAAAATAGGGGCGGCTAGGTGGCATAGTGGATAAAGCACCGGCCTTGGAGTCAGGAGTACTTGGGTTCAAATCCGGTCTCAGACACTTAATAATTACCTCGCTGTGTGGCCTTGGGCAAGCCACTTAACCCCATTTGCCTTGCAAAAAAACTAAAAAAAATAAATAAATAGAGAAAAATAAAAGCCTGGGTCACTAATGATTTAGAGCACCTTGCTCATTTGCAAATTATCACTAAAAAATAACTAAGATTGAGCAGTAACACCATAAACACCAAAAGAAAGAATAAGTGAGTAAAAAATGTTTTACAGAAAGGTTGGCATATGATTCACCTTTTTGATTATCTTCTACCACAATTATATGACAAGACCTGAAAGACCAACAAACACATGAGAAATGGAAAAGGTGTTTTTTATGTGAATCTATTTTTATTGATGATGGTTGTACCATCAAATTTAAACCCTATCATCTCAATATGAAATATATAAGAAAGTAGAAATGGCATATAAGATTAAATGGGAAAGAAAATTAGAAGATGGTCAGACACATTCAGATGAAATCTATCTGTGAGGTTGCAAAATCTGAAGGCACTCATGGATCAAATTTTAAGATATTTTAAGGAGAGAACAGTATTAAAAATAGAAAAGATCAATGATGGTGTTTTTCTCAAAATAAAAAATAAAGGTAATTGAAACTGAAATCATTAAATGCCAATCCACATGCCTGTCTTTTTATTTCAAAAACTCTATTAAATAGGGCAATTCAAGTAAACTATCTAGATTTTTGATATTTTTCTCTATATTTGGGATATGGTTATTCTCCAAATTATTGATTCCCAAATGAAATGGGTCAATTTTCTTTTTTTGTTTTGGGTTGAATTTATGAATACAGATAAAGAAAACATGGTTTATATTATATAGGATTAATAGTAGCTAATATAGTTATTATATGATGACAAATTAACTATATCTTGCAATGCCTTTCACTGGAGAGGTGTGATAAAGAGCATGAATTTCAAGCAAAGGTTAATTGAAAAGTTTAGGAGACAATTTTATTTGAAAAATAAGGAATGCCAAGTGGAAAATTTATATTCATTTCTATTTGTGATATTTTCAATTGATTCTGATATCACAAGCTAATATTTCTACTTAATAGTTTTTTATTTCCCGACTCCTGGCCAAATCTGTGTGATTTCAGACAAATTTTTCTTTGGGACTTCTTTTTTTTTAATTTCTAAAATAAAGAGATTGAATTAGATGGTTTTTAGGTTTCATTCCAGTTATATATTTGTGATTATAAATTTTATGAAAATATTGCATTTTAAGATTAATAGTTGGACAGATTTAGTGCTATATAGGAGTGTTTGGGGGTACAGGGGGAAAACAGATGTAGGATTCTAGTAGGTTGCATGAATCCTCTATGGCAGAGTTTCTTAACTTTTTTTGTGTCATGAATACCTTTGGCAAGTCTGGTGAAGTCTAATACTGCTGTGGTTTATTTTCTACAATCACAATTAAAGGAAATGCTAAATTTCGATCAAAAGTTAGTGAAAATAAAGGTGCATTTTTCTCCTATCTAAGTTCATGTGTCTAGTCCATAGATTTCTGTTAAGAACCCTAGTGCTCAATTGAAAGAGATAGATAAAAGGGTAAAGATTATACATTTAATTCTAAGGTACCTTGGAGAATATTTGGCCCAAGCTTCTTCCTCATTTCACAAATGAAGACAGTTTGTTCTTTTCAAAAATGAAGGAAGAAGAAGAACAACAACAACTGAAGAAACAGGTCTTCTGAAAATTAAATGACTTGTCCAAGACCTTGCTTTTCAAAAGTAATAAGAAGGACAGAAATTCAAACCCTAAACTTTGTCACACTGTGTTCAATATTAGTTCACATAATTATTAGCTCATTTCTCATGGGATAAAAAGATTTGGATGTTATGTTTCAAATTTTATGAGGAGAAAGAGTATTTGTGCCAATGAAATGATGTATCAATTAAAATATCTAGTCAAAGTTACCACAAGTGACATTAATTATAGTTGCAAAATCTATATTATAAATAATTGCTTGAGGTTGAGAGTTGCTGCACTTTGACTTGGCTTCTTCCTCTCTGCCCCTCGTTTTTGTTTGTTTCAGTCTTCTCACTCCTTTTTTAAAATGTTTTTTTTGTTATTTTGAATTTATCAAATTCCCCAAACATTGGAATCCCCATATACAAAGGAGAACAGAAAGCAGAGTTTTGAATATTAAGCTCTGAATTTCTATTAGGTACATCTGACTTTAAAATAAAAAGTATATTATAAATTTAACTTGTTAGCTTTAAAGCTATCTTGATTTTCTCTATCTTCTGATCAGCTCTCTCCTATCCAAATAATATGGAGTTCTTTTCCAATGCTATTGGATTTCTTGATCTTTTTCAATGTAACTGAAAATTTTCCTTCTTTGCATTTCTGCATGTCTGAAATACACAGACTGAACATGTATAACTGCCTATTGAATATCTTTCTCTTCCTTCAATGTCCAGGTCACCTATGAAGTCTTCTCAGTCAACCAACTTCTATCTAATTGAAAACAGGTTTTTTTTTCCTTCTTTAAATTTCTTTCAAGTACTTTTAATCTCACCTTTCTTTTATAATATTTGATATTGTGTATATCAATAAATAAATAAATCACCAAGTGTTTATGAAGTACCTTCATATACCAGACACCTTTTGGGTATGCCCTTGTTGGATCTTCATTCATTCTGGATCGTATCTTGCTTATAGAAAATGTATAAGAAGTTTTTGTTGAAGTGGATCAAACTGTATTATATCAGGTGCTCTCAATTTATGTCAATAATGAAATAAAGACCAGTTCCATTTATACTATTTTGGTGAAAACAAATGCAATGACTATATCAGGTTATGCAAAGAATTTCATTTGTAACTTTTCTCCTCTGGCTTTCTAGATCCTTTTCTTACCAAAATGGAAAATACTCTCACTTGAAATGTGAAGAACCTGTTTTTAAAGTGATAAAGTCATATACTTTTAAATAAGAAACCTTATTTCATTCCTATTCTGTGGAATACTTTATCACTGAATAAAATGTAAATATATTGTAAATCATAGATAATTGGAATGTTAATTTTAAGGCTTGCAAAGCACTTTTCAAACTTTGATCCCTGCAACAATCTTGGAAATAGTTGCAGTAATTACTTCCAGGAAATTGAGATTGAGATTAAATATCTTGGCCAGGGCAAAACATTTAGTGAGTATCTAAGGCAGGATTTGGACTCAGATCTTCCTGATTCCAAGTTTGTGCTCCTTTGATCCCCACAGAACTCTCTTTAATGTTGTGGGTTTAGTTTTTTTTAACTACTTTAACACTGGTCAGTGTTCCAATATCAACTTTTTCTTTAAGATACTGATTTAGCAGATAAAAGAAAATATTTTTTCTATGTGCATATTAAAAGATAAGTGTTCAAAAATTAAATTGTAATTTTCTCAGGTTGTATTGTTATAATATTAAAGTGCTTGTTTCAAAGTATATTTTGAATTGAAATTTTAAAGTAGATCAACATTTTCCTATTGTTTTTTACAGAACTATTTAATAACTTGCATTTTAAATTTTTGAAAGAGCTTTATATATGTGTGTATGTGTGTGTGTGTGTGTGTGTGTGTGTATGTATTATCTCATTTGATCCTCACAATAACATCGGTGATAATATTCTTCTTTAAAAATCAGATTTTGAATCTGACAGAGATCAAGAGAATTGCCTAAAGTCACTCAGCTAAAAAGTATTTGAGTTAGGATTCATCTTGTCCTTAGGTCCAATTCTTTATCCACTATATCTTTTAAAATTTTGTTTCTGAAGGCTAATGACAGATGTTGTAATAAAGCATTGATTTGAGCAAAACTGTGAAACTGAGGTTGAGAATGACCTTCTCAGAAGGTCAGTCAACTAATAAGTGACCAAGGCAGGAGATGAACAAGGTCTTTCTGATGTGAAGTACTTCTACGATCCTATTTCCTGGAAGTTTTACTTGATATGATCTATGATCAGATTTTGACCCATTTCTTTTTTTTTTAGGGTTTTTTTTGCAAGGCAAATGGGGTTATGTGGCATGCCCAAGGCCACACAGCTTAGGTAATTATTAAGTGTCTAAGGCCAGATTTGAACTCTGGTACACCTGACTCCAGGGCTGGTGTTGACCCATTTCTTAACCTAGCCTGGAGATATAAAGCTTTGTTCTCTTCAGACAGCTGACTTCTAAGTTCTTCAAGGTCACTTGTCTTATTCTTCATTCTTTTAACTATGAGCAATCATATAGTTATATTGTTATTAAGAATTTCATGCAATTATATTTGAGTGGGAGGATACCATGAAATCTAGTCTCCTCATTTTAGAGCTGAGATGACCAAGGTCGAAGGTAGCTACTTTCCCAAAGTCAAATGACTGTTTGTGACAGAACATGGACTAGAACTCAGTCATTCTAACTTCCCACACAGAACTTATTTTATTTTATTTTTGCAAGGCAATGTGGTTAAGTGGCTTGCCCAAGGCCACACAGCTAGGTAATTATTAAGTGTCTGAGACTGGATTTGTACTCAGGCACTCCTGACCCCAGGGCTGGTGCTCTATCCATTGTGCAACCTAGCCACCCCGACACAGAACTTATTATATCATAGGACAGTTAGGTGGCATAGTGGATAGAGCACTGACCTTGGAGTCAGGAGGACAGGACTTGACTCAGACACTTGACTCTTACTAGCTATGTGACCTTTGGCAAGTCATTTAATTCTGATTGTCTCTTATTTAGGGCCATTTCATCTTGATTATCTGGCTATTAGACCCAGATGACTTCAAAGGAGAAAGTGAGGCTGGAGACTTAGCACAGTATCCCCTCATTCTAATTCAATTTACGTGCTTGTCATAGCATCATACCCCCTGATTTTGTGGTCTTCTTTGAAAATGAAGGACAATATTATTGTTATTATTATTATACCATGCTTCACCACAATATGCATTACAAAATGATTTTACTTCATGATTAGAGCTGCTGTAGTCCATTGGGGAAAGTAGGTTTTTGGGTACACAATATGACATTCATGGTCAGTTAAAAAAAGATGATTTTCTAGGGTTATTTTACAGAGAATTATATAGTTTCATTTCTTTCTACTCTATTAGCACTTGTCTAGTTTTATGACTAATCTTCCAAGAATAAATATAGATTGTGGTAACTTCTTGTCAACTAGAAGGAGCAAGTGAATAATTGAAATGATGCTGTATTATATTTATTATGCATAAGAATCTCAAATCTGTGGGTATCTTCTGTTGGATCTATCTTTTATTATTATTTTCTTTATTTAATGTTTAATTTAAATGGCCAGTGTTCCTTTACTAGGCAAGAAAATAAGTTAATAGGGTACTTTATCAAATAATCCTTTGCAGACTGGTATTGTTTTGTATAATGTAGTAGCTGACCCCTAGTGGCTTTAAGGAGTGTCTGCAAAGCCAATTGTAATTCCCACAAGCTTGTTTGAATTTCCTTTGGCAATGCTTCTTAGAAGCACGGTGTCCAAAACAAAGGGAGAGGCAATAGAACATTGGGCTGGTCAGGCCCCACCTCAATATTTCTTTTTTGCAAAGAACAAACTGAAATAAGAATAAGAGGGAGAAATCTTCAACATCAGACCCAAAGAATGACAAAATGGTCACATTAAATCTTAGGGTTTCTGGAAATCTTCCAAATTATTGGTTCATTTATTGATTTTTATTGATATACAGATACTCTATTTCTTAAGAAAAGGGGATGTTGCAAAATTCAAATGCAACTGGAGCTTGAATACAGTAAGAATTTTCCTGTAGGAACAAAGTGAAGTTTTCAGGTAAGCCCACAGCAACAATAATATAACCCATATTCTAAAGGAACAAGAATAAGGATGAATCTGCTAGTCTGAGTCATAGCCTGCTCTCTGGATCAGGAGACCATATGGCATAACAATGAAGCTAACTTTCCTAACATTCTGAGAAAAGTAAAAGGAAAATCCTTCCCTTTGTCTTGGAAAATAAAAGAAGAAATTCAGGAAAATAATGGTCATTTTGCAGGTCATCTGGCCTAATTTGTTGCCTAAAGTATCCTCTGAAAAGTGTTCAGTATTTGCTTGAACACTTTCAGTAAAGGAGAATTCACTAATTAATGAGGTGACTGGTTCCATTGTTTAAATGTATCATTTTAGGGAAAACTTTTCCTGAAATCTTTCCTCCTCTTCCTTTAATTATTGTTTTTAAAGACATTACATAATAAATCTAAACTAAGGCAGCTTAATGATGCAGTTAGATTCTGGTTTTGGAGTCAGAAAGACTTGACTATGTGTCCTTGGGGGTGACTAAGTAGTTCAGCAGACAGAGCACTGGCCTTGGAATAAGGAGGAGAGGAGTTTGAATCTGGTATCAAACACTTGACTCTTACTAGCTGGGTGACCTTGGGCAAGTCACTTAACCTTGATTACTTCACATCCAGGGTCATCTCCAGTTGTCTTGATTCATATTTGGCCACTGGACCCGGATGGCTCTGGAGGAGAAAGTGAGGCTGGTGATTTAGCATGGCACTCTTATGGAAATCCAATTCATGTGCTTGTTTGTCAAGGCATCACCTAACTCAAGTTGTGATCTTCAAGAATGAAAGACAAATATTATGTGACCTTGAGGATGTCACTTAATCGCTGTCTTTCTCAGTTTACTCAGCAGCAAAATGAACATAAAAATCATAGGGTTATTGTGAGAATCAAATGAGAGAATTCTAAAGTGTAGTGCTGGCATGTAGTAAAAGTATAATAACACATGCATATTTCCTCTCTTCTCTACCCTCTCTCCTTCCACATGGCAACATTCAAAAAATTATCATGTTTAGTATTTTTAGTGTTCTTCTAAATGTAATACCATCTTAGACTTCTTTGAGAGAAGCTATATTCAGAGAAGAATAGGGCTCAGGCATCTCATTACACCCTGGTTTGGTCAGAGCACATCTGGAATATTGTATTCTACTATGACTCCCACTGTTTTGGAAAGCTACTGATAAACTTTAATATTATACATAAAGTACAAGCTGGCTGAAGGCCTCAGTTAAGATTATGCTATATGACAGCCAGCTGAATGAAATGAAGATGTTTTATTCTGAGCAATGTTAAAAATGTTAGTTTTTATATAGTTAATTAAAATTTTCATATTTTTTTGCTCTTTTCTTAAAAGACAGTTGCTATCAAGTCAGTTCTTTCCTTCCCCATATTGGTCAATCAAAATTTTTTAATCTAAATGTAGGACATTATCTCTGTTAAGTCTTACTTAGGAAGGGATAGATATCTTAGCTATCTTTCATAACTGTCTTTAAGTGCTTGAAAGACTGTCACGTGATCAAAAGTTTATATTACATTTCAATAATGAAAAAAGCCACCTTTGGATTTGACAGAAAGTTAAGCTTCCGAACAATTAGAATTATCAGAGTAGAAAAGGTTTCTTTGGTAGGTAGTGGGTTCTCTCTCACTGAAGGGATTCAATTATTCAATTATATTGTTAATTATATAGAAGACAATATCATCCAATTATGGTTTGGATTTAAGTCCCCTTCAACTCTGAGATAATAGGGTTCTTGTGTGTTATACTATGTAGTTTTCTGATATGATATACTCTCCAAACTTCTGAAACTACAAACTTGAGCAAGAAGGACCTATAATTAGTTCATATATAATTAAATATATATGTATATGTATATAATATATATATATTTATTTATGGGGTTTTTTTTAAGGCTTTTTTTTGCAAGGCAAACAGGGTTAAGTGGCTTGCCCAAGGCCACACAGCTAGGTAATTATTAAGTGTCTGAGACTGGATTTGAACCCAGGTACTCCTGACTCCAAGGCCGGTGCTTTATCCACTATGCCACCTAGCCGCCCCCTATATATTTATAATTAAATATCTTTATCAAGAATTCTTTCTCTAATATTCCTGACAAGTACTGGTCCAGCATTTACTTAAAGATGTCTTGAAAAGAGAAATTGCCTACTTCCCAAGGCAGCTTGTTCCTCTTTTGGATAGTCTTGAATGTTCCTTACAGAAATTTTTCCTTACAGTGAAACTAAATCTACTTCATTGTGACTTTGACATATTGCTCTTAGTTTTGTGCTTTGATGTTAAACAAAACAAATAGGATTTTTCTATTCATTAACACCAATCACTCTCTATTACTACCCAGATCAATAGAAATATTCTATTCAGTTTTTAAAAATTTTTTATAATCTGAATGCCATGATACTTTTCTTACCTTCTTTTATTTTACTCCCCTCTAGATACTCTATGATCCTGTGATACTAGCCTTCTTGCTTCCTCAAACAAAACATTCCATTTCTCAACTCCATGCATTTTCTTTCTTTCTTTCTTTCTTTCTTTCTTTCTTTCTTTCTTTCTTTCTTTCTTTCTTTCTTTCTTTCTTTCTTTCTTTCTTTCTTCCTTTCTTTCTTTCTTTTCTTCTTTCTTTCTTTCTTTCTTTCTTTCTTTCTTTCTTTCTTTCTTTCTTTCCTTCCTTCCTTCCTTCCTTCCTTCCTTCCTTCCTTCCTTCCTTCCTTCCTTCCTTCCTTCCTTCCTTCCTTCTTTCTTTCTTTCTTTCTTTCCTTCCTTCCTTCCTTCCTTCCTTCCTTCCTTCCTTCCTTCCTTTCATTTTTGCAAGGCAATGGGGTTAAGTGATTTGCTTAAAGTCACACAGTTAAATAAATATTAAGTGTCTAAGGCTAAATTTGAACTCAAGTTCTCTTGACTCCAGGGCTGGTACTCTATCTACTGTGATACCTAGCTGCCTCAACTCCATGCATTCTCACTGGCTGTCCCCCATGCCTGCAATTTTCTTCCTCCTCATCTTCTCTTGGTTCCACTGGCTTCAAGTCAACTAAAATTAAACTTTTTAGAAGTCTTTTCCAGTTCCTATTAATTTCAATGCCTTCCCTCTATTCATTATTTCCAATTTATACTGTATATTTCTTGTTTGTTTATAGACGTACTTACCTATTAGATTTTAAGCTACAGAGCAGGACTGTTTTTACCTTTCTTTGTATCACCAGCAATTCATGCCATGCCTTGATTCTTAATAAATGATTGTTGATTTGACTTCTATGTGACACTATTCACATATCTGAAATACTTGAAGAATATCTTCAGTCCTTCTTTTCCCTTAACTATTTTTCAGGCTAAATGTTCTCAGGTTCTTCAACCAATTTTCCTGTATCATGTTCTTTTATTATACAAATGACTACTTCTGGGTGCCAGCTTATCAATAGTTCTTTGTAAAATGTGGTATCCAAAACCAAAATACAGTGCTCCAGAAGTGATCTGGTAGAAAAAGAGTAGAATAGGACCATTATTTCTCTCATTCTGGACATTGTGTCTATCTAAATAAAGCCTAAGATTGAATTCCTTTTAGTTTTTTGTTTACCTTGTTAACTGATATTGAAATTTTGGTCTATTAAAACCTCTAGATCTTTTTCAGAGAAATTTATTAGTCATATTTTCCCATTCTGTCCTTATGCCTACAATTAAAAAAATTCCAAGTATGTGACTTTATCTTTATGCCTTTAGAGTTCATCCTGTGCTTCTAGAATATTAAATATCTTTTTTGAATCTGGACTTCTTGCTGTACTTGTATATATGATAGTTCCTCTCTCTATATATGTTAGTTTTCTGACATTATCTTTTTTTTGGTTAATATGACTTTATTCATACATTACTAAAGTATTCTTCTTTAAGACTAAATATAATACCCCCTCCCCCACAAAAATATAGAACATCATGAGGAATAAAGTAAAAGAAAGAGAAAAAAGTGTGCTTCAGTCTGTGTTCTGATACCATCAGCTCTGTCTTGGATGGATCGCATTCTTCATCATAAGTCCATCACAGAAGTTAATTCCATATTTTTCCACAGTTGCTGTTGATGATTCAATTCCCTCCATCCATCCATTCCTTCCCACTACTATATATTATCTTTTCACTCTGTCCCTCTTTTAAAATGTGCTTAGTGGTGCAGTGGACAGAGCACCAGCCCTGGGGCCAAGAGGCCCCAAGTCCACATACCACCCTAGAGACCCAGCAACCACTCAGCTCCGTGGTTCTGGACAGGCCACCCAATCCAACCCAATCCTTGCAAAAAGTAAAAAAGAAAATGTGTTATATCTGACTATCCTCTCCTATGATCTACCCTCTCCTCTGTCACCCACATTCCTCCCTTCCCCCTGTTCCCCTTCTCTCCTTTTTACTCTAGATGTCTATACCCTATTGAGTATGTGTGCTGTTTCCTCTCTGAGTCATTTCTGATGAGAGTGAAGGTTCGCTTATGCCCCCTCGCCTTCTCCCTGTCCATATCATTGCAAAAACTCATTGAAAAAAAAAAAAATCTTTTACATGAAATATCTTAGCCTATTCCACCTCTCCTTTCTTTTACTCCCTGTACATATACCTTTTAGCCATTGACTCCATTTTTACAATATATCTTCAAATTCAGCCCTTTCCTGTGCTTCATCTATAATAGCTCCTTCTACCTGCTCTATTAAATGTGAGGGTTCATATGAGTATTATCAGCATCATTTTTATATGCAGGAATACATGAAGTTCATCATCATTAAGTCCCTCTTAATTTACCCTTCTCCTCTGCTCTCTATGCTTCACCTGAATCCTGTATTTGATGGTTAAACTTTCTGTTCAGCTCTGGTCATTTTAACAGGAACATTTGAAATTCCCCTGGTTCATTGAAAGTCCATCTTTTTCCCTAGAACAGGATGTTCAGTTTTGCTGAGAAGATGATTCTTGGTTGCATTCCAAACTCTTTTGCCTTCCAGAATATTATATTCCAAGCCCTATGAGTTCTTAAGGTAGTTGCTGCTAAGTCTTGTATGATCCTGACTGCAGCTACATGATATTTGAATTGTGTCCTTCTGGCTGCTTGTAATATTTTCTATTTGACTTGAGAGTTATGGAATTTATTTATAATATTCCTGGGAGTTGTTTTTTTGGGGGGGGGATCTCTTTCCAGGGGAGATCGGTGGATTCTCTCAATGTCTATTTTGTCCATTTCTTCTAGGATATAATGGCATTTTCCTATAGGAATTCTTTAAAAATAAGGTCAAGGCTCTTTTCCTGATCATGACTTTAAGGTATCACAATAATTTTTAAATTATCTTTCCTGAATCTGTTTTCCAGATCAGTTTTTTTTAATGAGATGTTTCACATTTTCTTGTAAGTTTTCATTCTTTTGGTGTTGAACTTTTGGTGTCTTGATTTCTCACAAAGTCATCAGCTTACTTTAGCTCCATTCTACATCTGAAGGATTTAATTTCCTCAGAGAGCTTTCTTATCTCCTTTTCCAGCTAGCCAATTCTGCTTTTTAAAACATTCTTCTCCTCAATAACTTTTTGAATTGTTTTATCCATTTGACCTAAGCTGGTTTTTAACATGTTGCTTTCTTTAGCATTTTTTTGGATCTCCTTGACTAAGCTGCTGACTTTGTTTTCATGTTTTTCCTACATTTTCTCATTTCTTTTCCCAATTTTTCTTCTCTCTTCCTTACTTTATTTTCAAAATCTTTTTTGATCTCTATCATAGTCTGAGCCCAACTTCTATTTTTCTTTGAGTCTTTAGATGCAGAAGCTTGTACTTCCCCATCTTCAGATTGAGTATTTTGATCCTCCTTGGGATCATCAACAAAGTATTTTTCAATGGTCAGTTTCCTTTTTTTTTTTCTGTTTACCCATTCCCCCAGCCTGTGCCTGGTTTTGGGGTGCTTCCTGAGCTTTTGAGTTTTATTGGGACACCCCACAAGGACCTCCGTGGGTGAGGCTCTGACTGCTCTCCTGGTCGGTGAATGACCACAATTGCACCCCTCTGCTATGGGGCTGAAGGTGGGGGGGGTCTCTGTTCTATGGGAGACTTAGACTACGATCAGGATCTGAATGTGTTCAGAGCTGCAGAGTCCTGTTCCAGGGACAGAGGAAAGACCTCAGCAGTTTTCCTCCACTCTCTTACCTTCAATGTGCTGAGCACTCAGGGCGCAGCTACCTAGAGGCTCCTGATCTACAAGCCTGCTTCCATTTCTTGGATCTGGGCATGCTAAGTGCCATGGCTGCTCTGAATGCTGCGACCGGCTGAGGGCCTGGGCTTTGTGCTTGCTCTGGCAGAGGTCTCCCTGCTGATCTTTCAAGTTGTGCTTTGTGTTCCCTGGGGTGCAGGTCAGGAAACTGCTTCTGCTTTTAGGAGTTATGGCTCCCAGGTAACCTGGGGCTGTTCCCCAAGGCTGAAATTCCTTCACTCTGATGGGCCACCCCTCTAACCCCATGGAACAGAGTTTTCCCACAATTTTCCAGGTTACCTTGGGCTGGAGAGTTGCCTCACTGGATCTTTCTGTGGGTTCTGTCTCTCACAAATTTAGAGTCATAATTTTAAGATTTTTGAAATATTTTGGAGAAAGCACCTAGGAGAGGCTCTTCTTCTGCCACCATCTTGGCTCCACCTTGATGTATCTTTTAAGATAGGATACCCAACCAGTCTGACTAGTTTGATTTTTATTACCTTTCTTGTTCTGGCATTACTAATACAAAGTTGGCTTTTATGAGCTTTTCAAAACAACTACAACACACTATCATCTGATAATATGTGATAAATGAACATTTACAGATTTTTTTGTCCTTTTCTTTTTTTTAAAGAACTAACATCAAGCCAGATCTCTGCTTCTTACTTATCAATATGATTTTTTGAACCTAGATATAGGACTTTGTCTCTGCTAAATTCTATTTTGTTCTACTAACATTTGTTCCGATCTTTCCTTAAAATATGGATCCGACTCTCAAAGGTTCTCCAAAGTAATGTTAGTGAACTCAAATTCTGACAGCTCCTCCTGAGCTGAAGATGTTCCAGGTGTAGCTTCAAGGAGAAAAGACTAGCCTTGCTTACTTGGGAAAGACTAATCACCATTGGGTGAAGCACTAAGTGATGAACTTGAGCAAAGCAGTTCATAAAATCATTTGCTGAGATCTTGAAATGTTACAATCAGTCTCTGTGAAGGGTATGTTAAAGCTTGTGAAATCATGAATTATGAAATATTGAACAAAAAAAGTATTGAAATGTAGTTATCTACTGCTCCACCTAGCCACCCCTGTGCATAACTTTTTAAATTTTATATAATCAAAATTATATATTTTGTAGTACTCTATTTTCTTTGAATCTAAATTCTTCCCTTATCCATAAGTCTGAAAAATAAGCTATTCCAGGTTCTCCTAATTTGTTTTTGGTATCGTTCTTTATGTATAAATAATCTATTCTACTCATTTTCATGTTATCTTGGTATATAGTGTGAGACATTGGTCTATACTTATTTTCTACCATACTTATTTCTAATTTTCCTGACAGCTTTTGTCAAATAATGAATTTTTGCTCCAAAAAACCTTGGATCTTTGGGCTTATTAAACACTAGATTACTATAATTATTTACTGAAAAGTAATGTGTATCTAGTTTAGTCTGCTGATTCACTACTGTATTTTTTAGCCAGTACCAGATTGTTTTAATAATAACTACTTTATAATACAGTTCGAGATGTAGTGTGGCAAGTTCATCTTTCTTTATATTTTTTTCATTGATTCCTTTGATATTTTTTGTTGGGATTATTTTGAATCATAATTGTGTCATTTATCATTTTAGCAATCCCTGCAAATTTTGAGTCATTCATATAAATGTTGAACAGGAAGGGATCAAAAAGAAAAAAAGTCTTAGGCATGTCCCTCTACACTTCCTTTCAACCTGAGAAAAAAACAAACTGATTAAGGTATTTCATACTAAATTGTAGCCTCACATCTCTCATTTCTCCTACAGACCATCCAATGTAAAAAAAGAATACATTAGTGAACCTACATCAATTTTTAATTAATAGAATTTTAGGCGGTCACAAAGTGAAGTAAAAAAATAGGTACTGTGAGGAAGATTTATTTTTGGTTTATTTATTTTGTATATTACAATAATCTTCTTGTGATCTTCATAACCCCCCACCCCCCAAAAAGATGAGTAACTTCAAGAATAGCGAGAAAGAAAAAAAAATGTACTTCAGTTTGTGTTCAGATTCCAATGGCTCTTTCTCTGGGATGAGTTGCTTCTCTATCATCAGTCCACCAAAGAAGTTGCTTCAATATTTCCCCCACAATTTCTATTACTAGCTGTACTTCCTTCCACTCTATTACTCCCCATCCTCATTTATTCTATTTTCTCTCTCTTTTCACCCTGTCCCTGTTCAAAAGTGTGTTGTATCTGTTGTATCTCTCCCATGATCTTACCTCTCTTCTATCACCCATTCCCCCCTTACCTCCCTCCATTCCCTCTTATCCCATCCCTTTTTTCTTATGTAAGATAGATTTCTATACCCTATTAAGTGTGCATGTTATTTCCACTCTGAGCCATTTCTGGTGAGCATGAAGGCTTGTTCATTACCCCCCCCCCCCTCCTTCCCCTATTCCACTCCATTGAAAAATCTTTTCCTTGACTCTTTTGTGAAATATCTTAGCTCCTTCTTCCTCTCCTTTCTCTTCTTCCCAATACTTTCCTTTATCACCCACTGACTCTGTCTTTTTTACTATATTATACCATTATATTCAGCTCTTTCCTGTGCCTTATCTTTATATGCTCCTTCTAATTGCTCTTATAAATAAGAAAATTCATATGAGTTATCAGTATCTTCTTCCCATGCAGGGATACAAACAATTCAACAACATTAAGTTCCTCATAGTTATTCCTTCTCATCTGCCCTATCTATGGTTCACCTGAGTCTTGTATTTGGAGATCAAACTTTCTGGTCAGCTCTGGTTGTTTTTTTTTTGCAAGGCACATGAGGTTTAGTGGCTAGACCAAAGCCACACAGCTAGGTAAGTATTAAGTGTCTGAGACTGGATTTGAACTCAAGTACTCCTGACTACAGAGCTGGTGCTCTATCTACTGCGCCACCTAGCCATCCATTCTGGTTGTTTTAATAGGAAAGTTTGAAAGTTCCCTGTTTCATTGAAAGTCCATCTTTTCCCCTGAAAGATGTTAAGTTTTGCTGGATAGTTGATTCTTAGTTGTAAACCAAGATCTTTTTCCTTCTCGAATATCATATTCCAAACCTGAGGAGCCCTTAATGTAGATGCTGCCAGATCCTGTGTAATCCTGACTACAGAGCCATGGTAGTTGAATTGTTTGTTTCTGGCAGCTTTTAGTATTTTCTCTTTGACTTGGGAGTTTTAGAATTTGGCTATAAATATACCTGGAAGTTTTTCTTTTGGGATCTCTTTCAGGAGATGATCAATGAATTCCCTCAATTTCTATTTTACCCTGTGCTTCTAGAAACTTAGGGAAATTTTACTGTATTATTTCTTGAAAAATGAAGTCTAGGCTCCTTTTCTGGTCATGACTTTCAGGTAGTCCAATAATTTTTTAAATTATCTCATCTGGATCTGTTTTTGAGTCAGTTGTTTTTTCCAATGAGATAGTTCACATTTTCTTCTAATTTTTGTTTTTCTTTTGGAATAGTTTTATTACTTCCTGATTTCTTGCCAAGCTGTCAGCTTCCTTTAGTTTCATTCTGCATTTGAAGGAGGTATTTTCTTCAGAGAGCCTTTTTATCTCCTTTTTCAGTTGGCCAATTTTGCTTTTTAAGGCATTCTTCTCTTCATTTGCCTTTTGTGTTGCTTTTTCCATTTGGCCTAAACTGGTTTTTAACATACTATTTTCTTCTGTATTTTTTGTATTTCTTTCACCAAACTGCTGATTTGGTTTTCAGAATTTATCTGCATCGCTCTCATTTCTCCTCCCAGTTTTTCCTCTACCTCCATTAATTTATTTTCAAAGTATTTTTTTAGCACATCCATAGTCTGAGCCCATTTTCTATTTCCTCTTAGAGGTTTTGGATACAGAAGCTTCGATTTTGTCATCTTCTGAATCTTCCATGGGATCAAAGTAATTTTCTATGGTTAGATTCTTCTTTTTCTTTTATTTGCTCATTTCCTCAGCCTATGACTGATTTACCTCACTTCCAAAGCTTTGAGGGGGGGGGTTGGAACAACACACAGGGACTTTAATTTCTCCAAAGTCTTATGAGAGGCTCTGAGTCTAAACTCCAACCTGGATTTGAGTATGGGCAAACACTTTTCCCTGCCCCAGGGAAAGCAAAGAGACCTCTGCAGTCTCTCCCGACTCCCTTACCACTTGAAACAGATCTTTCCTGTGGAACTTCTAAGTTGTTTTGGACAGGGAAATTATATCACTCAGCCATTCTGTTCATTCTGACCCTCTAAATTTTGGCTAGAGTCATAATTTGATGGCTTTTGGAGTTTTTGGGGAATGAGTTTCTGGGAATTCCTGCCTTCACACCAAGATTTTTTTTTTCATTTTTTGTTTTTTAGGTTTTTGCAAGGCAATGGGGTTAAGTGGCTTACCCAAGGCCACACAGCTAGGTAATTATTAAGTGTCTGAGGCCAGATTTGAACTCAGATACTCCTGACTCCTCTATGCACTGCACCACCTAGCCGCCCCTCACACCAAGATTTTTTAAAATAAATTTATCTTGCTTTCTGATTCATATTGTTTTTTTCTCACCTCACTACTTCTCCCCCAATTGGGAAAGCAAGAGAAACAATACTTCTGTTATAAAATTGTGGAGTTAAATAAAACAAATTATTACATTGTTCATTCTCTCTTTCTCTCTTTTTCTCCTCTTTTGAGTCCATAACTTCATTTTTCAGGAAAATAACATGGTTCATCTCTAGTCTTTTGGAATTGTGAATACTCATCATATTGTCCAGAGTTTCTAAGATTTTCAAGTTTTTTTTATCTTTACAGTATTGTTGCTATTATTTAAATTGTTTTCCAAGTTCTGTTTATGTCAATCTACATCAGTTCTTCCAAGTTTGGAGAAAATATATTTGGTTAAGCAAACTGACTTTGATATTCACGCTCTTCATAGAGGTACTTAATGACAAAATTAAGAGGAAATAATTATAAAGCAAACATATTTAGGTAGCACTTTAATGTGGACAGAACATTGTAGTATATATTGTCTGTGATCACATAATCCTCTAATCTTATTTCATCTTTAGTTTATTTCTCTGAAATAATTAGGGGAGATCTCAATTAAAAATATTGTCTTTTCAAAATTCGACTTAAAAAGTGTTAAGTAATTTGCCCAAGGTCACATAGCTAATACATCTTGGAGATGGATAAGAAACCAGATGTTTTTATTTTAAGTTCAATGTTTTTCCCTTGCCCCATGCTGTAAAGTGAAGATAGAGTGGTGAGTTTTCTCACTTCTTAAATAGAGATAAGAATACTTTTCAAGGTGCTTGTGAGGATCACAATAATATTTGCAATAATAGTCATAAAACATTTTGAAAATATTAAAGTTCTACATAAATGCTAGTTATGATAATGATTGTGAAGCTAGGTGACTACTAGGGAGAGTTATCAACTCAGTGGGCTATAATAAAGGTGATGTATCCATTAGGTTTTTTTGTGTGTGTGGGAGGTATAGAAGCCTCTTTGTTGAATCAAAACCAATACTAGCTCTCCCTTGAACTTTCAGATTAGAGGAAAGAGATTTTTCTTCCTCTGTCCTCCCCGTGGCAACATTGATAAATGCATGTATATAGTGGCAGAAACATATGTTTGTCTAGGTGAACTTAAGATGCACCTGAAGTTCCCTAGCTTTCTCTTCCATTTTGTGATTCCTTTCCTGAGACCTGGCCACAATAGATTTTTTTGGTCTTTTTGTTAACTTCAAACAGTCTTCTAAGAGCTATATGCATGAAGAGAGCAGAACTGGGGAAAAATTGTACTGGATAACAGTATGATTGAAATGATGATCAATTGTAAAAGTATTAGATCCATAAAATGATCCAAGACAATTCCAAAGGACTCATAAATAAAAAATGCTATCTACAGTCAAAGAGAGAGAAACGAGGAATTTCAAGTGCAGAATGAAGCATATTTTATTCCACTTGCTTTATTTTTCTTGCTTTTTTTCAACAAGACTAATATGGAAATCTTTTGCATGCCTTCACATATATGATTTATTTCATATTATTTGCTTTCTCAGTGGGTGGGGAGAGGAGAGGTTTAAGAAAGGTTTTTTAGAACTCCAAGGTAGGAGAGGTTTGTAACCAAATACTGGAGTGAAGAGCAGAGGTGTATGCAGTCTTACTCCTTTTTCAGTAGAGTCAGACTTCTTCCCCAGAATGAATTTGACTTTGCTTGAACTCAGAGCCTGGAACCTTTATGTGCAAGATAGCTTCTTCTTTTCTCTGTACTTTCTCTATGCTCTAGTAAAGTATAATCTCCTTGAAGCAGGGATTATATTTTGTTTTTGTCTTTTTATCCTCTGTAATTTCCATGTCCTTGTCATTGAATAATTATTGAACTGAATTGGACAAGGTTGTTACTTTTAGATTTTTTCCCATCTTCCTTACTTCATAGAGAAGTAATGATATTGAAAATAATATGAAATCAGGAGATAGGAGATCTGAGATGGACAGTTTCTCTTGTTACTACTTTATATAACCTTTAGCACATAGATAAATTTCTCTGGATTTTAGTTTTTCCAACTGCAAAATGAGAATAAAATGAAATGAGAAAAAATGACTTCATGAAAGGATTAAGAGAATGAATGGGATAATATTAGTAAGCTTCATTTGAAATGCTACAAAGATAGCATTATTAGCTAAAGGACCAAATTAAGGTTACTTTGTGTCAAGTTCAACCTATAGTTCACATATTAGTAAAGTTATTTCCCCTACATACTCCAGAGTATGCTTTAAAAGGCACTTTTGAACTGGATGACCATTTAAAGGTTTTTCTATTGTAAGAATTTGTATTATTGATTCAAATTATTATGCGATGTTAACTCTTTCACACAGACTGCATTCCATAGAAGAATAATAGTACAAATCAGACAAATGGGTCCAGGAATTTGATGAGCTAGTTATTTTTCTGCTATTAATAATCTTTATATTCTTGGGTAAGCTATTTAATCACTCCAGGTCATAATTTCCTTAGTTTTAAAATGAAGGTTTTGGAGTAGGTGATCACTAAGGTCTGATATAGTCTTAAGATTTCCTGGTTCTAAATGATTTTAACCATATGATAACTTTTCAATTGAAGAAACTGAGGCTCAGGGTAGATTAAGTGGGTTGCTTAGGGACACACAGCTAATAAATATCTAAAGAGAGAGATTGGAACTTGGATTTTCCTCTCCCCAAGTCCAATCTAATTTCCATTATGTAATTTTACTTCTCTAGACACATTCACAAAAATATAAAACAGCTCAAAGCAAAACAAAAAGTCCCAAATCTGTTTGAAACAAACTTCTTAGAGAAATATTTTATAGAAATGATTTCCCTTAGGCAACTATTCCTTCTCAGAGAATTTGTTGGGGTCTCTGTGTGACTTTCTAAGATTTCATCCTGGAGATGCTCCTGTCAGGTAAATAGCATTTTTCTGTCTTTTGTGCCCACTATGCTTCACTGTGTTCACTATGGGTTGATCTGGTAGAGCTTTTTAAGGGAAGAGACTGTTTCATTTTTTTTGTCTTTGTATCCAAGTATCTTGCAGACGTTTAATAAGTTTTTGGTCAATTGAATTGTTTGTATGTCCCCTCTAATAATAATCACAACTAGCATTTATATAGAATCTACTATGTGCAAGGCATTTTGCAAACGTTTTCTCATTTGAATAACACAACAACCCTGGGAAATAGGTGTTATTATTGTCCACATTTTACAGTTGAGTAAACTGAAGCAAAAAATATTTAAGTAATGAGCACAGAGTCACTTGTGGTCAGATGAGAACTCAGGTTTTCCTGATTCCAGATCCAATACTCTATTTATTGTACCACCCAGCTGCTTCTAGTAACTTCAATCTAATTTATCTTAAAATCCTAGATTTGGAAATTATGCCATAAGAACTAATCCCCTGCCTGAGTTTTAGTAACATCTTTCAATAGAAAGTACAAAGCCATTCTATCAAAATACCCAAAGGTTTCAGAGTACACATGAAGGGTACCTGTTTGAATTTTATATCACTGAAAGCACAATAGGGAATATCTATTAAAAGCATAAAGTCTTCATATAAATTATAAGGTAATCAAATGCAACTCAGGGTACTCAAATTGACAACACTTGCTAAAGGGACTTTGGATCCTGGCAGCTACAATTCATTAAAAATGGATGATATTGATATTAAATATTTAGCTAATGAGTTTTTGGCATTGAAGACTACTTGGGATTTAATCCCTATCAATATTCTTTGAAATCCAATCATCAAATTCTTTACATAGATAAAAGAAAGGGAATGTGAAGGGAATCTGAAGCAAAGACAATAGCAGGAAATTTGAATTGAGGTTTGGTTGGGGGCCAGTTTGATGTTCTAGAACTAAGGAAAAATTACTGAGGAGGGTCAGAATTCTGGGCAAGAAATAAGAGGAATATAGAAGAAAAATTAGGGAGGAGAGAGGAAATCCTTTAATTAAGTAGAACAAGGAAAATATAAGTAAATAAATTCCTTGAAGGGGGGAAAGTTGGCATTTCCTCCTTATTTCCCATCAGCTATACTGCTTTCCCACTCTATACTCTGCCTACTTCCCACTTACCTCATCCTTCTTTGATTCTCCCATTTTGCCTTTTTGCTTCCTTTTCTATATTGTCAAAGCTCATTAGATCATAATCTCCTTGAGGGCTTGGGACTGTCTTTGCTTTTATTGTATTTGTATATATCATTTTTATTTGCTTTTATTTGTATTTATTTATATATACATTTGTATATTGATTTGTAAAAATACAAATAGCCATATTTGCATAAATATGCATAATTTATTATTTTATATGCTCTTAGTCTTTGCTTAGGACAGTGCCTGGCATATATTAAGCACTTCATCAATATTTATGATTATTCACTATTGACTCTTTGTCTTTCAAAGACAAAGACTACTCACTTATCAGTGAATGCCTTATACACAGGGTATTAGTCTTGTGATTTAGATAATACAAAGGACCATTAGGTAAAGAAACTTCTTTTACCATTTGGTGCTGATCTGAGAAAAAATTTATGAGATATAGAGCTCTCTCTCTACCAGGCAAGTTGACATTTTATTGGGCACTGTGATGGCACAGTGGGCTGAGAGCTAGAAGATACTCTAGCAAAGAGACATCTGGCATACCCTCATTTATTTAGGGAAAGAGAAGTAAGGAAGAGAGAAGATATGACCTCAGACAAATAGTTGTGGGTCTGGAGGTCAGAAGTTGGTGCCACTAGGAGAGGAAGACCTTCTAATAGAGTTATAATATATATACTTTTTACAAAGGACTTTTGTATATCTAGAAATATTCCAGGTACTGGAAGTAAGATGTTCATGAATACTGATAACAAACATATAGGAAACCAAAGACCTTGAGCAAGAGTTAGGAAATAGTGGTTGTAGGGCCTATTATAATTAGAATTCCTGCTTTTATCAAGGACCCAGGAAAGACTTGTAAAGCAGAGCTGAATATCAGGGAGGGTTTCATTAATTGGAACCCTATCAATTCCAGGATCAGTGCTTTATCTACTGTACCACCTAGATACTCCTACACAGTAGAATTTTAAGATTGAAGTACAACATTCATTTTAACAAGAAAGAAGGCTATATTAGACTCATCAGAGTTAGGTATAATGGATCTAATCAATTTATTGGTTTATTTTGATTAGAGAATCTACAGCTAAGGACCTGGAATTGGAATTTCATTTTTGCTTTTGTTTTCCCTTCTGTAAATGTAATTGAGAAATGGATGGATAATTATTTGTCTGAGAACCATTATAGGGTTTAAGAAGCGATGTCCACTTGAAACAGGACACAGAAAATGACTAGGTTGGACTTGAAGGTCATGCCCTTTGGGACAGGAATGACTAGTGCTTAGAATGCCAATGCATTCATGCACAATGAGTACTCTCTTAGCCACTCTTTGGAGAGCTGATCCTTTGGCATAAGTAGAGGAGGATACCTGGAGCTAGGTGCTAAACCACTCCTCAAGTACCACTCTTGTTCAACCTACTATGAAAATGCATTTAAACAAAGGCTTCTAGAAGAGAGCCCTCTTTTTTCTTTCCTATCTCTTTTTTACCAGATGGCCACTTTCTCTCTCTAAACTAGAACCAGGTGCTCCCAGCCTAAGCTGAAGAGAACTACGGCCTCACTCCAGGTGGCCCAATTCACCTGAGCTAAGCCAAACAGCTCCTATGGCTTCTTTCCTTTCTCCCTTTCCCTCAGGCACTCTCACCTAGAACTTTGTTATTCATCCTGTCTTCAAACAGTTTACTGTCTCTCCAGGGAAAGGTTTTAATCTGAGGACTTTTCAGGTTTGTGAAATAAAAATTCTAAGCTTTTCCAACTCTAGGGTTACCATGAGTTTATCACTTCAAGAACTCTCATCTTTATGAAGGCAACTCCAATTTCTACCACCTGACTCTGGTGCCATTGCTTGGAGAATGAAAAAGTTGGGGATGGGGTGGGGGAGAAGACAGTGAGAGAAAAGAAAAGGACTGAAATAAAAGGAAGGGAAAAGGCAGAAAATAAGAAGCAAGAAAAGTGTTGCTGCTTATGATAAAGCAAAATGCAACCTTGACACTCAAGGACACCCTATTTAAAGATATAAAGGGAAAAGGCTCAAGGAGCCTTTCCAACAAGGAGCCCATGTGAATACAGTTGCTGGGACTGTCACTTCGTGGAGATTGACTCTGGACACTTAGAAATTCTAAAAACAACTGTCAGGTCATTAGCAAGGCTCTGAACTGAGAGCCTGAAAGACTTGAAAATTCTAATAGGAAGGATTAAGCATCATTATAGGTCTGTCCTGAGAGACTACACATTTATTAGAATAGATAATTGGGTTTCTAATAGTCTTTTGAGGTTGTTCATAAGGATAAACTAACTTGTGCATAGTCATAGCACAGGACATATCTAATAAGTTACAAAAGAGAAATACTCCTGGTGGAATGGTTTGGATAATAAACAAATTGAGAAAACAAAATATAACTCAAATTCCCCAGTGACTTCCCACCTTTTAGTAGAAGCCCTGGGCTTACACATTTACTGTAAGTCCTTTTAGAGTGGTCTTTAATGGTCCCTTTAGATAGATCCAGGAAGACCTGAATTTTAATCTAATCTTAGACACTTATTAGTTATGTTAGACAAGTCATTTAACCTCTTCCTGCTTCAGTTTTCTCATCTGTAAAATGGGAATAATAGTATTACTTCCCAGTATTGTTGTGAAGATCATAGTAGATATTTGTAAAGGTTTTTTTTGCAATCCTTAAAGCACTGTTTAAGTGCTAGCTATTATTGTTGAAAGACCATAAGCTTAAAATTATTTCTTGAAAAGCATATTCTTGTTTAGCCTATTTCTTGTGAATAATATTCAGACATAATTAGCCTCTAATTTAAAGAACAAAAAAGATGACCCCAGATAGTAACAATTTGTCAAGTACAAATGTCTTCCAAAATAAAATTCTTCATCAACCTTACTTTACCCAAGATAAAGATAACTGAAGAACTTGTAGGATTGTTAAAAAAAAATATCATAAGCATCACAGAATCAAGAGAGCACTGATTTAGAATAGGAATTTGGGGAATTTCTTAGATAATATATTGTTGAATCACCTTGTATATGGAGGTCATTCTGAGACTCATCATCAAGTGAAACTCATCATCAAGCAAAACAAATTCCTGAATGGCCATTTCCAAAAGGTATAAATCTCAATTTCCACCCTGATCTCATCAAGAAGTGAATATCATTCTTCATTATTGACCCTCTGAAGTCATAGTTTATTATTGCATTGTAAAGAATTTGTAGGCCTTTTTGAATTATGAAATTTATTACAATTCTGTACAATTACAATTCAGAATTCTTATAGGCTTCTTACATGTTCTTACATGTTTAGAATTTTAATATTTTCAAACATAATTCTGATATGTTCATTTACTCAATGTTTGCATCCCTTGAATAGATCAGATTTTACAAATGGGTTTGAATTTCATCTCTGACAATTATTAGCTGTATGCTACTGGAAAACATGTAAACCCTCTGAATCTCAGTTTCTTCTTTTGTAACAGGATGAGGAACCTCCATTCTGTGGGTTGTATTGGTCTGGTGTTGTCAAGGTAATTGCAGGTAGGACTTGAAATTCAATAAATCTAGGAGCTTTTTAAGGGTGAGTTAATTGAATATTTGACCATATTTAACCCTGAAATGATGTTATCAATATCCAAATGGCCTTTAGCAGAAAAAAGACTTCTTCCCCTGATCTATAAAATGTAGAAAATAATACTTGAACATTTCTTACAGGATTGTGAAAATAGTGCTTTCTAAATCTTAAAATGTCATCTAAATATAAACTATTACTGTTAATGTCTGACAAAAAATCTTTGGAGACAAGGAAAAATGGGGAGAATAATAAATTTAGAGCTAGGAGGCAACTCAGTCACTTAATCCCCTCATATTAAACTTGAAAAGAATTGGGAAACTCTAAACACACACAAGGATCCCTGCAGGTCACATTTGACTCAAAAAAATATATGTTTACATATTTTTTTAAATTAACAGACCAGCACATTAAAATCAGACAGGGATTACTTTTAAATTGGTTGGGCCACATTCAGGAGGTCCCACATGTAGCACTTCTTACCTAGTCTAAAACATTCCTTTTACACACGAGGAAAATCATTCCATATGTTGTGTTAAGCTCTTAGGGATCAAATGCTGTGCTAAGCAGTGTGGCTACCAAGAAAGGCAAAAACAGAGTTCCTTGCCTTATGAACTATATATCCTAATGGGGAAGACAACATTTTTTTTTTATTATTTTGTTTTTTTTCAAGGCAATGGAGTTAAGTAACTTGCCCAAGGTCACCCAGCTAGGCAATTGTTAAGTGTTTGAGGCCGGTTTTGAATTCAAGTCCTCCTGACTCCAGGGCCAGTGCTCTGCCACCTAGCTGCCCCGGAGAAGAAACATTTAAACAAGTTCTATGTACACAATATATACAGAATAGATGGAAGGTATTGGAAGAATACCTAAGACCTTCATTCTGTTGATTCAGGATTGATGTTGGGATAAATGAGGCACTCATAGATCTTTGAACAGTAAGCAAAATGAAGTTCATTTTGCCCTAACAGGGTAAGGATATAGCATAGGGTGTAGGTGGCTTCTCTGGTCTCCCCCTCCTCTTAGGTCCCATCCTTATATTTGGAAATGTCATTTAGTAAACAGGACAGAATAGGGCAGTTCTAGTGGTTTTCAAGAGTCCAATAAATTGGATGGGCCATGATTCTATGTGAATTGAACTTTTTATGCACTTTGGTGACCAGAAAGATGCTGAAGGAGACAGGCCAATCAAATCTCAGGGATACTTCTACTGCCTTTTATAGAAAATCAATCTTATGCCTTGTAAATGGGTAACCCTAGGGGGACAGCTAGGTGGTACTAGGTACTGTACTAGGTACTAGGCTGATAGAGCATCAGCCCTGGAGTCAGGAGGACCTGAGTTCAAATCCATCCTCAGACACTTAATAATTACCTAGCTGTGTGACCTTGGGCAAGTCACATAACCCCATTGCCTTGCAAAACAAATGGGTAAACAAAAAAAACAAAAAAAAATGGGTAACCCTGATCCTATCTCAAAAGATAATCAGAAAGGGGAAGGCATCAGCAGTTGGGGGAATTGAGAAAGACTTTCTCTAGGATGTGAACCAAAAGTTGAGCCTTGAAGGAATTAAAGAAAACTAAAAGTCAGAGGGGAGATGTCAGGGCATTCCAAGTATGAGAAAGGGAAGATGATGTATTGTGTGTAAGTAATTTCAAAAAGAGTAGTGTTTCTGCATCATAGAATTCATGGCAGGTAGTAATGAGGAAGAAAGCTGGAAGGGTAGGAAAAGACCAAAGATGAAAAGTTTTAGCTAATAAATAGAATATTCTATATTTGATCTTAGGAGTAATAAGGAACCATTGGAACTTATTGAGTAGAGTAGTGACATGGTCACTATCTAGTCAAGTTAAGTGATATGCTTGCTTACAATACCATATTAAGTCAATGGCAAAGCTAGGATTTGATCCTAAGTACTTTGACTTCAAAGCTAGAGTCTTTCTCACTGCATCATGCTTAATGCCAACCCATAGAAATAAAAGGAGATGATTTTGATACAAATACTTACCTTGTCAGATTTCTTTTTGAAAATTTAATTTTGTTTTTTCAATGAACAAAAATCTATTTTCTTTTCCTCTCCCTAAACACCACAATTGGGGAATAAACCCCCAAACTTTCAATACTCATTATCAGGCAAAGCAAATTCCTGTCCAAAAGGTATAAAACTCAGTTTTCACCCTGATCCATTAAGAAATGAATATCATTCTTCATTACTGATCCTCTGGAATCATAGTTTATCATTGTATTGTAAAGAATTCATAAGCCTTTTAGAATTATGAATTACAATTCTGTACAATTATAATGCAGAATTCTTATAGGATTCTTACATGTTACAGAATTCTAACATTTTCTTTTTTTATTTTTATAACTATTCCTTTTATTAGTTATAATACTCATACTGAGCACAGTAATACAACAAATATAAGTATATAAACATTAAACAAGTAAATGCTATCTCAAAGAATCTGTTTCTAAAACTACTGAGCAATTTATAATCTAAAACAAAAGATGAAAAAAATATTAATTTGACCTAATAGATTACTAAAACAATTATTTAATAATGAAAGTTTTGAGTGGAGAATAGTCTAACATGTCTTTTCTTACACCCCCCCTTAGTTTTTTATTAAAGATTTTATTTATTTTGAGTTTTACAATTATTCCCCTACTCTTACTCCCTCCCCCCACCCCCCACCCCCACAGAAGGCAGTTTGTCAATCTTTACATTGTTTCCATGGTAAACATTGATCCAAAGTGAGTGTGATGAGAGAGAAATTATATCCTTAAGGAAGAAACATAAAGTATAAGAGATAGCAAGATCAGACAATAAGATATCAGGGTTTTTTTTTTTTTCTAAATTTAAGGTAATAGTCCTTGGTCTTTGTTCAAACTCCACAGTTCTTTCTCTGGATACAGATGGTATTCTCCATTATCGAGAGCCCCAAATTGTCCCTAATTGTTGCACTGATGGAATGAGCAAGTCCATCAAAGTTGATCATCACCCCCATGTTGCTGTTTGGGTGTACAGGGTTTTTCTGGTTCTGCTCATTTCACTCAGCATCAATTCATGCAAATCCCTCCAGGCTTCCCTGAAATCCTGTCCCTCCTGGTTTCTAATAGAACAATAGTGTTCCACAACATACATATACCACAATTTGCTAAGCCATTCCCCAATTGAAGGGCATTTACTTGATTTCCAATTCTTTGCCACCACAAACAAGGCTGCTATGAATATTTTTGTACAAGTGATGTCTTTACCCTTTTTCATCATCAAGGTATAGACTGAGGAATGGTATGCTGGATCAAAGGGTATGTACATTTTTTTTTTACAAATAATTTTTTATACATTAATAAAATATTCTTGTTTAAGAGTAAACAAAATACCCCTCCCCCAAAAAGTATAGACTCACTTGAGTGACAAAGGGGAGAGAAAAAAATTAAAATTAAAAAATAATAGTAATAATTGTAGGTATGGCCAGGTGGCGCAATGGACAGAGCACCAGCCCTGGAGCCAGGAGCACCTGAGCCCATATCTGGCCCCATAAACCCAACAATCACCCAGCCGTGTGACATGCAAGCCACCCCAACCCTACTGCCCTGCAAAAACCCCCCAAAAAGAAAAAAAACCCAAATAAAATAAAATAGTAATAATAGTAGAGGTGGCTGGGTGGTGGACAGAGCATTGGCCCTTGAGCCAGGAGCACCTGGGTCCAAATCCGGCCTCAGACACCCAACAATCACCCTGCTATGCAGCCCCAGGCAGGCCACCCAGCCCCATTTGCCCTGCACCCCCCCAAATAATAATAATAATAATAATAATAAATGTGCTTCAGTCTTTGTTCCAATACCAACAACTCTGTCATGGATGGATCACATTCTTTATGATAAGTCCATCACAAAAGTTACTTCCATATTTTTACACCATTGCCATTGCTGATTGCAACTCCCTCCTTTCATATTTCTCTACTTTCATGTACTATTATTTTCTCTCTCCTTTCATTCTGACTCTGCTGTAGGGTAGGTGAGTGGTGTAGCAGACAGATCCCTGGTTCTAGGGCCAAGAGGCCCTGAGCCCCCCTACCACCCCTTAGGCCCAGTATCCACCTGGCCTTATGGTATCAGACAGGCCATCCAATCCCAGCCCCTTGCAAGAAGTAAAAAAGAAAATGTGTTATATCTGACCATTCTCCCCCCATGGTCCATCCTCTCCTCCATCATTCACATACCCCCTTCCCCCTGTCCCCCCCCCTCCTTCTTACTCCAGATGCCTATACCCCATTGAGTATATATGCTGTTCCTCTCCTAGCCACCTCTGATGAGAGTGAAGATTTCCTCATTTCCCCCTTGTCTTCCCACCTTCTATATCATTGCAATAGCTCATTGTAATAAAAAAAATCTTATGTGAAATAGCTTGGACTATTCCCCCTCTCCTTTTTCTTTCTCCCATTCCATTTCCCTTTTTTTCTATTGACTCCATTTTTACACCATATTTTATCTTCGAATTCAGCTTTCTCCTGTGCTTCAACTATAAAAGCTCTCTCTACCTGCTCTATTAACTGAGAAGGTTCATATGAGTATTGTCAGTGTCATTTTTCTATGCAGGTATGCATGCAGTTCATCATCATTAAGTCCCTCATATTTTCCCCTTCTCCTCCACTCTCTATGCTTCACCTGAGTCCTGTATTTGAAGATCAAACCTTCTGTTCAGTTCTGGCTATTCCAACAGGAACATTTGAAATTTCCCTGGTTTGTTGAAAGTCCATCTTTTTCCCCTGGAAGAGGACATTCATTTTTGCTGGGAAGTTGATTCTCAGTTGCATTCCAAGCTCTTTTGCCTTCCGGTATATTATATTCCAAGCCCTATGAGCTTTTAATGTAGTTGCTGCTAAGTCCTGTGTGATCCCGACTGCAGCTCCATGATATTTGAACTGTGTCCTTCTGGCTGCTTGTAATATTTTCTCTTTGACTTGGGAGTTCTGGAACTTGGCTATAATATTCCTGGGGGTTGTTTTTTGGGGATCTCTTTCTCGGGGGGATGGGTGGATTCTCTCCATTTCTATTTTGCCCTCTGCTTCTAGAATATCAGGGCAATTTTCCTGTAGTAATTCTTTGAAAATGATGTCAAGGCTCTTTTCCTCATCATGATTTTCAGGTATTCCAATAATTTTTAAATTATCTTTCCTAAATCTGTTTTCCATATCAGTTGTTTTTTCAATGAGATGTTTCACATTTTCTTCTAATTTTTCTTTTTTTTTTTTTTTTTGGTTTTGAAGAAATGAGTCCTGATTTCTGGTAAATTGATCAATCTCCCTGAGTTCTGTTCTTTGCCTGAAGGATTTGTTTTCCTCAGAGAGTTTTCTTATCTCTTTTGCCATCTGGCCAATTTTGCTTTTTAAAGCATTCTTCTCCTCAGTAACTTTTTGAACTGTTTTATCCATTTGACCTAAGCTGTTTTTTAGCATGCCATTTTCTTCAGCATTTTTATTTTGGATTTCCTTGACTAGGCTGCTGACTTCATTTTCATGTTTTTTCTGCATCTCTCCCATTTCTTTTTTTTAAATTTATTTTTTATTCTCATTTTGTACAAATTTTTTTTACATTAATAAAATATACTTGTTTACAAGTAAACAAAATACCCCCCCCCCCCACCATGAATATAGATAGACTTCCTTGGTTGAAAAAGTAAAGGGGAGAGAAAAAAAATTAAAATTAAAAAAATAATAGTAATAATTGTAGGTATGGCCAGGTGGTGCAATGGACGAAGCACCAGCCCTGGAGCCATGAGCACTCGAGCCCATATCCAGTCTCATAAACCCAATAGTCACCCAGCCATGTGACATGCAAGCCACCCAATCCCCACTGCCCTGCAAAAACCAAAAAGAAGAAAAAAAAGACCCAAAATAAAAATAAAATAGTAATAATAGTAGGGGTGGCTGAGTGTCAGACAGAACATTGGCCCTTGAGCCAGGAGCACCTGGGTCCGAATCCAGCCCCAGACACCCAAAGATCACCTTGCTAAGTGGCCCCAGGCAGGCCACCCAGCCCCACTTGCCCTGCACCCTCCCCCAAATAATAACAAAAAATGTGCTTCTGTCTTTGTTCCAACACCATCAACTCTGTCGTGGGTGGATCACATTCTTTATGATAAGTCCATCACAAAAGTTGCTTCCATATTTCTCCAATGTTGCCATTGCTGATCGCAACTCCTTCCTTTCTTATTTCTCCACTACCATGTACTATATTTTCTCTCTGACTCTGCTGTAGGGTTGCTGAGTGGCATAGCAGACAGATCCCTGGTCCTGGGGCCAAGAAGCCCTGAGCCCCCATACCACCCCTTAGGCCCAGAATCCACCAGGCTCTATGGTCCTGGGCAAGCCCTCCAATCCCAGCCCCTTGCAAGAAGTAAAAAAGAGAATGTGTTATATCTGACCACTCTCCTCCCATGGCCCATCCTCTCCTCCTTTATTAACTTCCCCACACCTTCCCCCTGCTCCCCCCTCCTTCTCACTCCAGTTGTCTATACCCCATTGAGTATATTTGCTGTTTCCTCTCATAGCCATCTCCGATGAGAGCAAAGGTTCCCTCATTCCCCCTTGCCTCCCCTGCTTCCATATCATTGCAATAGCTCATTGTAATAAAAAAAAATCTTATTATGTGAAATAGCTTGGACTATTCCCCCTCTCCTTTTTCCCTCTCCTATTCCATTTCCCTTTTTTCCCTATTGACTGCATTTTTACACCATATGTTATCTTCGAATTCAGCTTTCTCCTGTGTTTCAACTCTAAAAGCTCCCTCTACCTGCTCTATTAACTGAGATGGTTCATATGAATACTATCAGTATCATTTTTCTATACATGCAGTTCATCCTCATTAAGTCCCTCATATTTCCCCCCTCTCCTCCAATCTCCATGCTTCACCTGAGTCCTGTATCTGAAGATCAAACCTTCTGTTCAGCTCTGGCCATTCCAAAAGGAACCTTTGAAATTCCCCTGGTTCATTGAAAGTCCATCTTTTTCCCTGGAAGAGGACATTCAGCCTTGCTGGGTAGTTCATTCTTGGCTGCATTCTAAGCTCTTTTGCCTTCCGGTATATTGTATTCCAAGCCCTACGAGTTTCCAATGTAGTTGCTGCTAAATCCTGTGTGATCCTGACTGCAGCTCCATGATATCTGAACTGTGTCCTTCTGGCTGCTTGTAATATTTTCTCTTTGACTTGGGAGTTCTGGAACTTGGCTATAATATTCCTGGGGGGTTGGTTTTTTGGGATCTCTTTCTCTGGGGGATCGGTGGATTCTCTCCATTTCTATTTTGCTCTCTGCTTCTAGAATATCAGGGCAATTTTCCTGTAGTAATTCTTTGAAAATAATGTCAAGGCTCTTTCCCTGATCATGATTTTCAGGTATTCCAATAATTTTCAAATTATCTTTCCTAAGTCTGTTTTCTGTATCAGTTGTTTTTTCAATGAGATATTTCACATTTTCTTCTAATTTTTCATTTTTTTGGCTTTGTAGTATTGATTCCTGATTTCTGGTAAATTCATCAATCTCCCTGAATTCTGTTCTTTGCCTGAAGGATTTGTTTTCCTCAGAGAGTTTTCTTATCTATTTTTCCATCTGGCCAATTTTACTTTTTAAAGCATTCTTCTCCTCAGTAACTTTTTGAACTGTTTTGTCCATTTGACCTAAGCTGTTTTTTAGCATGCTATTTTCTTCAGCATTTTTTTGGATTTCCTTGACTAAGCTGCTGACTTCATTTTCATGTTTTTCCTGCATCTCTCTCCTTTCTTTTCCCAGTTTTTTTCTTCCAACTCCCTCATTTGATTTTCAAAGTCTTTTTTGAGCTCTGTCATAGCCTGAGCCCAATTTCTGTTTTTCTTGGAGCCTTTAGATGCAGGAGCTTGTGCTTCCTCATCTTCAGACTGAGTATTTTGATCCTTCTTGGGCTCATTTGCAAAATATTTCTCAATGGTCTTCCTCTTATTTCTTTGCTTGTTCATTTTCCCAGCCTAAGCCTGAGCTTTTGGGACACTCCCACAAGGGTCTCAGTGTGTGAGGCTCTGTCCTCCCTCCTGGTCTGTGAATGACCATATGAGCCCCCTACAGGGCTGAGGTGGAGGGGCCCCTGCTATTCTTTGGGTTGGCCTAGACTGCGATCAGGATCTGAATGTGGTCAGAGCCCCAGGGTCCTGTTCCAGGGGCAGAGGACAGAGCTCAGTAGTCTCTCTCTCTTCACTCCCCTCCCTCAGCTCAGTGGGCTCATGCCCTGGGGGCTCCTACTTACTGGTTCCACCTGCTTCTGTTTCCTGGATCTGGAATGCAGTGGCCAAGCTGCTGGCTGTGTGCCCTGAGGGCTGGACTTCACATGCTTGCTCTGGCAGAGGTCCCCCTGCTGTTCCCCCAATTTTGTGGCCAGTGCTCCCCAGGGTGTAGTTCAGGAAACTCGCCTGCTGCTGTGAACCGGCTCCCAGAGCCTTGGGCCTGCCTCTGGGAGGCTGAAGTTCTTCTGCTCTGGTGGGCCACCCCTCTGCCAGGCCGCCCCTCCAACCCCAGGGAGCAGAGCCTTTCTGCTCTTTTTCAGGTTACTGAGTAGGAGAACTGCCTTACTGGGTCCCTCTGTGGGTTCTGTCTCTCAAAAATTTAGTTAAAGTCCTTAGTTTCGAAGATTTATGAGAGAGCGCCTAAGACAGGATCCGCTCTTGTCGCCATCTTTAGATGTACTTAGAATTCTAACATTTTCAAGCTTACAATTCTGAAATGTTCATCTTTACAATTCTGTTATGGTATAATTTGTTCCACCATGTGTGCATACTTCACTTTGTATCGGCTCAGACAAGTATTTACAGATTTCACTGAAACTATCTCTGTCATAAATTCTTATAATGTAAATATTTTCCATTCTATTCCATTACAAATTATAATTTTTCAGTCATTCTCCAACTGATGGGCACTTCATTTGTTTCCATTTTTTTGGCATTACAAAAAAAACCCCACTATAATTAAAAAAAACAAATAAGCCCTTTTCCTCTTTGATTTTTTGGGGGAACCCCAATAGTTGTGTCACTAATTCAAAAGGTATATGCAATTTAATAACTTTGTGTAATTAGTTTAAAATAGCTTTCTAGAGTGGTTGGACTAAGTCACAGTTCAATCAATAGTGTATTAATGCACCAATTTTCTGGAAGTCCCTCTAACATCTGCCATTTCCTTTTTTGCCAATATAATGCATGTGAAGTACAATCTCAGAATTACTTTAATTAAATTTTTTTTCTGATTAAAAACAATTTGGAGCATTTTTTCTTATGCTGTTAACAACTTGAATATCTTCCTCTGAAAACAGTTGATTATTTGTCAGTTGAGGAATGGCTTATATTTTTACAACTGGAATCATTTCCTTATGTATTTGTAAATGAGAGTCTTCAGATAAATTTATTGCAAAATTTTTTTTCCATCTCCTTTCTAATTGTAGTATATTGGATTTGTTACCAACTTTTCCCTTGTCTATAACTCTGAAAGGTAATTTTTTCTTTGCTTCTCTAATTTTTTTGTGATTTCATCTTTTATGTCAACGTGATATATGTTTGAAGTTTATCTTTGAATAAGGTGTGAGATATTGGCCTGGCTAGTTCCAGTCAGATTGATTTCTAAATTTTCCAGCAGTCTTTGTTGAAAATAGTAAATTCTGGGGTGGCTAGGTGGTGAGGTGGATAAAGCACTGGCCCTGGAGTCAGGAGGAGTACCTGGGTTCAAATCCAGGCTCAGACACTTAATAATTACCTAGCTGTGTGGCCTTGGGCAAGCCACTTAACCCCATTTGCCTTGCAAAATCCTAAAAAAATAGTAAATTTTTATTTTAGGAACTGGGATTTTTAGGTTTAGAAACTCTAGGCTGCTCTGTTCATTTACTTTTTTGTGGGTTGTGTGCTACTTGTTGACCTCTCCATTTTTCTTAACTAACTAGTACCAAATAATTTTGATGATTTCTACTTTATAGTGTAGTTTGAAATTTTGTACTTCTAGAACAACTGGCAATGTCTTCCCCCTCAGAGTTCTAGGATGCTTAAAGACTTGGGATGGATAATGTCATCTTTTATGTATTGCTTTCTACATAAGTTCTCATTGACTGTGATTCTCCCATTTGAGGGGCCATTGACTAGTTCCTTAGTTTCATTTAACTATGCGATTTCAAATTCCTTATTTAAAGGACTATTTACTTTGGAACATATAGCAAGAACAGTTAGTCAAACTTGGTACTTCATCATTTTAAAGCAAGTGGTCAGGTTAAAAGACTATCAGATACAAACTACCAAGGATTCTTGTGTCACGTTAGAGAAGAGTCACTGAACTCCAGAGTTGGAAAAGATCTCAGAGCCCATCAAGTCCAATTAATTTCTATCTATTAGTATCTTTTGTTTTCTTTTCCCAACAACTTCCTCAGCATTCAGCTTTGCCTTACATATAGTATGAACAAAAATTTAGTAAAGATTTGTCACATTGCAGTCATTGTGCCAAGGCCTGGAGATGAAAAGAAAGGTAAAAACTGTTCCTACTTTAAAGGAGTTCACATTCTAATGAGTAATTATGTATGTACAAGATATATACTGGGTAATCTAAGAGGAAGATTGTGAATATATGTTGATTGATGTGAAAATGAAGACTCAAGATCATGGACAAGACCAGAAGGAAACCAGGACTGTAATGTCCTCTAGAGAAAGGCATATTTTGTATGCTAGAAGTTGAAAAGAATGTGAAAAGAAGAAATTCAGGATAAAGAGAAATTGGTTAACAAATGAATGGCAGTTCCAGAGAACCCCTACTACTTACTAGAAACTGTGAAACTGGAACAAAGAGAGTTTCTGCCTCTTTAATTGAGGTTGCCATGTCTGTCACACAGTCTAAGGTACAGATGGCCTGAGGTAGTATTGCCATATTGATCCACTGTGAAACCATTCTTTCCTGGGTGAATTGAGAATAGCAGAGCCTATATAATTCTCTTCCCTAGAGCCCTCTAGTGTCAATCATTTGGCTACACCTCTTGAGAACTCAACAGAGCTATAAAGTAAATGAGAGCAATTACTCTCCTTTGACCACTCTAATCACTGAAACAGAGTTCATGCCTTTTTTTTCACTTACAAATATAATACAAGGAAAAACTCCAAAGTTTTATTTCTTCTGCCTTCCTTCAGTTCTATTGTTATATGCTGTTATAATTTTAGGGTGAGGAAATAATTCAGACTCCCCCCCCCCATATCTATATATATTTATATGTATATTGGTAATTAAGGGTAATAAGGTAAAAGTACTGTATTTTAATAGAAGAATTTATAATTATATTTATAATCAGAAGTTGACTTGACTTGGGCAAGCCACTTAATCCCATTTGCCTTGCAAAAACCTAAAAAAAGGAGTTGTCTTGAGTCTAATTCTTCTAAATAAATAATTATAGTCTAGTCATTTCTCTTATTTCCCCCATCTCTAAAATGGGGATAATAAGACCATATGCTTATAGTTGGAAGGGACCTTAGAAGTTATCTAGTTCTAATTCCTCATTTTAAAAATGGGGAAAAATTGAGGTTCAGAGAGGTTAAATAGTTTGCCAAAAGTTATTATGCAGGTAGTAAGCAAGAAGAGTTCTGATTCAAATTTAAGTCCTCTCTCTCCAAAGTTAGTTTTTTTTTTCTTTTTATACTATACAGTAGAATGCTATCTATATGTAACATAGACTTTGGCCATGCCCAGAGCAGGCTAGTAAGGCTAACATAGAGCCTACTGCATCCCCTGTTATATGGGTAGAAGTAACCACCCTTGTTTGGTTGCCATTATCTCTATTGATTAGACTGAGACTTGTTTCTCTGATATTATCTTATTTTTTTGCTGCTCTCTAATGAGCTGTAAACAGAGGGTATTGTCACTTGATCTCCTCAGTTTAAAGTGCTAGAGGTGTTGTTCATGGACCTGGGTATGGAACCATGAGGAATGGCACAATCATCCAGTCTGGCATGGAAACCTTGAAACTCAAGCTTTGAATGGATTTTTGGACTTGGGAAATAGACTTCATCTACAAAGATAAACTTTAAGCCTAATCCCTTCCGCTAATCAGAGATTGAGTTGGTTCTGAGTAGAGAACAAAAAGAATGTTTCCCACATGTCTGTGGAATGGGTTTATGTTTGTGATTTTTTTGAGTTAAACATTTCTGTGTAAAAGTTAATTCGATTATTAGTGGTTAATTGAAACAGGGGCACAGGAGACTTCCTACTCTTAGGGGAGTACCATTGGTGGAGACTGAAGCCATTAGCAGGGGACTTAGAACTCCAAAAATCATTAAGGGTACCTTGGGGGAGGAGGAATAAAGTGTAACACCCCTGATCTTCAGGAGCAGGGGTCTATATAGTGTGAAATCATTTAAAGAAAAAGGCTTTGTCATGCATAAAGTAGTAATTAAATGTGAATTGCTGATCTGTTATCACATTGAAGGTCCATTTGCCAGTTCCTGGTTTACTGATTCCCAACTCAACAAAGATTTTTTTTCTTCCACTTCTGCTTGTCAAAGAGAACTGATTTACTACAGTTACCTCTTCCACATTGCAACTTTGCCCATCCTGGCATAAGTAATTAAATAGGAATTTTTTTGGGGGGGTTGCAGAAGCCACAGATAGCACATGAAGGACAGCAGAGGACCCAGTGCCTCTGACCAAATACTAAACACAAATTTTATAATAAGATATCCCAAAAGGAAAAAAAAAAACCTCAGAATTCTTTTCTGGGATGGTCAAAAATTTTACAGATCATGGGTGCTAGTCCATTAACCTCTGCTGTGTAGAAAGAATAACTATACTACCTAGATACCATTTTCATTGTTCCTATATAACTTATGTGAAAATATACTTTGCGAAACCTGTATCAGTGATGTTATTGTAGAGGGGAAATTCCTAAGTGAGTCATTCCCTCTACCAGTTCAAGTCAGGTCAGCTACAAACATACTGAGATCTTAAAAGATGAAATACTTGACCAGAGTTCCAAGGTCAGTGTATTTCAAAGGTGAAGCTTGAATCCAGGTCTTCTTGGCTTTGAGGTGACCTCTATCCATTATGTCACAATCGTTTCTGTAGCTGTGCTTTCAGTTAAATAAATAACTTGAACTGAGTCAGTTTGCAGTGATAAATCCAATTTGGGTTTTAAAAATCTCAATACTTCAAATTGTCTTTCATTCTGGGTTTATTCTCTCTCTCTCTGTTCCCTATCTTACTACTAACCTCAAGTAAGTAGAATTGGCACAAATTTTATTAGTTTGCTAGATTTTGCTATGCTGTCATAAATGAACTGAGTAAATACTTAATACCATTTACAAAGATAACAGTTTCAAAATTCATAGTTTGCATTTACATGAGAAGGACCAATGTATCTAGTTTCTGTAGTCATCTCTGCATTAGGAAATGAGTAAATTGAGAGAATAGTACAGTTAAGTGGCACAATGGATAAGATACTGGTCCTGAAATTAGAAAGACTCCTTTAGTTCAAATCTGGCCTCAGAAACTTACTAACTATGTAACCTTGAGCAAGTCACTTAACTCTGTTTGCCTCAATTTCCTCATCTGTAAAATGAGCTGGAGAAGGAAATGGAAAACTACTTGAATGTCTTTGCCAAGAAAATTACATAGAAAGTCATAAAAAAACAGAGGCAACTAAATGACTAAATAACAACAAAATCAAGAAATAAATGGGTCAGATAAATGGGGAATAGATCTCAACTCCCAGAAAAGTATAGGATGAAATTTCTTAGGCAGACTCATCAATAACTTTCTCTCTCCTGGTTGGAAGGTACTTCATAGATTGTTGGTCTCTAGGTCCCTACGGCTCTTTCTTATCAGTAGAGAGTGGTGAACTTTCTGCTTTTCAGTTTGATTCAATATTGCAGACTTCAGCCCATAGACTCTAATAATCTGTCCTGGTCCTGTGATGTTATCTACCCACCTACCAATGTTGATGTTGTTTTTCTCTGGTCTTTCCTATTTGCTTTACCGGGTCTTGCTTGCTTGTATTTTGGGCCTTCTATCCAAAAACCCTTTCTTCTAAGGTTAAGGTCAATGGAACTATGGATATTTTGTTCCCAGGTTAAGTTTGAAATCTCCCTGGACCTTAAAGAGTGCCAGGAAGAAATTTGTCTGACTTGTAAACCCTTCCTCTCCTCCATCTCCCTCAGCATTTTGGTTGAGCTTCAAAAAGTAGATTACAAACCAATAACAAAATGGAGATTAAAGGAAATTAGGAGATTTGCCTAAACTAACAAAGGTAGGAAATGATAAAACCAGGATTCCAAATGCCAAATTTAGCAACCCTGTTTACCATACCCATACTACCTCCTCAAAGAAACTAGAGATTTGACAGAATATGTAGGTTAATTGATTATCATTTATAAATGAATATATTTAACCCTAATTTTTGTTCTAGTACCAGTCCTGTAGCATCACCTGACTTTTGGATGTTTCCAAATAGATGTGCTGTAGGCATCTTAAGCTCAGTAAGTTCCAAAGAAAACAGAGTATCTTTCTCAATACCTGCCTTCTTTTCTAAACCTAATTTTCTCCTAAGACTTCCTATTTTCCTTCAAAAGCTTTTGTCAGCTTCATATGTAAAGACTTTCCTGATTCCCCTTCTCAATTAGGGAATCTGGGGGAAGCTTCAGAATGGGCTGTACTGTTCTCTGTCTACTTTAAGAGGTAAAGGTTGAGTCTATATCTTTTGATGAAATTTTAGACTTTTTCAGTGAGATTTATGGTTCATTAGATCTTAGGACCAAAAACATTCTGCCTTGTTTTCCTCAGGAAGTAATTTCTTTTGTCCAAATATAGTTCTCAGTATTCCCTTCTGAGATGTGCTCTGGTTTAATTGACTTCAAAAAACACCTCACTAAGCACCTAGAATTAAACAAGCTATTAGCCAACTCATACCAGCTACCTAAATTAGAGCCAAGGCTGGAAAAGTCATTTGGGATTACATCAAAGAAAGAGGGCCTTAAATGTCAATATCCAATATTTGGGATTTATTCCATAAGCATTTCATAGATGAGGAAATTGAGACAAATAGGGTTAAGTGACTTGCCCAGATTTATAGAGTTAGTAACAGTCTGAGTTCAGATTTGAACTCAAGTGGAGTCTTCCTAGGGGGGCAGATTATGACCAAAGAAGAAATGTATAATTTTGATTACATCAAATAGAAAAGGTTTTTGAATAAATAAAACTAATGCTACAGTATTAAAAAGGCAGTAAATTGGGAAACAATTTTATAGCTAGTGGTTTTGATAAAGAACTCATTTCTAAAATATATAGAGAATTGAGTCAAATTTATAAGAATAAAAGTTATTTTCCAATTGATAAAAGATCAAAGGATATGAAAAGTCTATTCTCAGATGAAGAAAATAAAACTACCTTTAATCATATAAAAATGCTCTAAAGCATTATTGATTAGAGAAATACAAATTAAAACAACTCTGAGGTACTACCTCAAACCTATCAGATTAGCCATATAACTAAAAAGGAAAATGATTAGTATTGTAGGGAATGTGAGGAAGCTAGGACACTAATACATTGGTGATGGAGTTGTGAACTGATCCAACCTTTCTGGAGGGCGATAAGGATTATACCCAAAGGGTAATAAAACTGTGCAAACTATTTGATTTATTAATACCACTACTGGGTCTGTATACCAAAGAAATCATAAAAAAGAGTAAAAAATCCACATGTACAAAAATATTTACAGTAGATCTTTTAGTAGTGGCAAAGAATTGGAAATGTGAGGGACTGCCAATCACTGGGGAATGGTTGAACAAATTGTGGTAAAAGAATATGATAGAACCCTATTGTTTTTTTAAGAAATCATGAGGGAATGAGACTTCAGAAAAGCCTGGGAAGACTTGCATGAACTGATGCTGAGTGATGTGAGAAGAAACAGAAGAACAGTATACACACTAACAGCAACATTGGGTGATGATCATCTTTGATGAACTTGCTCATTTGAGTAGTACAAAAATCAAAGAAAGTTTTAAAAGATGTGTGATGAATAATAACGTTCATATTCAAAGGAGAAACTATGGAGTTTAAGTGCAAACCAAAGTTGTCTGATGTGTTATTTCCCTCTTTTGAAGTGATTCTTCTTTCACATCATGATTAATATGAATTAATGTTTAGCATAGTTATACATGTATAACCTATAGTAGATTGCTTTCTGTTTTGGAGAGAGGAGAGGGAAGGGAGGGAGTGAGAAAAAATGTGAGACTCAAAACCTAGAAAAAATGATTTATGAAAACTTTCTTTGCATGAAATTGGAAAAATTAAACAAAATATTAAAAAAGAAAAAGAAAATGCAGTACAATAAGGACAAATGGTACAAAAAAGTTAGGAGGGTTACATGGGATCATTGGATAATGGAATATTAGAATAAGTAATAATTCTTAAATATAATTTCTTCTAGTTCCCTCAGTTTTTACAGATGATGAAATTTAGGCTTAAAGAGGTTAAATGATTTGCAGTGTCAGAGAATAAAGAGAGCTGTGATTTGAACATGAAGCTTGGAGACATTGCCAATGCTTGGGGTTATAAAGTTAGAATTCCCCCCCAAAATATTCAATAAGCTGGTACTTTGGGCAAAGTCTAATAAGATTATATCAAAAAGGCATGAATGTAAATAAAACCTTACAAGTGGATTAAAAAAAAGATTTCCAAGTACAAGATGGAGGAAGTCTGACTGAATAGCAGTATTTCCAGAGGTGTGCTGGCAAATGCTTAAAAGTTGGCTTTCTGAAAGGAAAAAAGTTATGCATGAAGTTTCATTTTGTTTAATTTATTAAATTATATTATTTATTTTTCTAATTATATGGGTTTTTTTAAGATTTTATTTGACTTCTGAGTTTTACAATTATTCTCCCAATCTTACTCCCCCCCCCCCCCCACGGAAAGCAATCTGTCAGTCTTTATTTTGTTTCCATGTTGTACATTGATCCAAATTGAGTGTGATGAGAGAGAAATCACATCCTTAAGGAAGAAACAAAAAGTATAAGAGATAACAAGATCAGACAATAAGATATCTGTTTTTTTCTAAATTAAAGGGAATAGTCCTTGAACTTTGTTCATCTGGATACAGAGGGCACTCTCCACTGCAGACAGCCCAAAATTGTCCCTGGTTGTTGCACTGTTGGAATGAGCAAGTCCATCAAGGTTGAACATCACCCCCATGTTGCTGTAAGGGTGTACAGTGTTTTTCTGGTTCTGCTCATCTCACTCAGCATCAGTTCATGCAAATCCCTCCAGGCTTTCCTGAATTCCCATCCCTCCTTGTTTCTAATAGAACAATAGTGTTCCATCATATACATATACCACAGTTTGCTAAGTCATTCCCCAATTGAAGGACATTTACTTGATTTCCAATTCTTTGCCACCACAAACAGGGCTGCTTTGAATATTTTTGTACAAGTGATGTTTTTACCCTTTTTCATCATCTCTTCAGGGTATAGACCCAGTAGTGGTAATGCTGGGTCAAAGGGTATGCCCATTTTTGTTGCCCTTTGGGCATGGTTCCAAATTTCTCTTCAGAAAGGTTGGATGAGTTCACAGTTCCACCAACAGTGTAACAGTGTCCCAGATTTCCCACAACCCTTCCAACAATGATCATTATCCTTTCTGGTCATATTGGCCAGTCTGAGAGGTGTGGCACAATCAATTCCAAAATTCTTAAGAGAAACCTTGAGAGAGGTTTTCTTGTTGTTGTGGTTTTTTAAAAGCAATGGGGTTACATGACTGGTCCGGTAGATCTTAAGGTAATGTCGTCACTGGAGAAATTTGGGGGTCTGAATTTTGAATCTCCAAGTAATTTGGTTTGGGAAAATTCTTATGTCCCTTGCAAAATTGATTGGGAAACTACTGACTCCTTTTCCTCAGGCCATTTAAAATTCTCTGAAACTCAACAGTAGCAACTTAGTTTTGTGGCTTATTGGTACATAGAGCTAAAAAGGCTATTCAGATAACTCATAAGGATTGCGGGGTTTACCAGAGAAAGAATATATTTATTGTTACATAAAGTATTTATTGAACCATTGTGACTACAGAGAAAAAAATTGAATACAATTTTTCCCCTCAAAGAACTTAAAATCTGTTATAAATAAATTTAGATAAAACATGGAGACATTAAGAGATTTGTTAGAGAATTTTGGTAGGAGTGATGAATGTATCCTTTCCTCTCAGTATCTAAACTTACAAATTAATTTGAGTTCAAATTTTATAAACTTTATAAATTCAAGAGATGATTTTCTTGTTTTATCAAGAAAACTTCATCCTCAGTGATAGTCACAAAAATGTCCCTTTAATATATTTCCATTAAATTGCATTGCATTCTTACCTTGGAAGACATAGCTGAAAGAAGCAGACAGTAGATGAGGAAATTCAAATATACTGAAAGATGTTCAAAGTATCCTGAGAAAAGTCAGTTATTTTAAAAAAGTCCCAAACTTCTGCCCAGGATGCCTTTGGAGAGCATTATCTTACTCTTCACTCCCATCTTTTTCACTCTCTTTTTTTCCCCTTCTTTTTGCCTTTGAGCAAGGGCAAGCTGTCTGTGTGCTTTATGAATCACTGAAATTATATGTATGAGATGATATTTTCATTGACACTTGTTAAAAGCATTTTATTGTATTTTCCCCTTGGAGTGGGTGGCAATTATGTAAATAATTTTTAACTTCCCCCTCTCACATCAGTGACTCCAGTAGGTCTTGGGATTATACTGGGTAGGAGGGCCATGCTTATTATAATAACATTTTTAATTTCTCTGAGATGAGTGACAGCATGATACAGGCTTAGTGGCATTACAGTAAAAAAAATGGGGTTTTTGGTTTTAGAAATAAGTAGAACAAAGTAAAGTTTATTCAATATTTGTACTCAGCATATCTCAAGAAGTAGAATGAGGAAATGAGAAGTCAGAAAACTTTGGGTTAACTGGGGTTCTGAAATTTAATTGCTGTGACCTTGACCCAGTCCCTTCAATTCTCTGCAACTCAGTTTCCTAGTCTGTAATAGAAAAAGGGTGATTCTCTAAGGTTCCTTTCAGAGCTAAAATTTTATTTTATACCTAGATGATCACCCATAATAAGAAGTTGTATTAATCTGTGATCATAAAAATAACAATTTGTACTTCATTGCCTCAAGACTTCTAGTTCCTTAATCCAAATGTTTCAGAGATATAACTTTTATAATACTAATTTGTGTTAGATGCTAGAAAGATCACTGATATTTTTGGATAAAGTTAGTGTTATATACTAGAAAGTGCACTGACATTTGAATTTGACTTTAGATGCTTCTGGGAACAAGAAGATGAAAAGACAGAGAATGCTCTCTACCTTGAAAGCCATGAGGAAATAGGCAGACAGGATGGAGTGCTCCAAAGTCATGGGCTATTGTAGATAGCCCTTTGTAGATAGTTCTTTGAACACCAGAATTCTTATAGATTGTTATGGCAGGATGAAATAAGTGGATTTATGAAGTGTCAGTAGGATTTTTAACAACTGAGACTGATGGTGTAACAATGAGTGGATTCGATCCCTGAACATCTCCTTTTCTCTGTGAGAAAGGGAGACCCCATTAACTTTCCTATTCATCTAAGTTCAGTCTCTGTTCCTTTTTAGTAATGGAAAGGAGTTGAGAAATTAATTCTGCTTCTCTAACTAATAGCTATAGAAGTCACTAGTTTCTTCCTATCCAAATGAACTGTTCTCCACTTGGTTGCTCACTATCCTCTCATTGCTAATACTTTATTCCCCTAGATAAAATAAAAAAATTGGCAACTGCTTATCCTTGTTTGTACATTAAGGAGATTAATTAAATGCTTGACTTAAGACTTGGAAAGAGTTTGGTAGGGATCCTTGATTCATTGTGAGCTGAGGAGAAGGGAAGAAGACACCAGTTCCATTTAGAAGCAAGGATGACATATTAATATCATCCTCCAAGACAGGAATGAGTTTTCAGTAAACAGGAGAACTATTAAGCATAGAGCCATAATTTTACATACAAACTCTCAGAACTAACTGATAATAAATCTTTGAGGGAAAAGCAAACTAGCCTTCAGATATCAGATTTCCTTGAAATGTTGATAGACCATGGAATTGTTACTGCTCCTGGTGGGGCACATGTGCAACACCAGTGTAAAATACCCCTTTGCTTTTTTTTACACAAGTAAGGGGTATATGACATGTGTTTAAACTGAGTCTCTAAGGGTTTAGGATTTTAAGGAGCCATAAATATAGGTGGCATGGAATAATATAAGCATTCCTGCATTGTAGGTGGCATGGAATAACATAAGCAAAGGAAAAAAGGTTCACAGCTTATATGTCAAACAGGTTTCATAAGACTTATTGTAATCATCCTAGCAGATCATCTTCCCATTCACTTATTTCCCAATACTTTGTGATATTCGATACTCACTACATATTGCCTTGTTACAATAGTTATATGTTTGCTACTAGATTATAAGGGACTATTTCTGAACATTCTTGTATCTCCACAATACCTAGCATAGTACTTTTTACATAGTAGATACTCAGTTTGTAGCATTTGATTATTTTGAACTCAGTGGTTTCTATGATACTTTCCATATGATCTTTCACTTGCTGCATTTGAAAATTCTCAACAAGCTAGCATGTCATGAAAGGTATGTGTGGAGGTAATTGCAGTTCCTGTAAGTAGGGAAGGGCAGAGCTACTGATTTCTGTTTCCTGCTCTAGCCAAGTGGAGTTACAAAAATCAATCAGTTAAGTCACATTCTAGGGCTAGAGATGGGAAATGTGAAAACAGTCAAGATAATTGTTCATTAACTACTGTTGGGGTGAATAGAAATTGCCTTGGCTCAAAAAATGATTTCCTGTACTTCAATCTGTCATGGCCTATAGTATTGGGGGGGGGGAAGATTTCACTTTAGACTTTTGTCTGTCTGAAAGGGGGAAATTGGTTTTAATTAGCTGGAATCCTGAGCTAAATTCTTTGAGTCTAGAAACACGGGAGGCTGAAGAAAATACCTTATTTAGTCTAATTCATAAGACTAACAATAACACTTTAAATTTTTGAGGATTTAAAAAATGAATGTAACAGGCAAATCACAACTCATTTATGTCATAATAGTCTTACTGAGTTCCTTTATTTGAAACAAAATAAAGTCAATCCTAGGTGATCAACTCTTAGGTAATACCCTTCTCAAAACTCCTGTTAATTATTTCTCAAAGGACAGGTTCAATGTTGATAACCATGCTCATTCTGCAACTATTTTCAGCTTGGTAGAATGCATCAGGGTTACCCCCCCCCCAATATCTCAATGAATCATTGGAGAAGGTGGGAGGCATTTTGGTGTAATGAAAAGAGTGGAATATTCAATTTTGAGTCATAAGGGCTGCACTAAAATTTCAGCTCTGCCACTCACTATTTGTGTGACATTGGGCAAAGTTGCATAAACTTTCTTGGTCTCAGTTCCTCTATCTTAAATGTTAGGGAATTCTATACCCAGATCTCTCTGACCCTCTGATTTTGGGGGAACAATGAATAGTGTCAAACCAGAAGACTCAACTTCATAAGTTCAAATCTGCCATCAGACACCTACTGTAGGACTCTGGGAACACTACTTAACTCTGCTTCATTTTCCTCATCTATAAAATGAGCTAGAGAAGTAGATGGTAATTGTCAAATCACTTCAGAATTTTTGCAAGAAAATCCCACCTGAGGAGAATTCAGATATGACTCACAAATGACTGATATAATCACATGGAAGAGAAAAAGAAGGAATGAGAAAATGGAGATGAGAGGAAAGAAGGACCTTTTGTGGTAATTAATATAGCTCTTATGATCCCCATTTTATTGGCAAAGAAATTCAGGCAAGAAAACTGCAGAACCAAGGTCTGCTGACCACAAGTGAAATTCATTGGGATATTGTTTTTTATGTATTTTTTTTAGGTAAACTATTCATGAAACTTTTAAATTGTATTTATGTAAAAAATAAGCATGGGAAATATCTTTCAAAATGAGTGATTGGGTAGGTAGTCTGCAAGACTACAATTTCCAGTATGGATTATGTTTCAAATTAGTTTAAATTTTTTCATCTTCATATTTTTTTTATTTGAAAATCAGAATTCACTTTCCAATAGGAATGAAGGTGCAAGTGGTGATTAGGTATTCAGGTGTCTGGGCTAACTATAGTGCAGCTGAACTTGATAGTATTAGGCTCTATTTTTCCAGTAGGCCTAGTTCTTTTCTTAGAGACACCCCTTCCATCTCATTCTTTTAAATATCCACCGGATTCTAGTTTAGTTGCTTATATTTCAATGTAAATTTATGCCTAGTATTTACATTTAACCTTATTTTTAATTGTGGAATGAACAGAGATACCAAGTGGGTGAGGAAGTGTTAGTTTGTTTTTATGGAGAAGTAGTAGCAAGAGGAGAAGATAGATAATTGTAATCATGTACTTCACTGATGATGAGGCCAGCATTGAAAATTTCGTAGAACAAATGAAATGATCTTTTCCATTTTGGAATCATTGTAAAGAAAGATATTTAAGAGAAGTAATTAGAGAATCTGCCTTAGATCCAGGAAGACCTGGATTGTATTTCTGAGCAGGCTTCTTAAACGTTCAGAATCTCCAGGCAAGTAATTAAAGTCTATTAATTAAAGGCAAGTTGCCAAAGTGCCTTGGAAGAAGGTATTTCCTCATATGGAAATTCCATATATCTATGTAGTCAGTAAATCCCAGAAATGAAATATCTCTGTTGCTGACAGGTTCTCTGAATTATCCATATTATTTGACAATGCATGCTATCATGTAGATTGGGTACTTTTTGAAGGAAATGAATATGTTTTCTAATAGATTTTTTATTACCAGCTAAATCTTCTCTACTTACTAAGCGGTGAAATTCCCTCTTTCCCTGCCTCAGAAAAATAACCAGACTAATTAATGAGATAAGTTTCATCAGAAAAATTTTTACCAACTTTGAGGCTTTGGCTCAGTATGAGGGCATTTGGGAACTTAATTGGTTTCCATTTTTAGCTTTTGTATCCTTGACTGATAGTGTTCTGCAGGTGTGTCTGCCTACAACTTTCAAACTAAGAAGAAAAAGTTTCTACAGTGAAATTTTGATTAAAGGTGGAGATGAATTTTATCAGCCAACACTAAGCAGCTTAGATCTCCTTAGGAGATAAAAATCCCTGAATCTAGAAGGCATTGATTTTCAAGAAGCAAGCCTTTTGGCAATAAATTTATAACTCCAGTGAAAGCTGGTGAGATTGTTTTCTCTGTGAAAGTGGTAGATATTTAATGCCTGGTATCTTATGCAAATCCCTTTCTGGATGGATAGAAGATGATAATCTCCTGGCCATGAATATTGTCTTTGCCTTTTTCTCAGTCAGTAACAGAATTTGTATGTCTTCATTATTTGTGTGGGGGAGAGATTTAAGCTTCTGAAGTTGATAGATTTTTAGTTTTGTAGGAAATTGAAGTTTGAAGTATAAAAGTGGTTTTCCTGTGACTTACAATGTTGTTGCCATCAATCATAATTCTTACTGATCACTGAGTATCATCACTTCTACCCTTTTAGTCTAGAGTTCAGGCTAATTAACTCTATTTGGAGGGAGTTTTTGTTTGGAAATTCACATGGGAATCTTCTAGAGGATTCACAGGTGGATTTTCAACTGTAATTTGATATTTTATTCTTGGTATTTGAGAAACCAATAATTGTTGTGAGCCTCATGGCTCACATTTGTGAATCATTTGTGAAATGGAACTAGGACCTTCATAACCAACCCCTGGATATCAGAGTTATTTTATATAGAACTGTCTTATTTTTTCTGATAGGAGATAATACTCCATTTTCATTTGAGACTTTTATACAGATGCCTTTTTTCTATTCCATTATTATTCAAATCAACAATTTAAAATACTGTTTACTACTTCAAAAAGGAACTCTGGGGTAGAGCCTATCCAGGGGTATTTCATATATTTTCTCCCTTTTCTAGGTCCTTCTGGTTTTAAAAGGAAGAGATTTTTACATTATTTTGTCTGGGATTAGAAGGGAGTCAGGGATAATGCAGTGTGTATGTGTATGTATATGTATTTAGTGGGGGGAAGTAGAAAATAAATTGGATTTCAATGAGGTTACAAAGATTATATTAGTCTCTCACTAATTTGGTATATGCCCATGGGAAGTCATTTCACCCTTTCTCTTTGCTATTCTCATTTGCAAAATTGAAGAGGGTGTATTAGGCTGTCCCTGAGGTCCCTTTTGGCTCTAGAGATCTAAGATATTCTGGCTGTGTGACTCAAACAATTAAAACACATACTAATGAGTCTGGGGTCTCGGCCAGTTCTCTATAAAGTCTCTTCGTTCTTTAACCCTTGCCAACTGTCTCCCAAATGCACAGTGCTGAGAAAAAGGAGGCCCTTGAGACGGTGTCAAGGAATAAGTGAAATATGTTTTACTGAAACAAAAATAAAAAAGAAAGGAAAAGAAAAAAAGCAAAAAAACAAAAAGAGAAATGATAGGCAGTCAGGAAGATCTGGGTTTGAGTTCTGACTCTATGACAACAATTTTCCTGAACCTTGAAAAAAGATTTATTTCCCCTGTACACACAAGGATATGTTTCTTCCATAGTGGAGAAGAAATATACATATAGGAAGGACACTATGCCTCTGACAATGGAGAGCCTCTGAAGACATCATTACATGTTCTCCTCTAGATGTCAGGTACATTTTTCATTGGTGGTCTCTGCATTACTTTCTGTTGGGCATCACTCATCTATTTTTCACTGGTTCACTTTGCTGGTCTTAAGTTATTCAACCTTTTTGGGGGTCATATGTTTCTATATTACCATCTGCTGAGATGCATCTTCAATTTTCTAGCTCAGCCAAAAGCAGGTCCCCCCAAATCCCATATGGTCAACCATGCACATAGAGGATATCCGTGTAATTTCTATAAAAGTCATGTTATAGTAGGATCATAGATTTAGAGTTAGAAGGAATAGTGGAAACCATTTTACTAATATTACTAATATTATTAATAATTACTAATAGTGGAAATCATTTTACTAATGAGGAAATCATAAAAATTAAATAATTTGTCTAAGATTACTTAGTTATTAGGAGAGTCAGAACTCCAGCTCATAAGTTCTGACTTCAAATCCATTGTTCCTTCTACTATATAAAAAAAATCAGGAAACCAAATCAAAATGGTGGTACAGCCCACATCGCTCACAACTGCTTTGAAAACTATCTAAGGAGAATAGCATCCTAAAGAGTGAAAATTAAAGGAAAAAACTAAAAAAAGGTCACCTTTCCAGACAAAGACAGCCCTTCGTTTTTTTTTTACTGGTATCTAAAATTCTGGGAGAAGTTGAGAAATGTCTGTTACATATCGGATAGGTCTCTTCCCTTGCTAACTTCACTTGCCATGCCTTATGAAGTTTTAGGAGAACATGAAAAGAGTCACAAAGGACAGATAGGCATTGCTAGGTTGTGATCTTCATTGCATGGAACACCTGAATTGATTTGATTCCAGCCTCAATTGAATATTTGAGGATGTCTAAATATTAGAGGGCTGTATTTCTTCCTTTGTATTTAGTTTCCATCTTCTCAGATATATGGATTTATCCTGAGGAAGAATTTTTATAAATAGGAAAAAAAATGTTTCTAGGGAGTCAAACAGCTCTTTCCTTTTATGGGGTTTACCTTCCATTTGGGTTTACCTATGTAATGAAATGATTACACAAACTGTTGCTGTTGTTTATCCTTCATTTCTAAGAGGATTAATAACATAATGGGCTGATGACTTGCCATTGAATTGTATTTAAGTGAGGCAGAGTCAACATCACAAGTCTTACTCTTTCCTCCTGAGTCATTGAAATCAAATTGAAATCAAAATGAAAGACAAAAGTCAAGATGATTTGGTGATGGGCTGGGATGCAGTGGATGATCTTGGCATATGTGGTTCCTGATCAATCTCTAAGCATTCCACAGAGCCTGCTTTATCAGTCTTCATGTCTATTGGAACAAATTGATCTCATTTGTCAATTCTGCTGGGGGCAGGGTGGATATCCCCCTAATTCACCAATAGGCTTATTGGCTACTCTCAATCTGGTTTAGTCCATCTACTGGGATGGTTTTACTGGAGGTGTGGCTGTTGTACATGTCACAACTTCTTTGATTCAGAGATGAAAGTTGGGTGATGGGTTGGGACATAAAAGGTAAATAAGCAGCTCTGAAAAGGGCTCAGCAATCCCTTATACCAGAGATGATAGTCCTCTTTTGGCAACCCACATACTCCTTACACAATCTAGACATAGAATGTATGATTTTCCTCAATGTAGTGCCTCCCACCTGTGCTCCTACATTCACATCCTTTGTCTTCTTTTTGTTCATTTCTTCCTGTGTTTCTGTAGATTTGTCTTCTTCTGGTGCTGACTCTTCCTTTCTCAGAAGAATGCATCATTGTTGTATGGTCACCTAGACCAACTGACCTGCCTCTAGGAAGCTTGGACCATGTCTTGCTCCTCTCCCTCTAGCTCTCTCTGAGTGTTTAGACTTCCTTTAAAAGTCAAAACCAAGAGAATAGTTCAGGTGTGTGAACTACTTATGATTTGAATCACTGCAAGAACAGAGGTCTCAATCAGTGTAGCAAAGGTGACTCATGAGAGGCAAGATTTGTAACATGTCTTTGGAATTCATACAATGCCAAGAGATCATAGGGAGGAAAAAAAGAAATTTTCCTCCAATATTCTGGGCATCCCCACTATACTTTTCTTAGGTATTATTTATTTCCAGATTTATAGAGATAGAATTGAAAGGGTATTCAGTCACTTTTCTCACTTTAGCTAGAAGCAAAGCAAAATCCAGGAACATGATTTGCAGCCTGAATTGTAAACTTCAGAGACAGGAATTGAATCCATGTCCTAGTGTTCATCCTGCTGTACCACAGTTTTCAATCTGATTATTGACATGCTAACCTAATAATCTCATGTCTAATGTGTTTCAGACTCATTTTCTCTTCTGGAGCCCTCTGGGTTCAGTGTCTAGATGAGGATCAGGACAACTGAAAATGGCCCTAGATGCAGCAGAAAACCTTGACTTTTTAAAGCTAGGTCTTTCACAGGTCACAGTTTGTCTGTCATTAAGATTGTGTAAGAGAGGGATAAGGTAAAGAGGCCAAGAATGACCACTACCAGAACAGAAGATGGATATATGTTTCTATATGCACACATAAATATATATATATAATGTATATTAGTATATCTATCTATCTATCTATATAAATATGTAAGCATGAAAGCTAGCAAATTAATAAATAAGTTCTGAATTATGAACCCCTGATTTATGTTTATTGTTGATAAAGAAAGACTTGCTTTTAGGGAGTGAAGAAAACCACCTCTTCACTCCCCCCAATATCTTGGGACTTGAGACGCTTTCCTTCTGTATTCCCTAGTGTATCTCAAGTGCATTCTGCATTCCTGAACTGATACTGATGGATAGAGGTGACAAGAAATTGAATGTTTTTGAACCTGTTCCCCCCATAAAACCTAGTTGGGAGAATATATAAAAACTCAATTCTAACCTTTACAGCCCTTCTCTTACAGTATCATAGTATTTTGTCTGTTTAAACTCAAACTAATCTTCTCCCAACAATAGAAGCTTTCCTAGGGTCATTTTGTAAAATGTTTTCCCCTCTGATGGCTCTGTGTGAAGTCTTTAAGAGGTAGAAAGGAATAGCAAGATATTTGAGTTGTTTTGCTGTTATTAGACTGAGTTGGCAACCCTTCCTCACTGTTAAAACATTTCAAAGAAACTCTCCCTTTGAAAGACAAAAGCCAAACTGGCTAAGCTATGGACAGGTAGAAATGATCTTTTAATGAAAATCCAGATGCCAAGAAAGAATCTATGAGAGATTCAATTTTACATTGTTTCTTTTGCCCCAGGTGGTGTGCCTGACATTGGCAGAGAAAATCATTGGCAGAATTTACCTTTAGCTGTTCTGATAAAATTTGAAGATAAATGAGGCTTCATTTGAAGCACTTAGTGCCTCGTGTGGTTTTCACGATTTAATTCTGAACCCATTAGAAAAGCTATCCATGTTCTCTACCAAACAGAGCATGGAATTGGTCAACTATCTGTCAGCTTCCTCTAATTAGTTGAAAGCTCTATTAACCCCTTACTTGTCCTTCTCCCAAATCAGCAGTCCATTAGCCTGGGGAGTTTGGGGATAGTTTCAGAATGGATTTTGGCAGCATTAACCCTGGAAAGAATCAAAAAGGGAGGAGTCATCTCTCTTAGCATTTCAACAGGGAATGGTGCAAAGCAGTCCACCTCTGTCTCATTAAGGAAAATTACATCATTCTAAATGGTTGCAGTTCTTCATTGTATTCCTATTATACCTGTTTACAGACACTTCCAACATTGTTAGGGAATCAGTCTTGAATTAATTCTACACAAGAATATCTGCCTGAAAAAGGGGATGGAGGATCTAATCCCCCATTATATGTGTGAAATGCCAAGGCTTGAAAGGTAAACAATAAAAAAAAGTGACATCCTAGTCAGGGAAGCTTAATGTGGGATCTGTGTACATTTTTGATAATTATACAATTGTTTTATCTCCAGGGAAGCGGTCTATTTTGTTTTATGAATTTATAAACAATATTCTGAGAAAGGAGTTCAGATGTTTTATCAGACTATAACCTCTGCCTACTTGAGTTTGGATCTGCCTATGAGGAATCATTATTCAGACCCAGGAAAGCAAGGGTGGAATGAAAATAAAAGTTTTATTAAAAGAAGTTATAACACGTAAGAAAATGGTAAGTAAAGAGAGACAGAGCCAAAAGAACAGTTAAGCAGAGCTGACTGGACCAACAGGTCAGAGAAGACTGTGGCTCTGTGTGGGGTGCAACTCTAGGTTTTTATGTCTGGCCTCTCATTCAGGGGGTAAAAGGTGAACTCCCTTTCCATTATTGGAATTAGGTGGAAGGTGAAGCCTAAGGAGATCAGGATACAAATTTTACATGAAACAATGGATTAATGGTAGTTGATTTACATCAAGAATGGGGATCTCCACTTTGATAAGATTAGTGCTCTTTACAAATTTTGTTTCTGTTACAATCATAATTCTCTATATCTTTTCCATGGTAGCCAATTTACATCTCCACCCAGTTTCTACATTCATAATTCCCATCTTTCCCCCTGCATCATCCCCCCCCCCCTCAAAATTATTCAGGACCAGATTCTTCTGGGTCTTTCAGAGTCCATTTAGAGATGAATGCATTACAGTGAAGACTTCATTGAGGCAGGGTCCAGAGAAAGATCAGCTGGCAAAGCTGGCTGGCATCAGGTGGAGGCTGGTCCCAGAGAAACAAAACTCAAAAAATTGAGCAAGCAAAAACTATTGTAACAGAGAAGGCTATTTAACAGAGGTCCAATAATTAGGCAAAACTAGAAGATCTATAAGGGGCAAGAATTATACTTTATGATCCTAAGCCAGTATCAAAATACCTTTTATAAGAACAAAGGGTTCCAATATAACACAGATTTGTTGATGGATGCCACATAAGTTGTAAACAAAAGCTCAAGAGCAGCATAAACAAATGTACTGAAAAAGCATTTTAAAAACTGCACATATCCAAAAAGCAATTTACAACAAAATTTTCTATTTTGCTTTGGCCATGTTTAGAATGAGCAAAAATTCTAGTTGAAGAATGGATCTCTCCTTTAAAACAGTTAAAAAAAATACCAAATAGGCATTTTCATGATATAAATAGCCATAATGATATTACTTTTCCTTAAGTGAACTTGTGGTAAAAAATCACATCCTATGTGAAAAGGCCAAGACAAAAATACTTGCCAATTATTCAAAATTTAGAAGATAGAGTTCCAATGGCTCACTCTCATATTTAATTATGATGCACCTGGAATGTCATGGTAATTTGCTATTATAGAGCAGAGAGGGACACAAGGACATGTTCCCTTATGAAGTCATATGGACAACCCTTTTCAATGAGCTAGGTGAAGGATTCCTTTAAGAGAATCATACCCCAGTTGAGGCTAGGGTCTATCTTTCAAAGGTCATTTACTCTATCTGCAGCATTTAACATCAAACCTCATAGGGCTAAATAGCTTCATTGGCATATTGTCTTTCTATTTTAACATACCTGCTGTCAGGCAGAACAATTATCAATATGTTGTGATATAGCCATTACCTATTCAGGTGGCTTGAGCACTAAGGAGAACCAAGAGTGTGCCAGACTGTAATATGGTATAAGAGATCCAGAGAAAAAAAATCATAATTCAATTGTTGCTCATGTACCTAAGGACAGTGCTATATATGAAATGCAATAAACAAATTAAGATGTAAAATGCAATAACCCTAATTCATATTTTTTAATAAAATCAAGTTTTTGCCATGAACCCAAGGGGGGTCATAATTTGTAATATTTCCCTTACCACCCCTTCAAAGCAATCACATGTTAATTACAGGCTTTAATATTACAGTATTCAAATAGGTTACATGTTCACAAGAGAATCAAACACTTATAATTTCTTTGAAGTTACAAAAGAATATCACATAACTGATAAATACATATACATATATAATCCCTTCATAAACATGTGATGATAGATGATAAGAGACAAAGATCACAAATTTTCTTCCTTTACCAGCAAAAGACCTTGGGAGATTGTTGACAATTATCAATATTGATTTAGCATCAAAAAAAAATCAGATTACAAAATTTAGTACATTTCTCTTTCCCAAAAGAAATCGGTAAATATATTATATATGATTCAATATTCCCAAATTTCTTGACAGTTTATCCCAATTATATTTTCCTTCTTAATAACATATAAATTCTCAAGACTTGCTACAAAATTTTCAAGGGTGACTAAATTATTCTCATTTAGCTTTAGATAGTCTCTTTTTTAAGCACAAGGTGGTGACCTTTTCCTATCAAAGGAGGAGTTTGCCTGACCATCTACATAAGAAAGAACAATTGGGTGAAGAATATCTATTGCCCAGATTTCAACATACATTTGAATAGACATCTAGAAAAATTGCTAACACTATGTATTTGCCTGGAAGATAATACATATAGTCAGCAAGTAGAAAAGGAGGAGTAAAACAAGTTGGATTGCTTTCGTGAAATGTAAAACTTTTACTGACCCTGAGCTTTCCATGAGAATATCTTTTTTATATAAACATTTTTACCAGTGCTACTATGCCATTTAATGTCACTATCTCCAAAGAATGAAAAAGTGAGTAATACACAGAGGGTAATGTAGGGGACTCTAGAGATAATGTGAACAGACTTTAACATGCCAATGAAGCACTATCAAATAAATCAGTAAAGGATGCCCTCAAGAAATTGTATGATAGTAAAAGAAAATAGTCTGATCACATGAAAAGTGAGAAATAATAAATTTCTATATAATATAAAAAATCCATACAATGTCAAGAGACCAAGAGAAAGGTGGATCAAATGTTGAATTGTCCCCATATGGAAGACTTGTGTGGTAGAGTGGGGTTGTTGGGGTATGGACAAAAACTTGAATGAGATAGACAAGCATGGAAGGGTTGTAATATGCGTCATTACAGAATTTACTATATTAGTGAGATCACAGATCCATGATTCATGGAAGTACCAAGGTATGATTCCATCAGATTATGAGCTCGTTCTGCCTCTTTTTGTACCTTTAAAGCTTAGCATATTTGGCCCAAAGTAATCACTTAAGTGATGCAGTTAGGTGGGGACTTCACTGACTACTGGGCCTGGTGTCAAACATGAATTCCAATCAGAGCTCAGACACTTAATAGTTATGTGACTGGAAGCAAGTCACTTAACCACTGTCGACATAAATCTAGACTAGGAAAAAGTAAACTGCTCCATTATCTTTGACAAGAAAACTTAATGGGGTCACATGAAAATGACTGAATAATAATAAAAAAATCATTTAAAAACTTGGAGAATGACTCCCTCATCCATTTTATAGAGGGTAAAATTAAGCTTAGTAAAATCAAGAGGCCTTACAGAAAGCTACCCAACTAGAGAGTGCTGGCTTTTTTCTATCATAGCATATCATCTTACATGGAATGCAATATAACACTTCATGTAACATTTTCACATAATAAACACTGAACCATTTCACACACTAGACCTATGAAAAAAATATGCTCAATATATCAGTGTCACAAGTAGGTGGGAAAACCAAGGTTAATATGTTATTCCAAAAATCACACAAACATGAGGGAGAGTCACTTGAGAGTATTCAGTAGAAGATAAAAAGCTAAATCCAATAAATATCTACTTGTCTTCTCTGTTTTGTGATTCTTTTGTTTAAAAATGCTATTGTTGGCATATCTAAGGATAAGCAGGATAGAATAGAATGCCCCTTCAAAGGGTAAGGCATTTATTTTCATCTAAAAATGATGTTTCAATAAGCCAATTCCATTACCTTTTCACCTTTGTACAGGTTGTTCCCCTTCCTGGTACTCTCTTTCTCCTCACTTCTACCAGTTAGAATCTCTAATTTCTTCCAAAGGGCTCCTTCCTAACTCAGCTAAAATGCAATCTCCTACAGAAAATCTTTCCTGACTCCTCTAATTGTAAGTACCCTTCTCCCTCCCCTCCAAAGAATTCTGTTCTGTATACTCTTATTTATATACATAGCTTTTCCAAGAGAATACAAGTTCTTTGAAAGTAAGAACAATTTCTGTTTTGGGGGGAAAATGCAGACAGCTAAAGATCCAGGTGGAAGATGAAAATTCATGTAAAAGACTGACCCTGACTCAGAAGAAATTTGGGGGACAAAAAAATTTAAGAATTACTTTGGGGGCAGCTAGGTGGTGTTAGTGGATAAAGCACTGGCCCTGGAGTCAGGAGTACCTGGGTTCAAATCCCATCTCAGACACTTAATAATTACCTAGCTGTGTGGCCTTGGGCAAGCCACTTAACCCCGTTTGCCTTGCAAAAAAAAAAACCTAAAAAAAAAGAATTACTGTGATAATCAGTGCAACAATCAGGGACAATTTGGGGCTGTCTGCAATGGAGAATACTGTCTATATCCAGAGAAAGAACTATAGAGTTTGAACAAAAACCAAGGACTATTACCTTTAATTTAGAAAAAAAACTGATAACTTATTGTCTGATCTTGCTCTCTTTTATACTTAGTTTCTTCTTTAAGGATACTATTTCTCTCTCATCACATTCAATTTGGATCAATGTATACCATGGAAACAATGTAAAGACTGGCAAATTGCCTTCTGTTAGGGGGTAAGGGGAAGGAAGGAAGATTAGGAGAAAAATTGTAAAACTCAAAATTAATAAAATCTTTAAAAAAAAAAGAATTACTGTGGTAAACAGAAGTCAAAGAGGAGAGGAGACAGAGGGAGCAAAGGCAGTTGGAAGTGTGTGATCCCCTGAGGGATGAGCAGTTGGACAGTCAGACTACAAAGATCGTGGGAGGAAAGAGTCAGAGATAGGAACAGTTGCCAGTTTGCAGCTGGGCTGGTGAGAATAGCAACTTCCATCTATAAATGCTGGACTTATATAGGGAAGTCACATATGTACTAGGGAAAGGTAGAGAGAAGTGTTTGAAGCATTTCCCATCTTTAGTGGATTTGCATCTCAGAAGAGGCTGAGGTATTTTCCACCATCTCTCTAGGGGAAAGACCCTAGGGACAGGTTTGGGAAAGACTTAAGATATTTACATTCCAGTAGGATGTCTGAATCCCACAGAGAGCTATTTATTTAGCTAACTATGGAATGGAATAAAAAGCCCCTAGAATGTATCTGGGTGTGCATGACAATATGCCAGGATATGTCAAAGTGAACACAGATAATATTCCAATATTTCATCTTCAGAAGAGTAGACTCTATGAGTATCTGGAGGGCTTAATATAATCAGCTCAGTGACTTTTACCAAAAGGATTTTGTAGAGGACCTCACCATTCTCAGTGAATACTTTGAATGAGACTGCTGAATTTTCTTAATGAAAATCCATTTGCAGAATCAGTACTGGTGCAGTAGTCAAGGGACTTGAGTTCAACTTCTGGACTGCCAGGGCACTTACTACTTGTTTGATCAAATAAGTTTACCTCTCTGAACTTAAATTATTATTTTTTATTAAATTATTTATTAAATTATTAATTGAATTATTAATTAAATTTTTTATTAAATTATTATTTTTTTCTTCTTGAAATAAATCATTCAGTAGCAATGAAATGATTAAATCCAACAATAAGGAGATAGTCAGTAGTGGATGAAATCAAGGATCTGGAAAATTCATAAAATGATGAGAAGAACTAGTGTAGGCATCTGGATTAGGAATCTAGATACCTGATTTCTGGGGTGGTATAGTAGTGTAATGGTTGGATTGCTGACCTTAGAGAAAGTAGGAACTGAGTTCAAATCAGATCTCAGACATTATTAACTGTATGACCCTGGACAAATCTCTCTTAATTCCATTTGCTTCACTTCATCTATAAATGAACTGGAGAGGGAAATGGCAAAGCCACCACTCTAGTATCTCTATCAAGAAAACCCCAGATAAGAAAAAATACAGTCAAATGACTGAACAATGGTAAAATACCAACCCTTCAACTTTTTAAATTGAAAAAAAAATCAAAAAAGCTCTATATTCAGTTATATTTAATAAATAAGCAAGGAATTCTTAGATTCCATTGAAGTCTAAAAAAGCAGTGTCTAAACATCTGTATCTTCTTTGACAAGATATTCCCCCTCCTCCCCACTTATTTTTTTTTACTCTGAAACTAACCTTCAATTCAGGTGAAGGACTGGCTGAGCAGATGGGATGTCAAGAAACTTGGGTTTCCTTAGGCCAGTATAGTTTTTGTCATCTGAAGTTTAAATTCAGAGTGATACAAGGTAAATAATGAAATCAGATAAAGCAGATGTCACCTGTATTTCATTATGGTTAGATTCTATAGCTTTTTTTTTCAGATATTGAAGAGCAAACAGGCTGTGCAGGTGAGAAGAAACCAACTATATAAGGAAACTCCCATAGTGACTTTTCTATCACTGCAAATAACTGGAAATAGACCTTTCTCTTCTTCCTATCTAATAAATATTCCAGCAGTTGTTCAGACAGGGAACTCAAAATAACTCTTTCTAATGAGAATAGTCCTGAATTTCATTGGTTAGTTATTGATATAACTTTGGGCTATTTGATGAATTACAGAAATGTGCTAGTATACAGGCCATGTTCCCTCATTAAATTGTAAAGTCCTTAAAGACAAGGATTATGTTGTGTCCCTAACGCTTAATGGTCTTTGTTGACCAGATCTGTTTTTTCATTAGAGTAATGAGGTAACTAGGTGGTTCAATGGATAGAGTCAAGAAGACCTAAGTTCAAATTTGACCTCAGTCTACTTTTCTGATCTTGGAAAACTAATCTCTGTTTGCCTTAATTCACTGGAGGAAGAAATGGTGACCCACTCCATTATCTTTTCTAAGAAAACACCAAAGACAGGATTGTGAATGGAATTCAAACATCATTACCTTTAGAAGATGACTTTTGGGGCAGGAGAAGATGCTCTATGTGGACAGGCACAGTGAGTATTGTCTCAGTCATTCCTAGGGGACTGTCCCTTTGGCATGTGCATTGGGGGAAAAAACCCTATGTATGTGCTAAACCACTTCTCAAGCACAAGCCTGGTCCCATTCACCACAGAAATTCATTTAAGAAAAAATCCACTGGGGCAGAGCTCTCTTCTCTCCTTGACTCTCTGTGGAACTGACACTTCTTTCTCTCTTTAAACTGGACTCACATGGCCTGGTCCATGCTGCTGGAACAATATGGTTCCAAGTTCATGTGACTGGATCTATGTTGATCTAAGTTTCTCTTCTTTTCTCTTTTACCTTTTAACTTGACAGGACTAATATGGCCCTAGCTCCATGTGCCTAGATCTATGTTGATCTTTAGATTTTTTTTCTTTCCTTTTTAAAGTAATTTAACCTTTTAAAAACCTTAACTTCTGCCTATCAGCCTATCCTTTAAGAAACTCACTATTCTGAAACTTCTCCAAAGAGCTTAACCAGTTAACTTTTGCAGTAACCTGTGAAATACAATTTAAGCTTTTTTTTAACCTTCCCAAGTCAGAGATTGGTGAGTTCTTTTAAAAAATGAACCCCCCATAGACCAATCTTTTAAGTCCCCTTTTCTGGAAGTACATTTCTGCTGACTAAATCCTTAAGCCCCATTCTCCCCTAGTCCATTTCCTCTTATCTTCAATGAAGAGTCTAAAATATTTTCTTAGCTGTTTTAGACTGGAAAATAAAGGGACTCTTAGTGAGTACCTTCCTCTGCCAGGGAGGATCAGCATTTCCTTTCAAACTTATAGTCTTACAGACTTGCTTAGCACATTGTTGAAGTGATTTGTAATTAACCATCTCTTTATCTATCTAAAAGATAGGGAAACTGAGTTTATAACAGCTTATTGGACATTTCCTGCCCTGGCTATTTTTCTCCTAGGTTTGGAGGAAAAATTCCTCTTAAATTTAGACTTTGTATAATGGAGATGAGATCAAAGGACAAATATTCTTTTGACTCCTTTGAAAACTGGATGTTCATTTTTTCCTATCTATGTTTAGTGAATTGTTTTAGTTTTATGTGTGCACAGATAAAATTAATTAGATAATTGATCATATAAATGAGGTGACTCTTCAATTCCCAGTTTGCATTTTGAGCTTTTCTATCCATTCCTCATTAATTTTTGTAAGAGTAGGTGGATATTTGCCAAATTTGGTACACTACTCAGAGGCATTCCTGAGATACACCTTCCATTTGATTTGTTTACCTTTTTTTGTGACTTTAGACTTTCTTGATCATAGAATTTGAGAAGCAGAAGGGATTTTGGTGGCCTTATAGTTCATTTATATAAAAGAAAGAATCCTTATCATAGCATACACAAAAATTCTGTTGTATAACCTCTGCTTGAAGAACTTCAGGGGATAGGAATCCAGCTTCTCTTTAATTTTTTTTAATTGTAAGTTTTAAATTTGATTTTTCCAATTTCATGCAAAGGTGGTAGTCAACATTCATCCACTTGCATTTCTAACATACTCCCTTTTCTCTCCCCTCATCCCACCCCACCATGGTGGCTAACAATCTGGTAAAAGTTTTTCATGGATAATTGTGTTTAACATATTTTCATATTAGTCATATTGTGAAAGAAGAAATAGAACTAAGGGGAGAAATCATGATAAAAAAAGAAAAAGCATAAAAGTGGTTTTTAAAAAAGTGAACATAGCATACTTTGCTCTAAATTCAGGATCCATATTTTTTTCTTTAGATGTAGATGGCATTTGTCCTTGATCACTGAACTACTGAGAGGAACTGTAGCCATCATAGTTGGTCTTCTCACAGTGTTGTAGCTAAAGATGTACAGTGTTCTTTTCATTTTGCTCACTTCACTCAGTATCAGTTTTTGCAAATCTTTCCATGCTCCTCTAAAGTCTGGTCACTCATGATTTCTTACAGAAAAAATAATCCTCAATAATATTCATATTCTATAACTTGTTTAGTCATTCCCATTTGAGGAATATCTCCTCAATTTCAAATTCTCTGCCACTACAAGAATGCTATTAACATTTTTGAACATGTGAAACTTTTCCCATTTTTTATGATCTCTTTGAGATATAGACCCATATTGTATTGCTGGATTGAAGCATATGCCTAGTTTTAATGCTGTTTGAGCATAGTTTCAAATTACTCTCCAGAATGACTGGATCAGTTCACAACTCCACCAACAGTGTATTAGTGCAATTTTTCTCACATCCTTTCCAATATTGATCATTTTTCTTTTTAGTCATTGTTAGAAATAAATCTTAAAGGAAAAACAAAGATGTAAGGGTGAATGAAGTAACTTAAAAATTTAATACAGACATGCAGAAAGGGTGCATGTCATCAAAGATGACACATACACAAAATCAAAGAGTAAACAACTTTAATTTCTGGCTGTGAAACTTCAGTTCTCTCCCTCAGGCCTTCATTGGCTGGAGAATAGGTAATCCCCAATTTCCTGGTATACCTCTTGTATGTCATTCCTTATATGTTCCCCCACCCTGGTCATGCCTCCACTAACATCCCATGCTATTATAATGAACCTTAAAGTCCTCCTTGTGCAGAGAAGTTAATATGTATGAAGTTCATTAAGCCTTCATAGTAGCTTCAGTCACCATGACTGGGCCATGACCTGGCCAGTCTCAAAAGGCCAGTGCTGGTTTGGGTCTTCCAAACCCCACCCCCCCCTTTACTCCCCAAACTATGTCCTCAAATTGTTAATCTTGTAGAACTGGATAGGCTCATTTTTTTACTTCTTCAGTCAATTCCATATTTGCCATAATCAGTGGAAACAGATTTTCTTCTGGTATGGGGCCCCATACCTTACAGTCATATTATCCAATAGGTGTGAGATGATAGAGATATTTTAATTTGAATTATTCTTATCAATAATTATTTGGATCACTGTTTTCATATGACTGTAAATAGCTTTTATTTCTCCATCTGAAAACTGCCTGTTCATATCCTTTGGTCATTTATCAACTGGGGAATGATTTGCAATTTTATAAATTTGATTAAGTTCTCTATACATTTTTGAAATGTGTCCTTTATCAGAGCTAGTTGGGTTCTTGATATTAGCACCATGTTAGTGTCATAAAAAGAATTTGGCAGAACTCCATATCCTATTTTTAAAAATATTTATATAGAATTGGAATTAATTGTTCCTTAAATGTTTAATAGAATTCACTTATAAATCCATCTGGTCCTAGAGTTTTTTTCTTAGCGATTTTATTGATGGTTTCTTCAATTTTTGAAATTGGGTTATTTAAGTATTTTATTTCTCTTCTGAAAATCTAGATAGCTTATATTTTTGTAAATATTTAATCACATCCCTTCAGATTGTCAAATTTGTTGGCAAGCAGTTGGGGAAAATGGCTCCAAATTATTATTTAATTTCCTCTTCATTAATGGTAAATTCATTCTTTTCATTTTTGATACTGTTAATTTGGTGTTCTTTCTTTTTTTTTAAATCAGATTAACTAAAAGTTTATCTTTTATTTTTTTTATAAAACTAACTCAGTTTTATTTATTATATTATTTGTTTGTTTACTTTATTTGTTATGGTTTTCTTATTTTCGATTTATTAGTTTCTCCTTTGATTTTCATAATTTCTAATATGTTATTTAATTGGATTTTTAATTTGTTCTTTTTTTCTAGTTTTTTAGTTGCATGCTCAATTCATTGATCTCCTCTTTCTCTATTTTATTCATATAAACATTTAGAAAAATAAAATTTCCTCTGAAACTGCTTTGCTTGTATCCCATAAATTTTGATATGATATCTCATTATTGCCATTGTCTTGGATGAAGTTGGATGATTCTATGATTTGTTATTTGATCTATTCATTCTAAAATTAGACTATTTAGTTTCCAAATAATTTTTGGTTTATCTTTCCATGACACTTTATTACATGTAATTTTTCTTACATCATGATATAAAAAGTATGCATTTAACATTTCTGTCTTTTTGCATTTGATTGTGAGTTTTTATGCCCTGGTCCATGGTCAATCTTTGTATAGAGGCTAATTCAGTTTTATCAAGAGGGCTATCATGTCTAAGTTTTCTAAAATTCTATTTATCTTCTTAACGTGCTTCTTTGTTTTTTGTTTAGATTTATCTCATTATGAGAGAGTGAGGTTATGATCCCCCACCTATTCTTCTCTAAGAATTTGAATGCTTATACCTTTTGGTACATATATGTTTAATAATACATTGTCTAAGGTGCCTTTTAAGAAGAAGTAACTTCCTTCCTTGTCTCTTTTAATGAGATCTATTGTTACTTTGCTTTGTCTGAGATCAGAATTCCTTGATTTTTTTTTTACTTCCACTGAAGCATGATATATTCTGCTCCAGCCTTTTATCTTGTGTGAATCTCTCTGCTTCAAATATATTTCTTGTAGCCAATGCATTGTGGGATTCTGGTTTTTAATCCATTCTGCTCTCTTCTTCCATTTTATGGGAGAGTTCATCCCATTCACAATTATTATCTATGCACTTCCATTCATGCTTTCCTTCCCCATTTATTCTTTTCTCTTTCTTTTCCCTTTATCACTCCTTACTACTCCTTGCTTCGACTGTTGCCTCTCAATCAGCCCTTTTTTCCTATCCTATCCTTTTCATTTCCTTCTCCCCTTCCCCTTTAACTTTTCTCTTTTACTTTAACTTACTTTTACTTTTGCCCTCCCTTTTATCAGTTCCTTCTTCCCCTTTCTTTCTTCTTCCCCCACTTCTTCCCTGTAGGGTAGGATAAATTTTTAAATCCAAATGAACCCTCTTTGGGCTAATGTTCAAGTTCTCCTTTCTTTTCTTCTACTATAATAAGTCTTTGTGACTCTTCATGTGGTATTATTTATTGTTTAATGATTGTCTTTCTTCTAGTATAATCCTTTTTTCATGTCTTTATTGTTTTATACCTGTCTTGCACCCATAACCCCTCTGACAAAATATATACTGATTGAAATACAATTCTCAATGGTTGGTTGATTGATTGATTGATAAGCAACATTACCTCATAGTCACTTTATACACAGCCTTTATCCAAGTACACTTTCTTCATCTTTCCCATTAGAAATACACTTCTCAACAGTCATAAATAACAGCAAATTATAATCAATTTATACTTCACCCTCTTTCAAAGTATCCTTTATAGAAAAACAATCCTCATGAGCTAAAGTATCATGTAAAGCAAAATCATTTCATGAATCATTTATACTTTCCCTCTATACTCCCTTTAATTGTAACCAAAGTATCAGGTAAAGCAAGATACCTTCATTATCTATTTATGTCCAGCTTCTCTTAAGTATAATCTCTTCTTTTGTCCATATTGCACTACAGCCTTCTTAGCTAAAGTATCAAATATGCTTGTTCCCTCTGTCCTTATAGTACTGCAACTCTCATTAGCTAAAGTATTGAGTAAAGCAAGATCACTTCATATTTATGTCTAGAACTTCCAAGTATATATTCTGTTTCTCTATACTAATAGAAAGAAAAACATTGTTAACTAAAATGTCAAGTAAAGCAAAATTTCTTGATCTATTTAAATTTTTTTAATTTTTAAAATTTATTTTAAAGCAATGGGGTTAAGAGTGACTTGCCCAAGGTCACATAGCTAGGCAATTATTGAGTGTCTGATGCTGGATTTGAACTCAGGTCCTCCTGACTCCAGGGCCATTGCACTATCCACTGCACCACCTAGCTGCTCCACCCTTTAAGTACAATCCCTCCAACTATATTTAACCCTCATGAGCTAAATTATCAGCTAAAGCATCATTACTTTCCATGTTCAATGTGTACTCATATCCTTTCTTTGTTTCTTTTTTAAGTTTTTTTTAAAATTTAGGGCAATGGGGTTAAGTGACTTGCCCAAGGTCACACAGCTAGGTAATTATTAAGTGTCTGAGGTCAGATTTGAACTCAGGTCCTCCTAAATCCAGGGCCAATGCTCTATCCACTGCTCCCCACCTTGCTTCCCCAAGTAGGTTTCTTTTAACTATCCTAAGTGAGATACAATTCTCAAGATACAAGTATTTTCTTCCCATGTAGACAATTAAATGTTATTGAGTTGTGCTTTTCCCCCTTTCCATTTACTTTTTACATGTCTCTTGAGTATTGTATTTTGAAGATAAAATTTTCTGTTTAGTTCTGCTCTTTTTTTTAGAAAAATTTTAAATTACTCTATTTCATTGAAAGTTCATCTTTTCCTCTAAAAGAATATGCTAAATTTTGCAGGGTAGTTGATTCTTGATTGTAATACACAATCCTTTGCCCTCTGGAATATTGTATTCCTGGACTGCCAATCCTTTAATGTTGAAACTGCTAAATCCTGTATAATCTTAACTATGGTTTTTTGGTATTTAAATTATTTCTTTTTGGCAGCTTGTGATATTTTCCTTTTAGTGGAGCACTCTGAAATTTGATTACAAAATTCTTTGGAATTTTTTTTTCTGGAGTCTGTTTCTGGAGGTAATTGATGGAGTCTTTTAAGGACTATTTTGTCTTTTTGTTCTAGAATCTTAGGGAAGTCTTCCATGATAATTTCCTGAAAGATATTTTCTAGGCTCTTTTTCTGATTGAGGTTTTCAGGTAGATTAGCAATTCTTAAATTATCCATTCTGGATCTATTTTCTAGGTTGATAGATTTTCCTTGGAGGAACTTTATATTTTTTATATATATTTTTTCCTTCTATCTATCTTTCTATTTCTTTTGGTTTTGTTTGATGAAATCCTGGCGTCTAATGGATTCATTATTTTCCATTTGTCTAATTCTAATTTTTAGGGTTTTATTTTCTTCGGTTAGCTTTTTTGTTTCCTTTTTCAGTTGATTGGTTTTATTTTAAAATAAGTTGTTTTCCTTTCCAATTGGTTAATTTTTCCTTTTGATGAGTTGCATCCCTTTTTCTGTTGGTCAAATTTACTTTTCAATGTTATATTCTTTTTTCCAGTTGGTCATTTTACTTTTAAAAAGTTAATTTCTTTTGTGAATTTCAGCATGACTTTCATTTATTTTCTCAAATTATCTTCTCCCTATCTTCTTTGGGTTTTTTTAAAATTCCTTTTGAATTCCAAGAGGTATTTTTGGATTTAAGGCCAATTCCTAAACTCCACATGTAGTATTTTGTCACAGTCAATCCTGTGAGAATTGTAGCTATTTATGGTTAGTGCTCTTTTTTTGTATTTTGCTCATTTTGATAACTGACCTCTGTTACTGAGATATTGGGAATAAAGTCCCAAACTTTTTGTTCTGGGGGTAGCCTTGTTGCATGCCAGGACATTGCCTATGAAGAGGTTCATTCCTTCCTTTCCAGTTCCATCTCTTGCACCAATGTTCCCAGGACTTGAACTATGTCTTCTGAGCTGGGATTGGGACCCTCACTGCTGGCATGCTGTCATGCTGGCCTGTTGAGCTTTGATCTAAGCTGAATTGCAAACCTGCTGGTTTTCTAGTTCTCCTGTCTACACTGGGCTATACTGCTTTTACCCAGAAGAGACAGACCTTTACTGATGTTTCTTCAAAATATCTTGAGTTGATGGTTCATTCTTTTATTTTGTGGGGTCTGCAGTTTTAAGGTCTGTGCTGAGGCTTCATTGAAAGTTGTTTTGGGAAAAACTCTGCAGTTTCTAAGTTTTGTGCCTCAATTTTCTCCTGAAGCAGCTCATTCTACTTTTACATAGTTCTCATGTAACCCCAGCTCCAAAATATGGAACTTTCTCATTATTACTGGATATAAATACTTGGAATGGGTGAGAAGTGAGAAAACAAAAAACTTTTGCCACTCCCTTCTAAGTCACTGCCAAGTAAGAGTTGTCTTTGAAGATAACATTAAGTCAGCTTCCAACTTCAAGAGAAAAAAAATGGGAGGCAAAAGCTACCTCAGATTGCTGAAGGGACTTCAGGGCCTTTTCCCTATAGATGAGAACCACGGTAGTCTCTCTTGGTTGAGCAGAGTTATTTTGCTCCCAATAGAAAAGTTTTTTCATTTTGTATTGTCTGTGTATTGCCATTGTATTGCCTTCATTTTGTATTGCCTGTGTCTGCCTTTTCCAATGTCTACTTGTTTTGATTTAGATAACTGGGCTTCTTTGCTATTTGCTATGTGTTTTTATTGTGGAATTGTTATTATTAGGTAGAAAAAGGGGTTAAACCTTGAATAGTTAGCTTGGGGTCTCCCTTTTTCCCAAGGTAGGACAAAACATTACTTGGAAATTTTTCATATCATTGAGACTAACAACATTTAACAGAGTAGATAGACACATTTCTAACCTAGTACCCTATTCTTCCTGAGGAGAGCTTGACTGGCCTCTGGCCACTGACTTTTTTTCTTAATATTTTACTTATTTTGAGTTTTACAAAATTTCTTCTAATCTTGCTCCCCCCCCCCTCCACAGAAGGCAGTTTGTTAGTCTTTACATTGTTTCTATGGTATACACTGATCTAAGCTGAATGTGATGACAGAGAAATCATATCCTTAAGGAAGAAAAATAAAGTATAAGAGATAGCAAAATTACATAATAATTTTTTCCCCTAAATTAAAGGTAATAGTCTTTGGTCTTTGTTTAAATTCCACAGTTCTTTCTCTGGATACAGAGGGTATTCTCCATCACAGCCCAAAATTGTTCCTGATTGTTGCACTGATGGAATGAATAAGTCCATCAAGGTTGATCATCATCCCCATGTTGCTGTTAGGGTATACAATGCTTTTCTGGTTCTGCTCACCTGGCTCAGCATCAGTTCATGCAAATCCTTCCAGGCTTCCCTGAATTCCCATCCCTCCTGGTTTCTAATAAAACAATGACATACATATACCAGAGTTTGTTAAGCCATTCCCCAATTGAAGGACATTTATTTAATTTCTAATTCTTTGCCACCACAAACAGGGCTGCTATAAATATTTTTGTACAGGTGATATTTTTACCTTTTTTCATAATCTCCTCAGGGTGTAGACCCAGTAGTGGTATTGCTGGATCAAAGGGTATGCACATATTTGTTGCCCTCTGAGTATAATTCCAAATTGATCTCCAGAAAGATTGGAAAAGTTCAATGGCCCCTGACTCTTGCTTCCATTCCTGGAAGGAATAAAAGTCTTCTTTGGAGAAGGATTAGAGAAGAAGCTAGAGTTGTCTATTCTGACTCCTTTTGAACCACACACAATTCTATCCTCCTCACCATAGGAGGAATCTCCTTTCTATGTTTACATTAACTTTAGGAAGGTTTTTCTGCTAGAGACCTTAAATTAGCTTTTTGAAATTTCTATCCATTGTTCCTGATTGTTTTTTGGAATAGAAAAAAAGTCTGAACTCTCTACTTTATGATAATACTTCAAAAATAGATAAGTACACTAAATAAAAGCCACAATCAGGTTAACTGTTGTGCTTAGTGACTTGGATGGTTAGTTCTATAAGCCATCTCTATAAAGAGTCATTAAATCAAGTAATTCATTAACATTAGATGAAATCAGGCATATCAACTAACACACTTCTTTAAACCATAATTTTACTTTGAAATAAAAATTTTCATCCTATTTATCTTCTTTTTCTTATAGATAAAAAATATGCATTGTATCAATTGAAATAGCTTAATACTTAAAGGTGATCCTAAATATTAGTCCTATTTAAGCATTGCTATAGGCCAGACAAGGGAGACACTGGCAAAGGACTGCCTTGCATGTCTTGTCTCCATCAAAGAAGTTGCTGTGCTCTATGAGCAAAGCAGAATTGCAGTAGCTCAAAAGAAATGAGAGCTGTGCAAATTTAGAGACATTTCCATCCCATATGTTCATTGTGCTCAACCTGTGATAGAGCCTTCCAAAATTATATTGGTCTGATCAATCAGATTAACTTGACTCTAATGTAGTGATATCATTTTGGTTCTCTTTGGAAATGAAGGGCAACAACCCAACTGACTATGTGCCAGGAACTCTGCTAGGCATGGAGGATATAAGTACAAAGATTAAAATAATCCTTATTCACAAAGAGTTCTCTTTTATATTTCAGTGCTGTAGATTAACCATTAGATAATAGTTATTCTTTTCACATTGCCAGGGGTTAGGGCTGTGAACTGGAAAATTTATGCAACATTATTTTGGTGCTTCCTTTATACCGGAGAAGTCTGAATTTTTTTCTTTTTTCTTTTATGAGGTGCTTATAGTACCTTATTGTAAAATTTGGGTTAAATATTTGGTCATAAATTCTGTATTATCTGCTAGCCTTTGCGCATTGTCTGTGGTTTCCATAAATCTTCCTCAAAATTCCCATTTAATTTCTTGTGCTAATGATCCTTGATATATTGAAACCAGTGGGGAAAGTTGTGATGTGGATAGGATAATTATACATGAGATTAGTTATAAATAGATAAGAGTATTAGAGTTTGAATTTTGACTCCTTATTTTGCAGAAGTGAGAAATGACAACTATGAAAATGGTTACAACTAACTATTTGCAACTATTATGAAGGAGGAAATTCAGATTATTAGATTATTCACAGAATTCTTTTTGTTTCTTTGTGTGCTATGGTAAATAGTAGGAGTCCTGAACCACTAAGGGCAGTTCTATTCAATCTAATAGGAAGGGAAGAGAAAGTGACTTTGATGTGTCAGGGGTGGATAGGTTGTGTAGGGAAGAATGTACAGAGACTAGAGCTAATAGGATTCATTTTTTTGAGTTCAAATCTGGCCTCAAACACTTTCTAGCTTTATGAGTCTGTACAAGTCATTTAGCCATATTTGTCTCAATTTCCTCATCTAAAATTATGCTGGAGAAGGAAATGACAAACTACTCCAGTATCTTTGCAAAGAAAAGTCCTTTGGGGTCACAAAGAGTCCTTCTTTACCTTCCTCCTCTCTTTCACTTCCCCCCTTCCTTCCTTTCTTCCTTTTTTAAAAAGGTGGGAATATTTGTTGGAAAAAAACAAAAACTTTTTTTTTTAGGTTTTTGCAAGGCAAATGGGATTAAGTGGCTTGCCCAAGGCCACACAGCTAGGTACTTATTAAATGTCTGAGACCAGATTTGAACCCAGGTACTCCTGACTCCAAGGCCGGTGCTTTATCCACTATGCCACCTAGCCGCCCCAACAAAAACATTTTTAGCAAAATTGATGAGTATGATAAAAAGAAATCTGCCATTATATGCCATATTCCATACTAGTGAACCCCTACTTCTGCAAAGGCATTGATGAAGGTATCTTTTCATAGATCCAGGTTGCCTCTGCTAAAATGGAAAACAGCAAATCCTCAGGATATCAGCACATCTGGGTTGGGAAATATCCTCAGTCTCAGCCACAGGAATTTTCACCTTCTGAACAGTGTGGGGAGTAAAGTGTCTACTTGAGGGAACCTCTGCTGAAAAGGAATGCCAGTCCCAACTGTGCTGCTGACATGTAGTAGTACTAGGTGAAAAGGAATCAGCACACTCCAGGTAAGTGCACAAACAGTGGGGTAGGATGCTGGGTTAAAAAAAAAAATAGAAAAAAATATAATAATGGAACAAACTAGGTAAAGGATACTCAGAAATAATAGAATTCAGTGATCTTATTTTCAAGAGCCAGAAAACATAAAATACTTAGGAAAGAGCCTTACTATTTGATAGGAACTTCTAGTACATTTAGCAATAGAGTAAATAAGACTTAAACCAATATTTTATACTAGATGAATATTTAACTTGAATATTAATCTTCATACAACAAAAGTAATTGAAAGACAAGAGATCATCAACTTTTTTATAACTGGCTTGGAGATCAATTCCTAAACAAACAAAGGGTAGAGAAAATTGCAAAAGACTTTTTAAAAATTAATAATGATAAGGGAGGCTAGTTTGTGCAGTGGATAGAGCACCGGCCCTGGAGTCAGGAGTACCTGGGTTCAAATCTGACCTCAGACACTTAATAATTACCTAGCTGTGTGGCCTTGGGCAAGCCAGTTAACCCCATTTGCTTTGCAAAAACCTAAAAAAAATTAATAATGATAGAGAGAAGGATTCTGGGAGGATAGTAGAGTAGATCAGAAAATTCCAAACTATATATTTCCACCACAACAAGATAAAACAGTACTTCAAGGAGAATGTAGAGTGGCAAAATAAATAAAAGTTGGGGAAGAACCAATGAGAAGAATGCAAGAAAAAGCAGAATTGACTACATGGAAAAAGAGGCACAAAAGCTCACTAAAGAAAATGATTCCTTAAAAATTAGAACTAAGCAAATGAAAGGTAATGACTTTATGAGAAATCAAGAAAAAAATAAAACAAAACCAAAAAAAGGAAAAAAAATAGAAGACAATGTGAAATATCTTATTGAAAAAATAACTGATCTAGAAAATAGATCAAGAAGGAATAATTTGAAAATTATGGACTACTTGAAGGCCATGATCAGGAAAAAAAAGAGCCTAGACATTATCTTTCATTAAATTATCAAGGAAAAGTATTTTTGATATATAAGAACCAGAGAGTAAAATAGGAAGTAAAAGAATTCACCAAAGACCTCCTGGAAGAGAAAATGAAAATAAAATCCCAGAACTCTCAGGGCAAGGAGAAAATATTGTAACGTCTGAAAGAATCAATTTCAATATTAATGGAATCACAGATAGGATAATACAAGATTTAGCAGCATCTACATTAAAGGATTGGAGGGCTCAGAATATGCTATTCTACAGGGCAAAGAAGCTAGGATTACACCAAGAATCACATGCCAAGGAAAGCTCTTTCTGTGTCTGTGTCTGTGTGTGTGTTGGCGGGGGGGACGAACATTTCAATGAAATCTGATGACCAGACCAGAGCTGAATAGAAGATTTGACTTTCAGTTACAAAACCCAAGAGAAGCATAAAAATGTAAGCAGGAAAGAGAAATCATAAGGAGCTTAATAAAGTTAAATTATTTACATTCCTATATGAGAAGATGATTCTTGTAACTAAAAGGTCTCATTATTAGGGCAGTTAGAAGGAATATATTATAGATGGAGGAAAGAGATGTGAGTTGAATATGAAGGGCTGATATCTAAAAAAATTTAAGACTTGAGAAATGCATGAACTGGAAGAAAGATAAAAGTAAAGGTAGAATGGGACAAATAATCTTACACAAAAGAAGCAAGAAAAAACTTTTATAATGGAGGAGAAGATGGGGGAAGCAAGGGGGAGTGAGTTGACCTTATTCTCATTGGAATTGATTCAAAGACACTCAATTGAATATAGAAATCTATATTACCCTATAGGAAAGTAGAAGGGAAAGGAAGAAGAAAAGGGGTGGGGATGATAAAAGGGAGAGGAAATTGGGGGAGGCAGTAGTCAGAAGCAAAAGACTTGAGGAGAGACTATATCCAAAAAGAGATAAAGAACAAAAATAAGTTCTTTTATTTTGTGTGTCTCTGTATATATATATATATATATATATATATATATATATATATATATATATATATTAAAAATTAACTCTTTTATGGTGATAAGAATTCAAAATTGAGGGGATACCCAACAATTGGGGAATGACTGAACAAATTAAGATATGTGATTTTGATGGAATATTATTGTGCTTTAAGAAATGATCAAATGCTCTCAGTAAAATCTGGGAAGACTTATAGAAGTTGAAGTAAAATGACTTGTACTATGTAAAAAGTAAGAGCAATATTATAATGATAATGTAATATGTATGTATTACATTAATGTAATTATAATCAGCTGTGAATGACTTAGCTATTCTCAGCAATACAATAATCCAAGATAACTCTGAAGAACGTATGTTGAAAAATGAACACATATTGAAGCATACTATTTTACTTTATTTTTCTTGAGTTTTTTGTCTACTTTTGTGTATCAGCATGACTAACATCTAAATAATGTTTTGCTTGACATACATGTACAACCTAAATCAAATTGGTTACTATTTCATTGGCGGGGGGGCGTGGAGAGGATGGGAGGGAGAGAATTTGGAACTCAAAGTTTTAAAAAATGAATGTTAAAAATTGTTTTTACATGCATCCCCAGTACCTGACATAGGAGTTTAATAATTTTTTAACTGGCAAAATAAAAATATAATTAATTTTGTTGATTATTTTCCTAATGCTGACTTATTCTTATATCCTGAGTATAAAAACAGCTTGATCATAGTGAATGATTTCTTGGAATGAATTACAGTTTGGTTGGCAGGATATATATATATATATATATATATATATATATATATATATATATATGTGTGTATATATATCTATATATTTGAACATGTACATGTTTGCATATAATTTTGATGTTGATATTAATTATAGTTTCCTATGGTTTTCCTTCCGTATTTTATCCTTTTATTGTTTAGATATTAGGACTATATTTTTCTGCAAAATATTGAAAAGAAAAAGAAATATATGAAAATTCTAGTATCTTGTATGGTCCCATTGTAGAAGATTTATAGGATGACATCACTAAAAGTTGAATAAAGTAGACAGTTATAATTTAGTTGCAGTAACCATAATGAAATCACAGATCAACTTAATATTCATATATATGTCTTGATAAATTAATGTAAAGTGGAAGTCATAGCAAACTCTGATAATTTGTCACCCATATACTGAACTCTTCCTCTTGGGAATTTAAGAGTTTTCACTGCCAATTAATTCAACGAAGAAAGCAAGAGAAATGAAAAGGAAAGTTCTGTCTACATAGCCATGAATTACACAAATGAGGAAACTGTGCAGAAAGATTTAGTAATTTCCTTGGACACAGTTTATAAGGAATACAATCTAACAAGGAATCCAGGTCTTTAAAGTCCAAATTACAGAGCGGACCATGGCCGGCCAGGCTGCCCCGGCGCCCATCTTCCAGGCGGGCGAGGACTGCCGGCCCTTCTGGGCCGAGGCTCTGGCCGGCTACGATGGGCCGACATGCACCTGCAGATCCTGGGCAAGCCGGTGATGGAGAGCTGGGAGACCCCCTACATGCACTCGCTGGCCGCCGCTGCCTCCGCCCGAGGGGGAAGGGTCCTGGAGGTCGGCTTTGGAATGGCCATTTCGTCCAGCAAAGTGCAAGAAGCCAACATCCAGGAGCATTGGAGTGTTGAGTGCAATGATGGCGTCTTCCAGCGGCTTCAGGAGTGGGCCCAGCATCAGCCCCATAAGGTTGTCCCCTTGAAAGGCTTGTGGGAAGAGGTGGTGCCCAATCTGCCTGATGGACATTTTGATGGAATTCTCCAAGACACCTATCCCCTCTCTGAGGAGACCTGGCATACCCATAAATTCAACTTTATCAAGGCTCATGCTTTCCTCCTGCTGAAGCCAGGGGGTGTCCTCACTTATTGCAATCTCACGTCCTGGGGAAAACTGCTGAAGACCAAGTACACGGCTATCAAAAAGATGTTTGAGGAGACCCAGATTGCAGCCCTGGTGGAGGCAGGTTTCAAGAAAGAGAATATCAGCATTACTGTGATGGACCTAGTGCCCCCTGAGGAATGCCACTACTACTCCTTCCCCAAGATGATCACCCCAACAGTCATCAAACACTGAAGATGGCAGTTTTCTCTTCCTACTAGGCTGACCCTGGACTGGGGGCACCAGGGACTCTAGCTTGCTAGGTTTGCTCAGTAGATCCCAGACAACATATTAACAGTACTTGACAGGGAACTTGACACAAGAAGAGAGGCAGAGAGTAAGTAGGGGATTGAGGGACTCTCTAGGCCTGTCTCCTGACTCAAGGTCCCAAGGGTAGTAAAGAGGCTTCTGTTTTAATCCAACAAAAGCATATTAAGCTCTGGGCTGAGCCCAATGCTAGATGTTAAGGTTTAGGATTTTTCTGTCTTTTGATTTGTCTACCATCTTAGTCCTTGAAAGCCACTCAGGACCTTAATTTGTTTCATTTGTAGAAAAGGTACATGTACCTGCTTGACAGGAAAGTTAATAATTAGGCTACCTATATGGAATGTTCTTCACCAAAAGTCTCTCCAAGGAATTGTTTTAAGGAAATAGGCTTCCCCTTTAATGTAGGGCTTATCAAATGCTCAAAATGGTGCTAGAGAAGTCTAGAGCTTGGCCCCCTAGCTTTGAGGGGTTTATACCCCATTTTAGACAGGGTATTGCTAATCCAATAGTGAGTCTAGGGGTCAAATGCTCCTATTATGAGCTTTCCCCTCATTGGAGGGCTTTAAAGAGTCAACATCTACTTGTTGGGGATGGGATTCTTGTTCAGATGATAGCTGAATTAGATTGGGTGACTTCTGGGGTCTCCATAGCACCCCTTGGGATCAGGGAAAATGTTTTCATCTTTCTTTGTAGCCTCAGGGTGTAGCACAGTGCCTGATACTTAATGCTTAATACTTTCTTGTTTGGCCGGTTAACCCCTTTCCTTTGAGATGGGCGGAGCAAAGAGTAGCCACGTGTTATAGATATAGAGAAGACCCAGGTTCTTGTCTCACTTCCCGTGCACACCAGTGTGACTCTGGGCAAGTCACAGAGCCTGGTTCCTCTGAGAATCTTCTTCAGATTAAGCTGCAGATGTGCATCGGTAGAGGAAATTTCTTCATTGGAGTGTCCCCTTTCATCGCTAAAGTCAGAAGTTCAGTCCCTTTCTCTTTATAAGTGAAAAAACTGAGAAGTGATTTGTTCTTAGACACTAAAGTTGGAGTTGGGATCTGAACTCGGGTCTTGAGTCCCAGAGGCTGAGGGACTCTAGGCTCCAGCAGGTTCCACCATCCCATTTGTTCTCTTTCAGTCTGTTTCCCTATGGAAATCCATTTGAAAGCCTTAATTTTTACTAATATACTGTGAGGTCCCCCTCCATCTTTTATTCAGATTTTGATGCTCTTCAGACCAGGTGCTCTACTGGGGTGGCAGAGGTCCTGTGGGGGAAGGGAAGGCCTTATATTTTCTCAGTTGTAGCAGAAAACCTGCTGCTAAAATAATAAAGCAATTCTGACCTAAAGTCCAAATTAAAAACTCTCTTCAGGCTACAAGCCTAGCATTGTATGGTGGAAAGAGCACCAGTTCTGCAGAGAACCTGCTTTCATTTTTTTCCTCAGTTATTAATTACCTGTGTGACTTTAGGTCAGTCATTTAACCTCCTCGTTCTTATTTTCTCATCTGTAGAATGAGAATGGACTATGTGACCTTTGGGGCCTCCTCCATGGTCTTATGTCTTCACTTAATCTGTGCTCTTGATAATTGTAGTTTTTCAGGGGTTACTATGTCTGAGAGCCATGTAGGTCCTGTTTACAACTAATTTCCTATGTTGGAGAGATGAAAAGAGAATTTAGATTTAGAATTTAAATCTGGAAGGGAACTTTGAGATCTAGGAGTCTTACCCCTTATTTTACAAATGGAGAAACTGTGAACTGTGAACTGTAGCTGAATAGAACATATCAGATATTTGGGCATAATCTTATATGCTAGTCTCTTTCTCTACTTCTTTAGAATATTTAGAATAGTTCTTACAATTGTTGCTCATAAATTCTGCCTGAGATTCTTTACAGAATCAATAATATATAAATGTATATGTAGCTTTGTTTTAAGGAGGTAGCATGAAATAATGGGTAGAATTCTGGAATAGGTGTTAGGAAGACCCAGTTTCAAATCCTACCTCATACATTCTTCTAGAAGTTATTTAATCTCTCTATTCCTCAATTTTCTCAGCTGTAAAATAAGGGGGTTTTATTTGTCAGCCTCTAAGTCCCCTTTCAGAGTTGTGCTAGCAAAGGCACCATCCATATAAAAACCTCTGGATTCTAAGACTAAGGAGGTTAGGTCAAAAAAACTGGACACCTGGTATAGGACAGAAGTATCTTTTTCCTCCTTCTTGTCTCCCCTGGGTGGTGGCAGGAAGGATCTATTTAGGTTTCTGTTGGATGACAAAGATTTCTTCTCACTTATGGGCTTTCAGGAAGTCATGTTTCTCCCTAGACAAATGAGTAAGTGAGTCAGTAAGTAATTTTATGATGGTTGGTGGCATACAAGAATTATCCAGTTCTGTGACAGATTTTGCTGTGGAGTTGCTCCAGAAGGGAGCCCCTAGTACTATTCTTCAGCTTCAGAAGAAATCCTTATGTATCCTAGAAGGCATATATCTCTTGAGCCCTAGAATATATTTAATGACTCTTTACAATAGCAGGAGTCACCCTTTTTAAAAATATATTTATTTATTTTCATATTATAATAATCTTGTAAAAGCAGACATAATCCCCCCTCCCCCACACAAAGATAGAGAAATCTCAAGAAAAATAAAGTGATAGGAAAAAGAGTATACTTCAGTCTGTGTTCAGATACCATCTGTTCTGTCTCTAGGATGGGCTGCACAATTTATCAAAAGTTCATCAGAATATTGCTTCAATATTTCTTCCCACAGTTGCTATTTTTAACTGTATTTCCCTCCATTCTATTCTTCCTCACTTTCATTTGTTCAATTCTCTCTCTCCTTTTACCCAATCTCTCTTAAAAGTGAGTTGTATCTGACTAGCCTTTCCCATGATCTTCTCTCTCTTCTATGACCTACACCCCTGATCCCTCCCCCTGTCCTCTTTCTCCCATCCCTTTCCATCTCCTTTTTTCCTCCAGGGGCAGATAGATGTCTATTCTCTATTGAGTGATAGTTATTTCCTCTTTGAGCCTCTTCCGATGAGAATGAAGGCTCACTCATCCCCCCTCACCTTATCCCTCTTCCATTCCATTGCAAAAACTTTTTCTTGACTCATACATGAACTATCTTAGCAATTCTACCTCTCCTTTCCCTTTCTCCCAGTACATTTCTTTTTTGCTCATTGACTTCTATGTAATATACCTTTATATTCAGCTCCCTCCTGTGTATTGTCTATGTATGTTTCTTCTAACTGCTCTAATAAATGAGAAGGTTCATATGAGTTTTCAGTATCATCTTCCCATACAGGACTACAAGTAGTTCAATATCATTAAATCCCTCATAATTTGTCCTTCCCATCCACCCTCTCTATGCTTCACCCAAGTCCTGTACTTGAAGATCAAATTTTCTGTTTGGCTCTGGTCATGTCTACAAGAAAGTTTGAAAGTCCTCTATTTCATTGAATATCCATCATTTTCCCAAAACAGGATGTTCAGTTTTGCTGGGTAGTTAATTCTCGATTGTAATACAAGCTCTTTTGCCTTCCAGAATATCATATTCTAAGTCCTGTGAGCCCTTAATGTAGACACCGCTTAATCCTGACTGTAGTGCCATTATAATTGAATTGTTTCTTTCGGACTGCTTGTAATATTTTCTCTTTGAGTTGGGAGACTCTGTAATTAGTCTATAATGTTCCTGGGAATTTTTATTTTGGGATTTCTTTTAGGAGGTGATAGGTAGATTTCCTCAATTTATATTTTATCCTCTGCTTCTAGGATATCAGGGCAATTTTGCTTGATTATTTCTTGAAAAATGAAGTCTAGGCTCTTTTCCTGGTCATGAATTTCAGGTAGCCCAATAATTTTAAAATTGTCTTTTTCTGTATCTGTTTTTCAGGTAAGTTATTTTTCCAATGAGATATTTCATATTTTCCTCTAGTTTTTCATTCTTTTGGTTTTGTTTTATTGTTTCTTGATTTATCACAAAGTCACCAGCTTCCTTTAGCTCCAGTCTACATTTGAAAGAGTTATTTTCTTCAAAGAGTTTTTTATCCTCTTTTCCATCTGGTCAATTCTAGTTTTAAGGTATTCTTTTCCTCATTGACCTTTTTCCATTTGACCTAAACTGGTTTTTAACATGTTATTTTCTTCCTTATTTTTTTTTGTGTCTCCTTCACTAAGCTGCTAACTTGGTTTTCATGATTTTCCTGCATTGCTCTCATTTTTCTTCCCCATTTTTTCTCTACCTCCCTTTTTTACTTTTCAAAGTTGTTTTCAGAATTTTTCCATAGCCTGAGACTAATTCTTATTTTTCTTGGAGGCTTTGTATATAGAAGCTTTGACTTTATCATCTTCTGAGTGTATATATGTTCCTCCATGGGACCAAAGTAATTGTCTGTGATCAAATTCTTTTTATCTGTTCTTGCTCATATCCCTAGGCTTTGACCTGATTTTAACTTACTCCTAAAGCTTTGGGGGATTTTCAAGACACCATTCTCCCCCCATAATTTCTTCAGGTTCTTATGAGAGGACCTGACTGCCCTCCTGGTCTGTACTCTTGTCTGTGGATGATCACAAGCACTTCCCTCTGCCCTGGAGCTGTGAGGGAGGTACCTGCTCCACTATGGAAGTATGGGGACTCAGATTGAGACCTAGATCTGAAGATAGGCAAAGCAGTAGAGTCCTTCCCAAGGGACAGCAGAGAAATCTCTGAAACATCTCCCATTCCTCTTACTATCTGTGGGCTGAGCTTTCTGGAAGCAATTGCTGGGTAGCTCTGCATGTTCTGGGGGGGGGGGGTTAACTATCCTGAGACCTCTGCTGAGGCCTATGCTGACCTGGGCTCTGAGTTCACTCTTGTGTGGCAGTTTTCCTGCTGATCTTCCAAGTTGTCCTTGGTGATCCCTGGGATGAGAGAATTGGAAACTGCTTCTGCTGCTATGGACCTAGGCACCCTGTGGGCTGTTCCTGGAAGGCTGGAGCTTGTTTACTCCAGTATGCATGCCTGGGCCCTGGCTGCACTGTGCCTCTTTCCAACCCCTGGTGGAATAGACCTTTCCTGCAGATCTTCAAAGTTGTCTTGGGCCAGAAAATTGTTTCACTTGGTCTTTCTGTGAGTTCTACCAGTCATAATTTTATGACATTTGTAATGTTCTAGGGAAGAACTTCTGGGAATTCTTGTCTCCACACTGCTATCTTGACTTTGCTTCCCATGTGGTATCCTTTAACCTAATTCTTATCTCTAGAATGATGGCTAATAAGTTCCTTTATGATGGAGGGAAAGAGGAGGAGGGCTTTATTAGAGAAGGGGTGGATAAAGGGAATATGGCTGTGCTCACCCTTAATACAATGGAGAGAGGTTCTTGAATGCTAAAGACTCAAACCTTTACACTGACCCCCAGGAGATATTTGAGGTGTTGAGATGGTTGGAGGGCTATGTGACTGAGCAATAGAGTTGATATGGCTGCTACACCTACATAGACCTGTATGTGTTATTGAAACACCAACCTGACGGTTGCTTTTGGGCTCACTGTTCCAATGTTTGGCCAAGTTTACCTGGCCTGCTAGCCTTGGATTACATGAACAGTGTGCTTTTAAATGTGTCCCCTTGCCTTGTACCAGACTATGTTGCATCAGTCCTTGGAGATTTATTGTATTCCCCAACCTGATCCTTCTGATCTTGGTTGCTTAACTCCTAAAGGCTCATTGGATCCCTGATCTTTGTCTTCAACTTTCATTATAAAGTTCCCTCCTTATTCTGATAACACTTCCCACAATATAGTAGAGGCAATGAGATTAAATCAACCATGGGAGAGTCTTTGGGCTACATTGAAATTCTCCATTGTAACCATCATTTTTATTAGGTACCCCTATTTCTTCATAGCCCTACCCCTTTTGTAGACAGCTTCAGATAGACTTCCCAACTCACTATGCCTGCCAGCATGTAAACCATACAACTGCAAAGCCTCTCAGCCCCTGGTATCCACTTAATATAGCCCCCCTCTGGCCCTGGAATTCTGTAGCCCCTGATCTCCCACAGCTACAACAATACTCCCTCTCTGGTGCTATGGAGCTAGCACTCAAATCTTTATCTTCTAAGGAGAGGTTAAAATTCTGGAAAAGTGTTGAAGGTAATTAGGTTGCCTGAGGAGATTTATAGGACAGTTTTATACAAAAGCAATGAAATCAAGGCAACTGGAAAGAAACATTTTAAAATTTAATTTAGATTGCCTCTATCTTTATGCATCATTTTTTTCTCTTTCCTCTAAAAGGAAGAGTATGGGTTTGTTTTGACAGTTGGATAAAGAGTATGTTATCTATCTTTGTGACCTTTTACCTATGATTCTTGCCACAAAATTGGTTTTGTGATTTCACTTGAGAAGAGTTCATCCTAATGGCATCTGTGTCATATAAAGATGGTGTTATAGACTCTCTCATTTCTCTGGAGATTTTCTAAAAGTGCTCATGATCTTTGTTCATTTTTTAAGATGGGAAAACAAGGGATTAATAGAGGTTTATGTGAAGTTCCTAAGACTAGGTTAGACTAGGGAAAAGGGAGGGTGTTTTAGAGAAACACCTTTGGAGAAAGACTGCACTTTGTAGAGATAAAACTTAGCTGTTGTTAACTTTTATCCTTTGTCCTCCAGCCATTTATCTTTAGTATCCCTCATCTATATACTCAACTCTTTATTGTTTCTCTCCCCCATATCTCTTTTCCTCAGTTCTCTCTTTGGACTTAATTATTATTGTTGTTATTTTCCATTCTGTTATAGAAGAATTTGAAATTTCAATATATAGTTTAAGCTGTTGCAAAAACAAACAAAAACTCCAACAATCCCTTCTATCTCTAAATCTATGTTTCTATTATCCAATGTTTTTTTTTAGTGGCTTTAAAAAATCCAAGGCATTTTTTTTTGTGGAAAGTAAAGATAATGAGCCATTGATTATTCCTAGACAGCTAAATCACCAACCTATTTTATTTCTAATACAATATTACATTAATTTGTTAAAGACTAAGAGCATTTTTTCATCTGGGAATCATGATTAAATAGTCATTGAATTCTACATGTGAACAATCAATCAATAGTCATCTCTTCTAATTTCCTCATATGGTTTTGGAAATAAAGACCTTGGCTGTTTTCCATAGATTGTACCTTCATGCACTATGATGTAAAGCTATTCTTCTGGGATGAGTTAAATAGTGAGATTTGAGGGACATTTAAATGGTTTTCTTATCCTTAAATGACTCCTCCATTGAATTAAAATTGAACAAGGTTTAGAGACTTGACCTATGATTTCATTCTCAGTTGAGGAAATTTCCTCTACTAATATAAATCAGCATGTTCCCTGAAACTTTTAGTCTTTAAGAGTTGCCTAAAGAGCTGAGAGTTTACTTGCTTAGGATCTCATAGCCAGTGTATATGGTGGTAGTATGGAGGTGGGACAAAGAGGTAGTTCAAGACTGAGGTTCTATACTCAAAATGCCATTACTATCTCTTGAATCATAACAAAATACAAAATTCTCAATACTACATTTCCTTTTTGGCTTTTAACTGTTTGTCAGAAAGTCCCTTATTACAAAGCCAATCTCTTACCTGAGAAGAATAAAAAAAATCCATTAGGAATTATAGGCGAACATATTAAATGGGTTAGTTGGTTAGTTCCTTAGTTTCCAGTAGTGATAAGGACCTGAGTAGATGGGATATGCACATCTAAGCTTTTTTGGGAGAGGGAACTAAGATAATTGTCATATTGCAGAGTCTCCCCCCATAGTCTTAGAATAAAGTCATAGAATAAAGGACAAAAATCATCATTCTGGCTATGTTTCTTTTCTTTTCATTTTTTTGTGCCAGTTAGGTGATATAGTGAATAGAGCACCAGCCCTGGAGTCAGGAAGACCTGAGTTCAAATATGACCTCAGACCCTTAGTACTTACTAGCTATGTGACCTTGAACAAGTCACCTAAACCTGATTTTCTTGCTTCCAGGGCTATCTCCAGTCATCCTGATTCATATCTGGTTGCTGGACCCAGATGACTCTAGGGGAGAATGTGAGGCTGGTGATTTGGCATAGCACCCCTACAGTTCTTTGAATCCAATTCACTTGCTTGTAATGACATCACCTCCCTTATATCATGGTCTTTAAGAATGAAGGACAAACATCATCTTCTTCAATGGGGTGCCCTAGGTGATAGAATCTACTTGAAGTCACTGGGTTCCTAGGTGAGAAGTATGGATAAACTTCAAAGTTTTGTACAATGATTAATTGGCCATTAAAAGCCACTAATGACTATTAATGGCTGTTAAGAACTCAGAATCTAAGTCTCATGGAGGTTGAGGTGGCTGCACCTGCTATAGTTTAGAGAAATTGCATGTTAGGAAACTGTTACTTGGGTGAAGGACAAATACTCACTAACAGCTTGGGGTCAATAGTCTTCACATGTAGCCTCAGGGTTTACTGATTTTAGATCAGCATTGGAGAATCAATTAGTGATTGTTAGACTGTCCTAATAGTTTTTATGAGACAGAATGTGTAGGAGCATCACAGAATCATAGAATTAAAGACTGCAAAAAGAAAAACATGAACATATATTTGGGAAGGGATAATGATGGATACATATGTTGTAGAAATAAGTGAGGGTGTAATGCAATGCATTAATGCTTAGGGAAAGGTATAGAGGCCATGGTGGAGTGCATATCATAAGTGTGAAGAGAGACATGTAAGCACGTGTATATGAAAGGATACAATTAGATGCAGCTATGGAAGTAGCAATGAGGTGGCTAAAGAAATGCACATACTTAAAGGGTGCAATGAATTGAGCATTTCAAGGGTGTAATTAGTGGTATAATGAGAAGTTAGTAGAAGACTTAGAAGGCGGTCAGCTTTCTTGATTTCAGAGATCTGTTATACAATGTTATAAGCAGAATTCAAATAGCTAGAATGTTAACACTCAATTGACTTTGACATTTTGTCTTTTGAATACTCAATAACACCTTAAAACAAGAAATTCCTTTGTCCCTGAAATGTCATGGTTCTGCTGAAAAAGAATGTGTAGAAGTATCATTGGGGACATTGTGATTCATCCATAACATTTTTTGTTTTGCTATGAAGTAGAGCTGTGCACTGAACTTCCAACCTTACAAAATAGTTAAATTAAGGAGTACCATTTGATTTGCCCAAGGATTCATTTCAGCATTTCATTCTTTATCTTCTTATCCACTTGTTTTCTTTGATGGAAAATGCATAATTTCATTCATTAATTCATTTAAACCATATGTTTAGTAATTTGTTGATTGTCTTCTATGCATATTAGGAGCTGGATTGAGACAATTTCCCAGATAATTACCTCATTTCTCCAATCTAAACTGTCTGTACAGGAATAGAGTGATAGCAAGAAACCAAATAAAAAGTATGAAGCTTTATTTCTTTTATGAAAATAAATTCCATCTTTTAAGATGTGCTATATATTTAAAACATGCAGTGGGTAGTAAAAAAAAATCATAAGATCTTAAATTTGACTTCTTCTTCTATCATTTAGAACCAGGGTTTGTTGTTTTTAGCTTCCACAGTCCTTTGCAAAGGGAATGTGATTTATTTACTTTGTAACTATGGTTGAAATAAATTTGGTATTAGCCTCATCTCTTTAAGCTGGTTAAATTAATGGTTCTTTAATTCGCAATTCAATCCTATGGCAGAAAGTGACAGAATTTATTGAATTCTGTTTCAGATTTAATAAGGAGTGTATGCTCCTGATCCTAGTGGTAGCAATTTAATACACTGCAGTGCCTTTCAAAATTCAAACCAAGGTTGAAGGAGTAATGTAAAAAAAAAAGTCAGTTTCATATCCTAGAAGAGATAAAGCCAGTAGGCTCTTTTCACTAAGCAAATGTTAATGCCATTTTGGGTCCTTAGTATAATTGGCTTTTAACTTTCCAATATTTTAATTAGGGATATGTGAAAGGGTAGGAGAGCTAGTGGGCTCCCCTTGGGTCTCCAAGAGCAAGATGGCCAACATTCTTTTTTTTTTTAGATTTTTCAAGGCAATGGGGTTAAGTGGCTTGCTCAAGGCCACACAGCTAGGTAATTATGAAGTGTCTGAGGTCAGATTTGAACCCAGGTACTCCTGACTCCAAGGCCGGTGCTCTATTCACTGTGCCACCTACCCGCCCCGTTGGCCAACATTCTTGCCAATTTCATTACTTCTGATGATTTAAAGTCTACTGGTTCTGAATCAAATACCAGCACCCTTAAAGGTAATTAGAATTAACTCTCAAACAATGATACTTCTCCTTTTGTCCCACCTCTAATTGCTTTCCCACATAGATTACAGTTTATCCCCAATAAATATTATTTTAGTAATTTGATGGATTTGTAATCTCATTAAATTTGGTACTTCCCCAAACTATGCTGCATGCAACCTATTGATAACTGCCCACACTGTATGATTCTTGTAGGTGTCTTCCATGAATCTTCCCCAGGGAGTCCTGGTTGAAAAATTTTCTGTAAATTTCTTAAAATTACATAGAATACACAGTATATTTTATACTTTTGCTACATAAGGCTTTATGTTTTTCTGTGCAATTCCACAGAGAATAAGGAAAACTTGTTTTTATTTTTAGTATGTTTGTGTGTGTGTGTGTGTGTGTGTATACATGCATGTGATCTTGGGGCTGACTATATAGTGCTTAGAGCTGCCACTAAAATCAGATACATACTGTCATTTGTTTCTATGACAACCTTTAAAAAAAAGACAGCTGCAGACCACAGAAGGCCAACTGGCAGTTTTAATTTCTTTTAGTCTTCCTTTATGTATATTGCTACTTTTTTTCATTAAATCTAGTAAAATAAATTGAGATTGTTTTCTTTTATTTTAAATACTTTTGTGTATTTGTGAATATCAAGGTCTCTTTCCTTTATATCTGTGACCATGTGCTTTTGTGATATTTGCTTTCAAGATAGACTCTTCAGTCAAGTATTTGTATCCCTTATGGGTAGCACATTTCACCTCCTCTCTATTATCTGAAAATCCTCTCTTTGGCCAAGGGCAACCATTCTGGAAAGAAATTTGAAGCTATGCTATAGAATGACTAAAATATCCCATTCTTTTTAGTTGAGCAATCCTACTGTTGGGCATAAATCTCAAGGAGGTAAAATATAGAAAATACTTCCAAAATTATATTAGCAGATTTTTAGAAAGATTTTATTTATTTTGAATTTTACAATTTTTCCCCTAACCTTGCTTCCCTCCCCCCACCCCCCATAGAAGGCAGTTTGTTAGTCTTTACATTGTTTCCATGATATACATTGATCTAAGCTGAATGTGATGAAAGAGAAATCATATCCTTAAGGAAGAAACGTAAAGTATGAGATGTATATAGTAAGATAACATTTTTTTAAAAAATAAAAGGTAATAGACTTTGGTCTTTGTTCAAATTCCACAATTCTTTCTCAGGGTACAGATGGCATTCTCTGTCACAGATACCCCAATATTGTGCCTGATTTTTGCCTTGTTGGTATGAACAAGTCCATTAAGGTTGATTAACATTCCCATGTTGTTGTTTGGGTATACAATGTTTGTGTGGTTCTGCTCATCTCACTCAGCATCAGGTCATGCAAATCCTACCAGGCTTCCTTGAATTCCCACTTCTTCTGGTTTCTAATAGAATGATAGTGTTCCATAGCATACATATACCACAATGTGTTCAACCATTCTCAAACTGATGGACATTCACTCAATTTCCAATTCTTTTCCACCACAAAAAGCGCTGTTATGAATATTTTTGTACAAGTGATTTTTTTACCCTTTTTCATAATCTCTTCAGGGTATGGACTTAGTAGTGGTATTGTTGGATCAAAGGCTATTGTACATTTTTGTTGTCTTTTGGGCATAATTCCAAATTGCTCTCCAGAAAGATTAGATAAGTTTACAGCTCCACCAACAATGTGATAGTGTCCCAGATTTCCCACATCCCTTCCAACATTGATCATTGTCCTTCCTGGTCATATTAACCAGTCTGAGAGGTGTGAGGTGGTATCTCAGAGAGATGATTTAGTTTTCATTTCTCTAATAAGTAATGAATTAGAGCAATTTTTCATATGACTATGGATAGCTTTGATTTCCTCATCTGTAAATTGCCTTTGCATATCCTTTGACCATTTGTCAACTGGGCAATGGCTTGCCTTTATTTTTAAATTTGACTTGGTTCTCTGTATATTTTAGAAAGGAATCCTTTGTCAGAAATACTAGTTGCAAAAATTGTTTCCCAATTTACATTTCTTTTAATCTTAGTCACAGTGGCTTTGTCTGTGCAAATGCTTTTTAATTTAATATAATCAAAATTATCTATTTTAATGATATTCTCCATCTCTTCCTTGGTTATAAACTGCTTCCCTTTCCATAGATCTGATAGGGGAACTATTCCTTGATCTCCTAATTTGCTTATAATATTGTTTTTATGTCTAGATTCTATATCCATTTTGATCTTATCTTGGTATAGGGTATGGGTGTTGGTATAATCCAAGTTTTTGCCATACTAACTTCCAATTTTCCCAACAGTTTTTATCAAAGAGAGAGTTTTTATCCCAATAGCTAGACTCTTTGGGTTTATAAAACAGAAGATTACTATAATCAATTCCTGCTATTGCATCTAGTCTATTCCACTGATCCACCATTCTATTTCTTAGCCAATATCAGACAGTTTTGTTGACTGATGCTTTGAAATATAATTTTAGATCTGGTAGGGCTAAGCCACTTTGTTTTGCACTTTTTAAATTAAATCCTTGGAGATTCTCAACTTTTTATTTCTCCATATGAATTTACTTATAATTTTTTCTAACTCATTAAAGTAATTTTTTGGAATTTTGACTGGTAGGGCATTGGTAAGGCACTGGTAGGGAATTTTGGTAGAATTGTCATTTATTATATTTGCTCAGCCTATTCATGAGTAGTTGATATCTGCCCAGTAATTTAAATATGATTTTATTTGTGTGAGAAGTGTTTTATAATTGTTTTCAAAAAAGTTTCTGAGTCTGCCTTGGCAGGTAGACTCCCAGGCATTTTATATTATATGAAGCTATTAATGGAATTTCTCTTTCCAGCTCTTTCTGCTCTATCTTGTTAGTCATATATGGAAAAGCTGAGGATTTATGAGAGTTTATTTTATATTCTGTGACCTTGAGAAAGTTGCTAATTATTTCTAATAGTTTTTTCGATGATTTTTTGGAATTCTCTAGATATACCATCATGTCATCTTAAAAGAGTGAGTGTTTTGCCTCTTCCTTCCCAATTCTAATTCCTTCAATTTCCTTTTCTTCTCTTATTGCTGAAGCTAATGTTTCTAATACAATATTGAATAGTAGTGATAAATGACATCCTTGTAACATTCCTGATCTTATTGGGAATGCCTCTAACCTATTCCCCATTTCATATAATGCTTTTAATGGTTTTAGATAGATACTTCTTATTATTCTAAGAAACAATCCTTAGGATGGGTGCTGTTTTTTGTCAAAAGCTTTTCCAGCATCTATTGATATAATTATATGATTTCTGATAGGTTTGTTATTGATATAGTTAATTATACTGACAGTTTTCCTAATATTGAACCAACCCTGCATTCCTGGGATAAATCCTACTTGGTCATAATGTATTATCCTAGTGATAACTTGTTGTAGTCATTTTGCTAAGATTTTACTGAAGATTTTTGCATCTATATTCATCAGGGAGATGGGTCTATAATTTTCTTTCTGTTTTAACTTTTCCTGGTTTAGGTATAGAAAGAATTAGGCAGAAATCCATCTTCACCTATTTTTCCAAGGAGTTTATACAGAATTGGAAGCAGTTGTTCTTTAAATGTTTGATTGAATTCACTTGTGAATCCATCTGGCCCTGGAGATTTTTCTTAGAGAGTTCAATGATGGCTTGTTGATTACTTTTTCTGAGATAGGGTGGTTTAGGTATTTAATTTCCTCTTTATTTAACCTGGGCAACTTATATTTTTGTAAATATTCATACATTTCACTTAGATTATCAAGTTTATTGGCATAGAGGTGGGCAAAATAATCCTGAATTATTACTTAAATTTCCTCCTCATTGGTGGTGAGTTCACCCTTTTCATTTATGATACTAGCAATTTGGTTTTCTTCTTTCTTTTTTTAATCAAATTGACCAGAGGTTTATCAATTTTATTGGGTTTTTTCCATAAAACCAGCTTTTGGTTTTATTTATTAGTTCAATAGTTTTCTTGTTTTCAATTTATTAGTTTCTTCTTTAATTTTTAGAATTTCTAATTTGGTATATAACTAGGGCTTTTTAATTTGTTCTTTCTCTAATTTTTTAGTTGCATATTTAGTTCATTGATTTCCTCATTCTTTAATTTATTCATATAAGCATTTAAAGATAAAATATGTCCCCTGACAGTCAGTGTATCCCATAGGTTTTGGTATATTGTTTTATTATTATCATTATCTAGGATGAAATAATTAATTCTTTCTATAATTTGTTGTTTGATCCATTCATTCTTTAAAATGAAGTTATTTATTTTCTATTAGTTTTAGGTCTATCACTCTATGACCCTTTATTGCATGTGATTTTTATTACATTATGATCTGAAAAAGATGAATTCACTATTTCTGCCATTCTGCAATTGATCATTGTGTTTTTATGCCCTAGTACATGGTCAATTTTTGTGTAAGTGCCATGTACTGAAGAAAAGAAAGTATATTCCTCTCTATCCCCATTCAGTTTCCTCCATAAGTCTATCATGTCTAGGTTTTATAACAATTTATTTATCTCCTTAACTTCCTTCTTGTTTATTTTATAGTTAGATTTATCTAAATCTGAGAGCAAGAGGTTGAGGTCTCCCACTAGTAGAGTTTTGCTTTCTGTGTCTTCCTGTAACTTCTTCAACTTCTTCTCTAAGAATTTGGATGCTATACCACTGGGTGCATACATATTTAGTCTTAAAATTATTGTCTATGGTACCTTTTAGGAAGATATAGTTTCCTTCCTTATCTTTTTAATGCTATCTATTTTTGCAGCTTCTTTGTCTGAGATAAGGGTTGCTACCCCTGCTTTTTTCACCTCAGCTGAAGCAAAATATATTTTACTCCAACCTTTTACCTTTACTCTTTATGTATCTCTCTGCTTCAAATGAGTTTCTTGTAAGCATCATATTGTATGATTCTGGTTTTTAATCAACTCTGTTATTTGTTTACATTTTAAGGGAGAGTTCATCCCATTCACATTCAAAGTTATAATTACTAGCTCTTTATTGCCTTCCATATTATCTTTCCTCTGCTTATATTTCCCCCACCCCTTTTTTCCCTTTATCCATATTCCCCAGTATTTTGTGTCTGAATACCATCACCTTCAGTGTGTTTACCCAACTATATCTAACCCTCTTCCTTTTTTTCCTCCTTTCCCTTTGGCCCTTCTTCTTCCCCTTCCTTCTGTTGGTTCCTTTTGTCCTGCCCCTCCCCCTTTCCCCTTTGACCACTTTAAAGATAAGATAAGTTTCCTAACTTAACTGAGTATATATATGTTAATTTTAAGCCAATCTGATGACAGTAAGATTCAGATGGTTCTCACATCCTCCCTTATTCTCCTCTATTGCAATAAGTCCTTTGCACTTCTTAATGTAATGAGATTTATCCCATTCAGTCTCCTCCATACTCCCATCTCTTCACTGTCTTTCTTTTTAAGGAGGTATTGTTTTTAAATCATTCTATCTGAATCACAGAAAGGTCATGAGTGTCAATCACTTCTGGCTAAGTATATCTCACTAATAGAATTACAATTATTGAAAGTTATTAGAGTCTTTCTTCCAGGTAAGGATATAGCCCAGTTTCATCTTATTGGATAGCATTTTCTTGACTAATACATGAGTGTCCATCTCTTCTGGCTAATTAAATTCTCTCTAATAGAGTTACAATTCTTGAGAGTTATTAGAATCTTTCTCCCAGGTATGGATATAGCCAATTTCATCTTATTGGATAAGTTTTTTTTACCCCCCCCACCCTTTTTTTTTTACCTTTTCATGTATCTCTTGAGTCTCCTGTTTGAAGTCCAAATTTTCTATTAAGCTCTTGTCTTTTCATCAGGAAAAGTTGAAAGTCTCCTATTTAATTATATGTCCATCTTTTGCCCTGGAAGAGAAGGCTCAGTTTTGCCAGATAATGAATTCTTGGCTGCATTCCAAGCTACCTTGCTATTTGGGATATTGCATTCCAGGCCCTTCAATCCCTTAATATTTGATGCTGCCAGGCCCTGTCTAATCCTTACTGTGTCTCCTTGGTATCTAAATTGTTTCTTTCTGGCTGTTTGCAGGATTTTTCTTTTATCTGATAGTTCTGGAATTTTGCCTCAATATTCCTTGGTGTTTTCATTTTGGGATCCCTTTCTGGAGGGGATTGATGTATTCTTTCAATAACTATTTTGCCCTCTGGTTCCATGATATCAGGGCAGTTTTCCATTACTAAATCCTGTAACATTGAGTGCAAGCTTTTTTTTCCTCTTCAATGTTTTCAGGAAGACCAATAATTAATTCTTAGGTCATTTCTCCTCCATCTATTCTGGAGGTCATTAGTTTTACTGATGAGATATTTTACATTTTCTTTTATGTTTTCAATTTTTTGCTTTTGTTTAACAGATTCTTGTTGTCTCATGAAATCATTAGTTTCCACAGACTATTATTTTTTTAATAGAAGAATTTTCTTCATTACCTTTTATAACTCCTTTTTAAATTGATCAATTCTATTTTTGTAAGAGTTTTCCATTTGACCATTTGAGGTTATGAGAGAATTATTTTCTTTTTGCATTTGTCCAATTGTATTTTCCAAGGATTTGTTTTCTTGTGGCAAGGAGTTAATTTTCTCTACAAAATTTCCAATTGATTTTTAAACTCCTTCCTAATTTCTTCAAGGAAATCTTTCTGTGCTGGAGACCAAATTGTAATCTCCTCCCCACTGAGTTAGGGTCTTTTCCTTCTAGGAATTTTTCTTTCTATGACCTTTCTTCATTTTCCTAAGACCTTACGTTGATGCAGGGCTGGTTCACAGAGGTTTGGTATTGGGATCCCTAGAGGCTTTACTCACTGGGTTTAGTAATTCCACATAGCCCAGTCAGTAGGGAGCGCTAGAGGCTTTGCTTACTGAGTGTAATATCTCCAGCTCTCTAGCTGGCCAGTAGGAGTGCCAGAGGCTTTACTCACTGAGTTTAATAGCTCCACCCAGAGTAGAGGGTGCTAGAGCTTGGAACTCACCCTTCAGCCCTTCCAATAAGCCCCAGACCATCAGTCCCACTGCCATGCTTCCAATCTCTAGTTGTTTCTTGGAGCAGTTCCCATAAGGAAAGCCTCCAGGGCTGATCTTTAGTTAATTCGGCTCTCACCCTGCCCCCACTGGGTGTCTGCTCTCTGTGCCCCTCACACCCACGATCCCTGAAGACAGACTTTGTGGTAGGTGTTCTTCTCCTAACTTCTCTTTCTGCGTTTTGTTGATAGGATTTCTATTAGGAGGTTTGTTTCATATTGTATATGAGAGAAGATCAGGAGTCCTTAGCACAGGGCCTGGCTTCTCTCTGCCATCTTGGCTAGAAGTCTGCAGTTTTCTCATAGTATCAAAGATTGCTTAGTTATATTTGGAAGTAAAGTAGATGTTAATATACTGGGGAATGACTGAACAAATTATGGTACATGCATGAATCGGGGATATGCCAACCTTTTAAGGTGGTACTCCATCAAATAAAATAATTTAATGCTGAAAGGAACAGAAAAATGTAAAAAGAGAGTCAAATCACATGGTAAAGTATGTGCTGATAAATGTTTCATAATCAGCTTGGAGGGGGAGTAGATATGGCACATTAAGCTTAATATGCATCATTTAAATTTTCTCCAACATTTATTTGAATCTAGATAATCAACAGAACAATAAATCAATAACTGATTTGTAGGATTTGCTGATTTCCAAGGTGTAAATTCTCAAGTTGAAACTTTTTAATTTGGATCCTGAGAGTCAATTTGAGCTGCCTCTGTCATAGATGAATATTTAATGTTGTAGATGAATAAAATAGGATGTGAGAGGAACTTTATTTTAATAAAAATTGATAAAATATTTCTATAAAGGAGTCTGGCACAAAAAATTAACTGTGACATACATATAAAGATAAACAATCTTGAAAATAATGAAGAATGAGTCTACATATGTTACAGTTTGCTGGTTTAACAGAAAACAATTTCATTTATTAAAACATGAGTAAAAAGAAAAAGATCATAGATACATATTGTGTTGGAAATTTATGCTGAAGAACTGGTCCCTCAGTTTATTTGCCTAAGGTTCTTTTATGATTAAAAAAGATAAAAGTCATGAAATGAACAAATCTATTATTGAAACCTGAGGAATGATTTAAAAAATCTGCTTCTTTCATGGGAAAAAAATAGTGAGTTATTCTTTTGAAATAAAGGGGAGTCTCTCATTTAAGGAATCTTTCATTTAAGCCAATGAACAATAGAAGAAATTGAGCCTGGAACTTAAAAAAAGGAAATCAGTGATAAGAAGAATATGTGATCAAGATTCAAGAAATAGCAGGATGGAGAAAAGCCACATACCACTGAAGTGGTGGCAGCTTAAAAATTAAGCTAAAAGAAAACTCCTAGTAAATGATTCCTGAGATAGAATTAATTTCATTAAACAAGAACTTCAATGACAGTTATTGAACTTTGGCTACACTTAGCTTTGAGGAAGAAGTGAAACCTCTCAAAAATTCCTTTTGGTCTCTGCTGCCATCTCTAGTTTAAGAAGGAATAACACAGAGAAAGACAGGTTTTACAGCTGCATTGTATACTGGTGAACTGAAGAAGTTTGTCTTGCTTAAAGAATTATTCTGAGCTATGGTGCAATGCAACAATACACATAGGTGTGAGAACAACTCTCTCTGTGGTATGTATAGCCCCAAGATATCTAGCTTAATGTACTTTGAAATTCTTCAATTTTAAGAGATCAACTATTTACAATTCTTTTTTAGGGTAATTATAAATAAAAAGAGCTTATAAATTCTTGGTTCAAGTACAGAAGAAGAAAATATTTGCCTAGTTGAAAAGAGGTACAGACTAATAGACAAGCAATGAGTAGAGAAGTAGATATACCTGTTTTCAGATGTTCTTGGTTGGAGCAATAACATTAAAACCTGCTGTCCAAAATTGTGTTACTCTAAGTTTCACAAGTTTTCTTCCTCTATAGACTTCCTGCTGAGTTTTTTTCAATTTTGTACTAAGTTTTCTTCACAGAGTCTGAATACTTTCGGGGTAGAATGTGACCCAAATTTATTTATATTGGGAAAAATTTTATTTTATATTTGTTCTCATATATAAGCTTCTTTTGCATAGAGAGGAGAGTGCTGGATTGGAAAAAGGAAAACTTATCTTTCTAAGTTCAAATCCAGTCACTGACAGTGGTTGTGTGATGCTAGTCAAATTACTTAACTCTTTTTGCCTCAGTTTCTTCATCTGTAAAATGAAGTGGAGAAGGAAATGGGAAACTAGTCTGGTATCTTTGTCTATGGGGCCATGAAGAGTTGGACATGATTGAAACAACACAACTCATTGTAGTTTCTGGTTGGATAAATAGAAATGCATCAGTAGGAACTCAAGTGCTAAAGTGGCAAAGAGGGGAAATCTGTTATCACTTCAAGGTCATAACAAGGTTCATTCTAAGACACTGAGAGAATTTGAGCATATGTTTCAGTGATGGTTGTCTGTCTCTGGGACCTAATAACCTAATGGTATGAGAACAAGTTAGAATGAACGAGTCAATGCAAAGAATGGGTAAATGTCTATAACTCCAGTTTGAGGGGGATGATATTGTTATATTTTTTGGGTGGATAACCACGGACATTGAAAATATAATTTAATTCTACACTATTATAAAAAACAAAGAATATGAAGGATATAGAATGCATGGAATGAGTTTCATGAGTTTAGAGAAAAAATTAAAGTAAGTGGTACCAGGAAAGCAATATATACAATAATTACACAATGGAAAGAAGAAAAAAATGAACATTGTTAAATTTTTATGCTCAAGCTTGTTCCCAAAGAAAAGATATCAGAATGTGGTTCCATGCTTTCTTTTGCATAGTTGGGATGCTGAAGGCAATACTTAGTTTAGTATGCTTAGTTTTGCTGAACTGTTTTTTTCCTCCTCTTCTTCATTCTTTGTTATTGGGATGATTCTATGGAGGAGGGAATGTAAAATTTATCAATAAATTTTAAAAATTCACTATTACAAGGGAAAATCTTTCCAGATTGAGTAGTTTTTGAATGTTATTACTCAAAAAGCCATGGTTTTACCTTCAAATTATGTAAAAGATTATATTCAAAGTTGTTTGTTGATTTGTTTTGACCTGTGGTTACTGTTGGGAACTTCTAGCATGGAAACTTAGAAAATGTCAAAGGCATACCTTGAAACCAGATAGAATATACCAGCCTGGGTTCCTTATGACTATCATCTTCTTACTATCTTAGTCCAGGTTCTTTCTAAGCTTTCTTAGCTTAGGGTTCAAAATACAAAGGTTAATATAATTTACCCAACTGAATAGATGCTATTTCTATTTGAGATTCAAATATTCTTCCTAATTTTCCTGATTCATGAAGAAGATATACTTATATTATAAATAATAATACTTTGATATCATAGAATATTATATTCTAAATAAGTGTATATATTAATATTGAACTTCTTGATCAGTGTTCAGTCAGTCTAATACACATTCTTTGAAGTTTAGAATCCCTTTTGCTAAAGTAATAAACTTTTCCACAAACTACTTGCAAAGGAGGGTTATAAGATAGGATGACCAAAATAACAAAAAGAAAATGAAATTATCCCATTGATATTGTGTGGGATGAATGCCACTTAAATAAATTTCCGAGATCTCTCAAGGTGTGAAGAAAAAGTTTTATTTGTTTCTCGAGGAACGGGTCCCAGTCAATTAGAGAGACTGAAACAAAGGCAAAAGACCCAGGAGTCATTTTTATCCTAATGCAATCCCCCCACCCCCACCCCACTGACTCATTCTTATTAGTTAAGAAAATGGCTTTTATAATCTAAACTCATAAACTAATTGAAATAATCCAAACAGAGATATATGTCTCCTTCCTGAAGACTCAGTAGATAAGGAACAAAAGTCAATTTGCCCTTCACATAATAACATTCACTGGTATCTCACAAGTTGTTTGTCAGGGGAAGAGGGGCAGAAGAGACACATTTCTAATCTATAATATTCTACTGAAGAAATATCAGACTTTATCCTGCTCAATCCCTCCTCTTTTATTTTGATGAGATTTCTTCAAATTTCTGAGTAGGCCCTTAAGTCTAGCCTTAAATTATTTTTCTTACAAATGGCCATTTCTGTACTTTACTTGCAAGCCCATACTAACTCATAATCAGTTTCCCTTAACAAGCCCTCCAGTTTGCGCATCTTTACAAGGGATCCAGGTCCCATCATTAATCTCATATGAGTCTGAGGTCACCTATCTCTAAGTTGTACAGTCTGGAATGCATGTACCCTGCTTCTTGACATGTTCAGACATTTGCTACTCCCCAGGCAAATATCTTGGCCAGTCAGTTAAAAACAATAGTCACCCTGAACTGACTCAGTCACATGCCACTGGTGTTTCTCTCCTCTGTATCAGAATCCTGTGCCACAGTGCACCTCTGGCCAGTAACTGAGAATCTAAGTCAGACCCATGGGTACTGTCACCCAAGGTCAATTCTCAAATTGCTGTGGACTACGAGAAAGTTAGAAATACCAAAAAGACTGGGCATTGAATTTTATCAGCTAGATTCTCCTCCTTCTTTTACTAATATCCCATTGTCTAAATCAGGGATAGGACTCTTCTCTAGATAGGCTATACAGACTCATGCCACCCAATAATTGCCCTCTTTCTATCTCAGTGGTGAACATTTTCACCCTGCTTCTCCTCCTTTTCATAAGGAGAAGGGCATAAGTAGGGGTGTCACACATACAGAGTCAAAGGGGAAGTTACAGATAAACAATATACACATAGACTAGAGATGGTGGAGATGAACTGGTCTAGTGTCTCTCCACTTTTCTCTTCTCCCTTGGAGGCATCCAATATCCTTCTGCATCTTATGAATCTGTTCCAAAAAATCCTCTCCAGCTCTGGTGACTAGTTAAGACCTTGTTTTCTGTTAAAGAAACTGCTTAACATCTTATTCAGATCAAAACCCAGGTTTCCATCACAAAACAATGAGATTCTGGAGATTATTACAATTTACATTTTGCCTTATTGACATATTGACACACTTCATTTTTAACACAATAAACTTCCATTAGTATTTTACTACATGAGCAAGCTGCCAATGAGAATGATCACATTGATTCAAGCTTGTAACACATACATTCAACAGTCATCTTTATTCTAATAATACCTAGCATCTGATTTAAAAATAAAACAATTTTAACTTTTGCCGTCATTACAATAATGACTCAAACATCCTTAACCAATATTCTCTCTAAATAAAATTAAGGGAACTTAACTCGTACCTTAACATGCAGCTGACAACAGGGGTCAGAACCACACACCTAACCTATCTCTGGCTATTAGATCCTATTCACCTAAAACTTCTTTTTCTGGTTTGCTTGGTAACTATAAAGATCCAGGACATTAAAGGAAAATTCCTTTATAGATATAACTATTGAATGTCAGTGTCCAGGCAAAGGTTATGTGGGTAGCCAAATGTCTTAGGCCAGATTTATTCTTCCAGGGGAGACATTATCCAAATGTCATTTTGGTGAAATCAAGTCAAAGGGGTTCAACCTCAGCCATACTGAGAAGCCACCCCTTTAGCTGCACATCCCTGTCACCTGACATCTTTAGCCCATTGGCTTACTTGGCTCCAAGAACATGACATTTACCCAGTATCATTTCCTTTTGTGGACCATCCTGGTATCTGACATAAGAGAAAATTGATTAAAATCCTGTGATATAAAATAGTTGTTTTTCCTAGTTAGAACTTCCAGTGAATACAATTCATTAAATTTCACTTATAATCTTAATGGAGTCCCAATTAATGAAATTCCTACCTAATGCTCTGAGTATCTTTCCTGTATCTTTGCTGAAAACCAGGTATTCTAACTATGACTGACCCTATAGGCCTCATCTCCTGCCTCTTACTAGAGATATCCCTTTGCCTGAAATCATATCTATTCTATCTCTGTATTAAGATGGTATATCAGATTTCCCCTTGGCTAGAGAGAGAAACCTCCTTCTAGTCTGTTGTATTTTAGAACAAATTAAGACCTCCTTTGTCCAGGAGATTGCACAGAAAAATCTCAAATTATCTCGTGTTTATCTTTCTCATATTAGATAGTGCTTTTACTTCAAAGCGAACAACCAGATTTGGAACATATATACATTTCCAAAATATTCCCAATTCACTTATATAACTAGAAACTTCTATACATAAACTTATTTAGCTACTAGCTATCCTTAACATACAAATTTTTTTTTGTTTTGGCAAGGCAATTGGGGCCAAGGGACTTGTCCAAGTTCACACAGCTAGACAATCACTAAGTATCTGAGGCCTGATCGAAACACAGGTCTCCTGACTCCCGGGTCTAGTGCCCTATCCACTGCACCACCTAGTTGTACCCTAACATAAATATTACTTTTCAGACTTCCTTAAAACCATTAGAATATCATAGGTAGCTTTAAATTTTCAACATGTGGTATTAATTTCAATATAACAGAACAGCAATAAGAGTAACACAAATTACTAGGTTGCACAAAGCAATCCTTCCATTATTACATTATTCATGAACCCACAGATCTATCCCAGAAAGGGTCATACTTCGATATTTCCCTTATTGCCCTTCAAAGCAATCACATGTTAATCCCAAGCTTTTATAATATCATATTTAAATAATATTCACAAGAAATAACTAAATATTGCAAATATAATTTATTTGTAGTTACAAATGAATATCACATAACTGATAAATACATCTTATTCATCAATAGGTTACCTTACAATGAGGCCCACATAATTGCTATTTGTTAGGAGCCCTCCCCCATCAGCTATCTACAGTTACCAAGAAAGAAGTCTACATTCTTGACTTCTTGAAAATTAAACATACATTGTTAATATACATTAATCATAAGATTCTTATTTAAACATCTCGTTTCCCTTAGAACAAGAGCAAACCAAATATCCCATGATCTTTATACTTTTGTCTTCCAGATCTCTTTGCCCAGATTCTCAGAGTACAATCTCATACATATGATACATTTAAAACGCCAATCAATAATAATTAAATTTCCCTACAGTTTAGTTGGATAAAACTTTAGTGTACCTTATACTGAGAATCCAGCAGTCAGATTCAAAAGCTCTATCCAAAATAAAAATACAATTGTTAGCATTATTAGGTTTAACATTAAAATGAATCAGAGTTTTTTTTCAAAAGAAATCAGTAAACATCGCTGATAACATAGTTATTTCTCGTTTTAGTAACACAATACCACCTTTCTTTAGGTGTTACAATGAAGTTTAAAATCCCAAACCACTTAACTCCTTGCAAAAGTTACAATAGTGTTAAAATAGTTTATAACACCAAACTAATTTAACAATCCAGGAATTTAACAATTTCTCCCATTCTGTACAAATTTTGTCAGAATATTACAACACTAATATCCCTCTTTTAAACCCCTCAGTGTGCTTCCCGAAACTCTAGTTCAGAAACCTTAAATAATGAGAGTCATTACTCAGGCCATGTGGCTGGAGCAGATATTCATTAAATGTAATTTCCTTTCCTAACCCCTGGATTTTATATTTTCTTCCTTTCCTTTCCTATCACATATCCCACCTGTGATGGGGTCTCTTTCCCTTTAAGGCTCAAGTACTTATAGTCTCCTGTCTCTCCCCCGATTCTGTCCAAGGGTTAGTGGGGAACTCTTCAGCTGGACTCAGTCTAGGGTTCAAGTCTTAACAAGATGGTGGATGGGATCAAGACCATATGTCCAAGCCACCACCCCTTTCCCCCAACCCATGGAGAAAGCATGGGATCTTTCATAGGATAAGAAATCTTCCTTCCTCCAACTTCTCAATTTTTCATTAAAGGTTGGTTCCTATCTTAAACTTCTTCTAAACTGTCAGCAAACCACAGCTTTTTTTCCCTTTAAGAATACCCCTCCCCTTTCTTTAACTCTGCACACCTAGCACAGCTACCACCAGCTCGGTGAGGGAGAGGGCTGATCTCCACATGGGGTCACTGCACAACTCCTTCCTTCTCTTAGAATGATTTGTAAACCACTTTACAAAGCTCCCCAAATCCATCTTTTGTATACAAAGTCAGATTTGCTCAAATATTCTATTTACATGCTTCAACCAATTTCCATACTTAACAAATGGTTCCCAAAAAACCCCAATTGTCTCTACGTCTGGATTTTCTTTCCATTTCTTTCCAAACCTCTGACTCAGACCATACAGCTCACATTTTCCTCAATATACTGTTCCACCATTCCTTTTCATTAGCTCTTCTTGACTTTAATTCATACTATTCTGAATTAGAATCACATAGCTTATACAGCTATATAAACCACAGATATGATTCCACTTTTCACAATACATTTTCCATTCCAAGGTTTTAATATTTAACACTTCTGGATTAAAGCTGCTAAAACCCTAGAGAAGGCAAACAGTAATCCCAAAATCCTTAGCCTAATTAGAATATTCCCTGCCCCCCCCCTTTCTTCAAATAGAGTAAGCTGAATAACTTTTATAGAGGGACAATCTTTTCTGGGGGCAGTTGATCTATTCTTAAATCTTTATATGTCCCATAATTTTCTGTAATAACCAACATTATCAGAATCTATACTGATAAACTTCTGGAGCTCTAATGTTACCATATCATTCTGGAAAAAAATTTTAACTATTTAGTTTCCCCTATACTGGCATATCTTTTTTTCCCCCACTATTTTCATATTTACTCATTTTTTCTCTAGAAGGAAGTTTGTCAGTTTTGAAGTTTCATAATTGTTAGGAAAATTTATTTATTCACAATTGTAATTTGATCTGCAAGTCACAATACAGCAACCATTTAAAAATATAAAATTTACTTATTTTTATTAGAAAAATATTTTACTTATTAAAACATGAAACATCCTTACAATAAAATGTATGATTTAGCTTAATTAGCTTTTACAAGATAAGCATTACCTGAGGATAGGGAAGTATAATTGCAACTTCACTTTCCCACTAATCTCTAAGGACTAGTTGACATAAATTAGGTTAAGCCATAACTGATTGTAAATATACCACGGTTAACTACATGTATCATACATTTAATACTTCCAAAAGTGACATAACCTGACTTGTTATTCCAAATTAAATGTGTTCTTTAGAAAGAAATGAATTAGAAGGCAATTCTTTACAAACTTTTCTTCAGAATCATGAATAGACTAGCAGCATACTTAAGTTTTTAGGACTTAAGATTTTCTGTATCAAATTGAAAAGAACTGTATTTAGATTACCCTTTTCAAATATGAACATTCTTTCAAAAGTAGAATTTGTTTATCATCTATCTCTTTTTCACCATTTTCAAGTACTACTGGCAGCTTGGTGAAGAGGTTTAACTGGGGCATATCTGGACAGGCCAAGTCGGAGACTATGACTGGGAGATTTGACAGAAACTCCTCCAAGATGATTACTGTTGCTACTTCCTGATGAGGCTGGTGGGACCCATCTGGGCTTCTGAGATTCACCTAAAGGACTGAGTGTTTGTAATGGATTCCTAACAAGCTTTGAAGACAGACAAGGTTCTTTTGGTGCTGGTTTTTACTCAAGCGTGGATTGAGAGATCACTGGTTTTGCTAAACTGTTAGAAGATTTAGAGGGTTTCTTCTCTTACTTTTTCACTGGGGTTTTGATCTTAGCATTTCTCTTTTTATTTTCTTTGGCTTTACTTTTCCTTGTAGTAAAATCTTCATCATCTTCCCCCTCACTTTCACTGAAATCAGAATTACTTTCACTTGTAAAGTCTGGTTCAGAGTCAGCAATATCACCTTCAATAGTCTCTCTCAGTGACTTCCTCTGTTGTATCATAACTTTGGATGAGGCTTTTCTTGGTCTATGACCAGCATGATAATCAGTTTCCTCAGTAATTTTATTTAAATTGAAGCAAACTCCATCTATACTGCAATTTGAGAGGTAAGGAGAAATATTCACTTTTTCAGATTCATCAGAATCACATTTTTCAACATCTTGAGATTTCTGCATAGCAGTGGTGGTTACAGAAGTTTCCTTCACTGATAATGCTAGTGCAACTTCTAAATCTCTCTTATAAAGCTTGTCATCCAAGGCAATCCTTTTATGAGGTGTATTCACTTGGAGTGGAGATAATTCTTTATGGCTATTTTTTGATTTTGACTTCTCTTGTTTTTCTTGTGTTTGTCTCCTTTGTTATTTTTGATTTTTTGTTTGAAGTTGCAGTCCGAGGAGCAAAATCATCATCATCATCATCATAGTCTGAGTCCAAAGATTGTGAGTAATTGACTGGTTTCTTATTCCGCATGGGCCTGGGCATGGTGGCAGGCTGGCTGGGGTTTGGCAGGCAGCCGGGGAGCCTGAGCTTCAAGAAACCAGACACAGCCCAGAGTGAACAACGGTTCCCGCTGAAGATTAAGAGTGTGGAAGCCCTGCCCACCCCAGAAATCCTATACTGGCATATCTTGGTAACCACATTATATACTTTAGGATTAACATGACTCTCTTGTCTTTCTGAAATTTATTTTCTAACAACTCTTTTACAAATTAAAATAGCATTTCTTTCTATGATGTCTTTGTTTACGTATTTTGTAATATTCACTATCTCTTTCCTGTTTCTTTAACTTCAAAATAAGGTCCCCCTTTTTAACACTTATTTTACTAATTTTTCCTGAAGCAACTCTTTCTTAGTCCTTTTTCTAAAAGAGGGTGGGAGGAAAACACTCTGGCACAGAGAACTGGGAAGAGAAGGGAACATAAACAGGGAAGGGGGGGGCTTCTTATAATCGTAGACTAACAGGGTGAGTAGTTTGGCCTCAGTCAATTTAACATCATAATCCATTCCTTTTTAATCAAAATAAAAATCCCTCCTTTAAGGGCTCAAGAGACAACCCAGGAGTGGGGGGGGGGGGCTCATATTATCCATTATAACACAGGCAGAAAGCAGGTTCAAAGGAAGAGCCAGTGAGAGCTAGATGAATACTGCCTAGAAATCCAAAATAACAAAATGAGGCAACCCAAGGAACTCTTTAGGGGAACTCACTGACTCCCCCCTTTTCCCCCATTTAACAAATCACACAAGTAAATAGACAATCTAAACACACAAAGACAGAGGAGGCACAAACACAGATCACACAAACACAACAGAATTTTCCAAACTGACAATTTTAACATATATCAACAAACACAGGCCAATGGGCAAATTCCTGATGTTTCAGGAATGCCATGAGGGGTGATTTCAGCCTCATGTCTGACAATCTCTCCCTCCCAAAGGCAGACCAAATGTGTTACTTCTGCTATATCTTTATTTCCCCATAAAAGACAACAATACTTGACCATTTTCTACTTTTCCCTTTATATTTTAGTCTTATTTACCTGATTTACCATGGGGGAAAGCTTAGGACAAGGCCCTTCCCATTTAAATATTGACAGAGACCTCTCAGGATCAAGTGCCTTTAAATCCAAGTCTTTTTTGCCCAAACTGGAAGGGGTCATCCCCACCTTCACTCACCCAAATGGACCCTCCAGGAATCTAGTGCCTTCAGATTCCAAAATCTAGGCTTACCCTCTTTTGGGGCCTTTTTGCACAAAAAATTGCCAACTGTTTTTTGTCCTCACTGGCTGGTCAAGTTCTTGCTGCAGATTTGCTCTTCCTACCAAGTCTCTCTGCTTTGAGTCACTTGCACAGAGGGGACACCAAGGCTTCCCAGAAAATGGCAAGCTGCCAAATTTGGGCAGGGGTGCCTTTTTGCCAAGTCCTGAGAGGCTGAGGTTCCCCAATGGACATGCAATCCAGAACAAGCCTCCAAACTGTGTGGGAAAAATGCCACTTAAATAAATTTAGGAGATCTCTCAAGGTATGAAGAGAAAGGTTTATTCATTTCTCAAGGAATGGGCCCCAGTCAATTAGAGAGCCTGAAGCAAAGGCAAAAGACCCAGGAGTCATTTTTATTTTACACAATCCCCCACCACTGACCCATTCTCATTAGTTAAGAATGTGGCCTTTAAAATCTAAACTCAAGCTCATTGAAAAAATCCAAACAGATACATATGTCTCCTTCCTGAAAACTCAGTAGAAAACGAACAAAAGTCAATTTGCCCTTCACATTCTGGTTCTAATAACATTCACTAGTATCTCACAAGTTGTTTGTCAGGGGAAGAGGAGCACAAGAGACACAGTTCTAATCTATAATATTCTATTGAAGAAATCTCAGATTTTATCCCACTCAATATGGTGAAGGGGAAGCTCCATGATACACAGTTACAAAAAGGAGATGGGACAATTTTACCAATTAGTGAAGGTCAGTTACCATTCTGCCTCTAACTCCCCACACAAAATTCAGACAACTGAAAAGTGACGATCACTGGAAGTTCTTTCTGAAGTCTCTGACATTACCCTGAGTTCTTTGAACCCATGCTGCAAGCTTATAGTCCATTATACATTTCATATGGATTTTCTATATATTTTCTTCTAATTGTGGTTTTCTTCGACAAACCACTCTGGGATCTTTGCCAAGAAAAAGTCCAAATGAGGTCATGAAGAGTCAGACACAAACTGCAACAACAGAACAACAACAACAACAACAAAAACAAAAATGAATCAAGTATTATTCTAAAGACTGAGTCTTCCAAGAAAGGTAAAAAAAATTGTCATCAAGAGGAGCTCACAGTCTGATAGGTAAATAATATGTGTAGATGAATCATATACAGGGTAAATTTGAAATAATAAATTGAGGGAAGGCTCTAGAATGAAAAGAGATCAAGAAACTTTTGTAGAAGGTTTGATAGTAAGAAATCAGGGAAACCAGGAGGTAAAGATGAGAGAATTCTATGCATGGAGGATATCCAGAGAAAATGCTCAGAATTGAAATATAGAATGTCTTATGAGAGAAATAACAAGGGGAATGGTGGTACTAGATCCAAGAGTAAGTGGGGAGCTGTAAGAATTAAGAAGAGTGGAAAAGTAAGGAAGCAGATCATGAAGGGCTTTGAACATCAAATAGAATTTTATATTTAATCCTGAAACTGATGAAGAGTCACTGGAATTTATAAAGTAAAATTTATGCTTTAGGAAGATCAATTTGATATCTGAGTTGATGATAAACAAGAATGGGAAAAGGAAACATGGCATAGAGAGACTAACCAGTAGGCTTTTTGCAAAAGTGAGTGAAAAATGGAATAGGGTGGTGAGAACCTTGTGTCAAGAAAATCAACTTGCAGGCTATTGAAATAATCCAGGTGTGAGTTGTACTCTGGTTTCACCAGAGTGATAGAAGTGTCAGCAGAGAGAAGGGATTGGAGGGTATGTTCCATAGAAGAAAAACAAGACTGTACAGTATTTCTTTGTTTGGTTAGTTGCCATGACTAAAGAAGTTATCACCTTCTGATCAATGGTTCTGCAACGAGCTCAACTAGTCCTTAAAAAGCAGATATAATCTCTTGCCAGGGCAGACTTGGTAAAACTTTGCAGTTTTCGTTCTACAAATACCTTCAATAACCCAGCCTTATCTCAATAGCATGTTGAAGCATTAAAGGATTTTGTTGACATTATATAAATAGCATTACCACTAAATTCTAAGAACTTTATTATTTTCTGTACTTTTCTGTCCAATAGTATGGGTAATAAACTATTCAGATATTATTGGGTAAAGAAATCTTGGAATATAATCATAAATTCAAGTTATGAGAAAAAGCTAGATGTGGTTGTAAAAAGTTAGATAGGAAAAGTTGGTTGGGAAATTAGAATTAAGGTGGTTTATACCTGATTTAAAAAAAAAAGCTTAGCCAAAATGCAAAAGTGTCAGCAATATTTATCGTTATAGTGGCAATAATATGTGAGGCCAGAAGTTCATATTGCAAGCTGTCTGGAGCTGAACGATATTTTCATTTTCACTGATGTTATTGTGTGTCATGTAGAGGTTAACACTGTAATGCTTGAATTGAATACTCAATATTATCAGTAATATTTGAAAATTCATAATGTTTTATTGAAGTTATTTGCTGTTTTATGTGATTTTAAAAAGTATGTGCTGATTATATATGAGAGGATATGTATGGATAAGGGGATAGTATGAGTAAAGAGCAGGCCTCAGAGTCAGGAAAAATTGGGTTTAAATTCTGCTGGTGACAAATAATAGTAATATCACCCTGGGCAAATCATTTAACCTCTCAATGCCCCAGGCAACTAAGACTAATTTTGAGGAGCATTCACTGAATTGCATTGGTTGAGGGAGTTTCCTAACTGGATGTTTCCCATATCAATGAATTAATAGCTACAGAAACAAAATTTCCTAGAACATTCAAGTTAGAAGGGAGGATAGAACTGTGGGATTTGTGGAAGAGAGCTTGAAGATCATTTGGTCCAAATCCCTTGTTTAATAGATGAGGAACTAGAGGTTAGAACATACATGTGTTTAAACTAAATTATGTCTTTCATGATTGTCAGTTCATTGTGGCATTTCATCTAGATTGAGGGACAACTTTCTTTCAATAGAACACTTACTAGAAGTTCACTTCATAGAAACCTTTCCAGGACTCATATAGTTTAATCAAAAAGACACAGTTCAAATTTTTTCTAAACTAGGCAAATTATAATCTTAAAATCCAGGTACTTTTTTAAAATTGTTTTTTATTTTTGCTAAATAGTTTTTCACATTCAGTGGTTTGAATGATATCGAACATGCTATATAATTTGGTCATTTTTAGTTGTGTCCATTTGGAGTTTTTTTGGGGAAACACACTGGAGTGGTTTGCCATTGTCTTTTCTGGTCCATATTACAGATGAGCAAACAGGGATAAGTGACTTGCCCAGAGACAGACAGTTGCTAAGTGACTGTGGCCAGATTTGTACTCAGGAAAAGAAGTCTTTCTGATTCCAGGTGCAGCCTTCTATCCACTGGCCACCTAGCTGTCATGCTACATCATTTTATACATAAAATACCTCCTATCCCAGCCATTGAAATAACTTAAATGTGAACTATTTTATCACTTTTTTAGTACTTTTATTTCTCTTTCAAAAGTAATTGAATCCCTGGTCCCAAACCAGCCATTTCAAAGTCTTGACTTCTTTCTCCCTGTTTTGATCTTGCAATGTATATGAAGCATATTTATGGGTATTCAAAGTATTTTTTGCCCCTGGTTTTGCATACAAAGAACATTTGCTTTAAGGGAAAAGCTTCAAGGAAAGACAAAAGTATTTTTTAATCTTACTTTTTAGTGCAAGGAAAAAAAATGCCAGAATGAGACTGCATCCTCTCAGGATATGAGTTTGCTGAGAAAATAAGAAGCGGGATCAAGACTTAAAATCACAGACCTCTCTTTTTTTCCTGAGGCAATTTTATTTTTGACACAATTTTTTTTTAAATAAGAGAAAGTGGTAGCAGTAATATTTTAGAAGGATATGGTAAATATATGCTTTTGATCAAATTGAGAGTATTCTCATTGATTTGCTTACAGGGCATGGGTTATTGGTTTTTTTTTACAATGTGCTGAATTTTTTAAAAATTCAAAATAGACATGAGTATATAACAAAATCATCTGGTATTTCTGCTATTTTAAATATCATTAACACAATACAAATAATGACAATTCTGTTGTTCCTGAAATTAAGATTTCTGACATCCAGACTTTCAGGTAGTATCTAATATTCTAGTATACTCCCAACAAGTCATTTCCATTAAGTTTTTAGTTTAGTGAACTTCATTTATACTAATGTGGACTCTAGATAATTTCAAGTTTTGGTGGCCTTAGGAGGTTAGGTTAAAACAATCCCATCACATTAAAGGCAGATAATATGACGTACAAGTACCTCATGTCTTTTATTCAGATCTCTTTGCTATTGGAAGCAATTTTTATAAAGATCAAGTGGGGAAAAGATTAAAACAGCCAGAAAAAGAATCAGAAACTCTTTATCTGTAATTCCACAAGTAATGCCCTTAGGCATAGGGAAACAAGAAGGAAAAAAAGAGAGGGGAAAGGTAAAGGAGAAGAAAAAGGAAAAGAAAGAAATGGTGATGAGACAATTCCTTGGCTGTCCTTGCCCCTCAGAGTACTAATGACCTCAGTAACTTCTACCTAGTCTAGGGGGAGAGATTTTGGACTCTAGTGAATGATGTTCCTTATTATTTCTTGCTGTCTTCATTAGCACAGGGAAGAAAGCTGACTTCTGAGCATAGCTTGGTATTAATTATTATAGAAGATCACCAGTATTTAAAAATATGATTAATTAATCTAGGATCTATTACTTCAGCCCCGTTGATTATTTTTTTGGCTTCTTGATTTATACCCCCCCCTTTTATCTAGGGTAAACTTAGAACCTTGGTCATCAAGGAGTCATTAGATAAATTTCCATTGTTTGTGCTCTTCATCTGGTGGGGCCAATGTGAAACTCCTTAAGCCACAGAAAAATTGAACCAAGTATTGTGATTATACTCTTCACCTGGATGGAGCAGCACATGAGGAAAATGTGGCTTGTTGACTGCATCTGGCCAGTTTGGGGTCTCAAGGAAAAAGCCTTAGTGTTTGGGGTACACAGCACCCCCTTTCCCTTCAGTGTTCCATACAGAAAAATGGCTGTGTAAAACTGAACCTCGGTTGGGTTGTGTAAACTTCTAGCTTCCATCCAGTGGGGGGATGATAGACCCTTGCACAAAAATGCTTCTCTTGTGTAACCTTCAGAAAGAAGTTGTGGTAAAACCCATTAATCTGGAATTTCTTTATGTGTCTTCCAAGTTCCACTGGCTTCCTCAGGTTAAATGCAGTCCCCTGCACAGGTTCCACTTTTCCAGTAGTTATTAGGTTATCATTAACAGATAAATAAGCTTCAACATCTATACAGACTTTGTGATCGTATATATTCGGACAACTGTGGCCTGCAAGGTTAAAATACAGGTGGTTGGTCAGACTGACTGGTGTGGTGCTGCTGGTCTGGGCTTTGTAATTCACTATCAACTGCCCCCCATCAAGTGTGTATGTGACCCAAACTTTCAACTCACTGGGGTAGCTTTCCTTGCCATCTGGACTGATCGGGGAAAACTGAATGCCATTCGGTAGCACCTGAGTGGTCCAAAGGACCTTCCAGCTCAGCAAAGATCAGCACCACATCTGAGAAGTTCCCATCCCTGTCCTTTATCTCCAGGGCGGTGATGGTGCAGCCCAGGGAGATGATGCCCACCCTCAGCTGCTCTGACTGTAGTTTGATTGATGTAGACTGTAGAACTTCTCCACAGTCCCTGCTCAATGGGGAGGTCCCCAAACACACTCCTGATGACCAAAGCCAGAGACGGATGGGGAAGCCGCAGGACAGGGACTATGGGTTATTGTTAATTCTTGATCTGTTTCAATGCTCTCTGATCAACTGATGGGACCCATGGAATTTATTATGATTGGCTGCCTGAAAAATCAGCTACTCCTCAGAGCCTATAAGGAAGCTGATCATATTCTTTGGAGTGCTTAGCTCTTGAGGAAATATGCTTTTGTCTTTTTATTTCTTCCTTCTCCCAAAATACAGAAATGGGTAAGGGAGGATATTTTCCCTCCCCTCTTCCCTATCATCACAAGGAGTAGAACTTTATAGCAGAAGCACATAGTTTTGGGATTCATGTGTTTGTATTAGGCTTGAGAGAGAAGGTCAATGGTACTGTTCCTTAGCCCCAGCCTCCTCTATAGAGAAAGAAAGGTTTTGAATTTGCTAGTCTGCATGATTCTGGAATTTTACCCTTAAGCAGAGAAGGAAGATTTTTTTTTAACCATCAGCTGCCTTGAGGGAAACTTTAGCTTTTAGATTTTCTCTGTTTGAGATTTAGAATTCTGGAATTTATAGAAAGAGAAGTTTTCTAATGAATTCCATCTTTTGGAAGAGGAAGACAGTTTCCTTGCTTCCTGAACAGCATCCTACTTAGAGAGCAAAGTCAATGAGTTAATCATGAAATATAGGTCTGATAAGAAGGAGTTCAATTTGTTCAGCTAGCTTGAAGGCACATTTACTTTTGGTAACATAGAATGAGGAGACTTATGGGGAAAAGATACTCACTGGAATGATAGTTTAGTTAGCAATCAGTTATTATTAAGCTTTTATTATTTGCCAGGCATTGTGGTAAGCAGTGAAAACACAAAAGCAATCAGAAAGAAAAATAGTGCCTACCCTCAAGAGGCTTATATACTAATGGAAAGAGAAAAAACAAAAAAATGAAGTTGAAAAGGTGTAAGTAAGAAAGGATCTGTAGGGTTGTGGTAGAAAAGTGAATCAGGAATAGAGCCTAGAGAAAAATAAAGATTTGATTGGCTAGGACATTTTCCTTGAAAATGAAGATTCTGGGAAGAACCAGCCAATCAGAGGAAGGAGATGCAGAAATGAAGTACACTCCTAGCATGAGAAATCCCAGTCACCCAAATGCCTGAGGAGATTTCTGGGGTGTGAAAGAACAATTCTAGACAGTCAGAAGGATTTTCATTATAGCAACCATAATTTCAGCCAGATGACATAGTAGATGGTGTTGAACCTGGATTCAGAAAGACCTGAGTCCTAATCTGGTTTCAGGGTCATCCTACCTATGTTATCCTAGATGAGTCACTTTTCCCTGCATTTGTATCAATTTCCTCATCCGTAGAATGAGGACAATAATGGTAAAATTAAAATGAAACCATTTAGCATTTAGCATAGTGCCTGACTTATTACTATTATTACTGCAATGGGGAGCTGATGAACTGTTTAAATATTCTATGCTTCTATTTTGTTCATTAACTCCTTTCCTCAGCATCTTAAACATTTCCTTGGGGGTAGGGAGGTAAGACAGTCCTTTAACAGTAATATTAATTTTTCAAATTTCTTCAAGATATGCTTTATATATAAAGGGTTTAGATTTAGAGGATTTGGAGACCTACTGCACACATTTGTGATATTCTTGGCATAGCTGTATTTTAGTTTTTGTTTGTTTGTTTTTGCAAAGCAGTGGGATTAAGTGACTTGCCCAAGATCACACTTATGTAATTACAAGTGGCTGTGATCGGATTTGAACTCAGGTCTTCGCGACTCCAGGATCAGTGCTCTATCTACCATACCACCTAGCTGCCTCTATATTTTAGTTTATTTTGGAATCTTTTGAAAATTATTTTGGGTGGGAGCAATGAGTCAAAGGAAGAGAAATTGAAACTTTCTGAACATGCTCCTGGGATGATACCTAATTCACAGAAACCAACAGACCCCCACAAAGCTACAAATTTTACACAATCTACTTGAAATAAGTCCTAAAGCAAATGCAGAACTTCTGTGAGCAGATTGTTCAGATTTTAATTTTTCTGCAGTAAATTTTATTTTCCAATTATTGTTGAGGTTAGCAATTTTTCACTTATGGAAGTCCTCTTAAAGTTTGAAGAGCTCTTTTAAATTAAACACATCATTTTCAAATTAAAATTCAACAAGCAAATGTTAATCAGCTAATATATATATATATATATAATATATATATATATATATATATATATATATATATATATATATATATATATAGTGCTCTTTGTTAGGTATTGGTGGAGATAAAAGTTTGGATAAAATACAGACTATGCTGTACCAAGACATGACTAATGTTAATAGGAGAAAAAATTATTGCAGGATATGCAAAGTGCCCTTTGTCTGAGTGGTGATATGATCTGTCACTTTACCTGGTATAGAGAGGAGGGAATAAGAGGTGAATATAGAAGAGGGAAACCAAATTTTCCATTTCCTCTTGAGTCTAGTCTATAGTTTCATTTTTGTTGTAGAAGTATAAATTTCAAGATAAGATATGACCATATTTAAAGTATAAAAATGTTTTCTAAAGTTAAATAGGAAGGGTTTTTTTAGTCTGTCTGACAATAAATATTTATTAAGTGCTTACTATCTGCCAGGCACTGTCGTCTTTACCTTTAAGCAGAGGAAGGTACCCAGGTATTGAAATATGATGGAAAAGTTCAATCTGATGAGAAATGAAGGTATGACTACTTAGATGCTCTCTTTAAATGCTAGTTCTGTAAAAACCCATCCAATCAGGGACAGGAGTCATAAAAGTACTTACACGATGTGAGCTTTAGGGCTGACATCATGTTTCAGGATGAAGAAGTTTCTGGGGTCATGGTGGAGAAAGTAAAAATTGTGGCCTGGTGAAACATTTCTCTTTTGTATACCATTAACCACCTCTATCAACATAGTTAATTTTCAGCTGATTGCAATATGGAAAAAGAATATAGAATTATTTAAATGGAAAGACATTAAAATTCATGAATTTCATCTCTTTATTTTCAGATAACAAATCTAGCATAGAGAAACATTCTTTGGGTGTCTTGTCCAAGGTACTATGGAGTATCTCAAAAGAGTCAAATTATTATAGGACTCCTAACTCCCCATCTAGTAACTGTTTTTACTCTTTCCTACTCCATTTTGCTCCATTCCATTCATCACACTGAGCCAAAAGAATATGTAGCTCAATATTAGGTGAATATTGTTGTTTGTTCTTCAGTTGTGAAGAAGACTATGACATCAGGGAGGTGATGCCATAACAAGCACATGAATTGGATTTGAGTGAGGTGGTGCTCTGCTAAGTCACCAGTCTCACTTTCTCCTGAGTCATCTGGGTCCAGTGGTCTAGAAATAAATCAGGACAACTGGAAATGGCCCTGGATGGGAGGCAATCAGACTTGCCCAAGGTCATATAGCTAGAAAATGTAAAGTGTCTGAAGGTAAATTTGAACTCAAGTCCTCTTGAGTCCAAGGCCAGTGTTCTATCCACTGTACTACCCAGGTGCTCATCTGTGTTAGATATTCAAACAATACTGATTGACTGGTGCTTCTGGAATCTCCAATTTAAGGGGGAAGCATAAGTCAAAGATAATCTTCTTTGCTGTACAGGTTGCATTGCTGACTCTTCTCCATAAGATGTTCTCTACCACGTGTTTCCTCCTACTTCCATCAGTTCCCTATTTGGATTGTCTTTTCCCCTTAGAATGTGAGCTCTGAGGTCAGGTCTACTTTTATTGTATACCTAGTACTTATACAATGCCTGATACATAAATATATGCTTAATAAATGTTATTCATTAATTGCCTGAATATGAGAGTGAAAGACAAGAGTATTTACAAATATTCATGATTATTTGGTCAGCAGTTTGCAAAAAAACCTGATATTTAAAAGACTGAGTCTCACAGTACTGATTTTCTCATTTTCTTTATACATTGAATAAAATTGTAGATCTAGATTGAAGTTTTTATATTATCATATAGGACTGGGGGTATCACCCAACCAGGAGTTCCATGTAGTCATCATTGGTCTCTTTCCTGACACAATAAAATGGAACACGGTGTGGGGAGGAATGATTGAGGAGCCCTCCATCAATTTCATGAGTTCTAATCAACTTGATTAGATTTCATGGCATGATTTTTTTCAGAGGAATCCCTGTTTCCTGTATTTTTTTTTTGAGTTCAGATCAGACAAAAAGCCATCTAGAGAGATCAGATGTTTCTAGACTAAGAGATTATTCCATTGGTAATCCTCAATTCTTAACTTGACCAATGATCCAGAGATCATGGGTTTCACTGTTGCCTCCTAGCAGGAGATTTCCTTAGCAGTACACTCCTCAGAAAAGATGAGAATTCTTCTTTTTGGCTTAGAGCTAAAGCACTAAGGCCATGCTAGCAAAGACTGGGAGATCTGCAAATGACCAACTGTTTATGATGTTGCTATGAACAGTGCAGATGTAGCTTAATATTAGGTGTATTGATGTTTGTCCAGTTGTGAAGAAGACTATGACATCAGGGAGGTGATGCCATAACAAGTGCATGAATTGGATTTGAGTGAGGGGGTGCTATGCTAAGTCACTAGTCTCACTTTCTCTCCTGAGTCATCTGATTCCAGCGGTCTAGAAATGAATCAGGACAACTGGAGATGGCCCTCCAGGATGAATAGGGTGATGATTTGTTTAGCAAATGTCTTTATTTCCTGGGGTCATTCTAATGGACTCTTTGGGTGTTTTACATGTTTATATTTATTTGGCAGCTCTCCTGAGTCTTCTAAATTTTTTTTAATTATATTCTCTTTCAAGAAGAAAATAATAGTTATAACAAATACATTTTCCACATTTAGGGAAAACTAGACATGTTATGCTCTATTTAGAACATTTCCTAAGAGATATTAGTATACAGACATAAACCAGCAGAGATATTGATCCTCTTGGTGGCCAGGTCCCCAGGTGGAGAGCTCAGACTGTAATAAGCCCAGAGTCTTTAGGGATGGCAGAATTTGGGCCAAAAATAGTATATCCAAACCAATAAAAAGAATAAAAGCAAAAGAGAAGTAATAAAATAGACACTTTACCACTAAAGCTGAACAGAGAAGCCAATCATTTGCCATTTCAGATTTAACTGAAAATCATGTGTGTTATTATTGACAACCATAAATGGAATTTGTAGACCAGCATTATGCTAGTGTATTCAAAACCTAATTGTTGGTGTGAATCAATATAATGGTCAATAGCATTTCCCTTAAGGAGATTTTTTTAAAAGAGCCATTACTGTGATAATTAGAAAACACTAAACCCATGGGTAATTATCCATTTGATTTTCTGTTGTACAGAGTTATTGTGAAGGTACCAGAACAGTTTGGTTATCATGGGGAGACTTTTTATTTTCAGTTTTTTCCAGCTGTGCCTTGAGCTGCTTGCCTTTGTTTCAGCAATAAGTTCTAAAATTAAGTTACATTCTATTCAGGGAAAATGCCCCTGAGTGTGGAGCAAAAATATAAAAAAAATGGAAAAATTAGCCCCCTTCTTGCAGGTCCAAAATTAAATTTAAATTCAATTCAATTAACATTTATTGAATGTCTGCAGGGTGCACAGCACTGTACTAGGTACTATAATTTGAAATATGCAGTATAGATCAAGAGAGTTTTAAAGTTTGTTTTTAAATGTGTTTGGGGATTGCAAAATCTGTATCATTTAACCATACAGTCATTTTGAAGCCAAATTTTCCCAAGATACAATATTGGAAGGGTATTTAAAATAAATGGAACTCCTTGGGAATAATAGACAGGAAAATAGAGATTTCTTTATCATCTTGGACACCAATTTTAGAAGAAAATTTTTAAAATTTCCCTTTTAAAAATTGAAGTTTTTTTTCCCAAATGGAGAAAATAAACTGTTTTCTCTTTTTCTGGAATTAAAGTTAAAGGAAGAAATGGAATCTAATTTTATTATGACTTAGTAAGGCATAAAAATTGTCCTCATTGTACATCAACATTCAAACTTAAATTTTTTTGTTTCTTTTTTTTTAAGGTTTTTGCAAGCCAGATGGGGTTAAGTGGCTTGCCCAAGGCCACACAGCTAGGTAATTATTAAGTGTCTGAGACCGGATTTGAACCCAAGTACTCCTGACTCCAGGGCCAGTGCTTTATCCACTGTGCCACCTAGCCACCCCTCAAACTTAAATTTTTTAAGTGCCATGCAATGAAATGTGATAAATGGAATCTCTGCTATTACTCTGTGATGAATATTGAAGTCAAGAGACCTGGGTTCAAATCACCCTAAGACTTGCTATGTATGTGATTATAAATGAATCTGCTTTTCTAAGTCTCAGTTTTCTCTTCTGTAAACTGTGGATCATAATCTCTATACCCTAGATAGTTCTTATAAGGCATAAATTATGTAGTATTTGGAAAATGTTTTGCAAATCTTGAAATATTATATAAATATCAGTTATATATAACTCTATGTGATATATCTTCACATATGTATATATGCATATATTTGGTATATATGGAGATTATGTGCTTGTGCATAAATATGTGTTATGTGTATGCATGCATGTGTACAGTGCATAATTCACATATACATGTGTTTTATATATATAGATATATATGCATATACTTATGTGTATCTATATGGAGATATATCACTTGGAGTGAGAAATGTAATAACTGAGATGTAATAATGCTTTAAGGTTTGCAAGAACTTTCATCTATGGGGTAGAGATTATTATCCTCAGTTTACTAATGAGGAAACTGAGGCTTAGAGAGGTTGATTCATTTATGATCATATAAGTGGCAACAAGAATAATATTTGAACCCAGGTCAATTTCTCCATTCTGTCTCAGTGTAGAAATGAGAAGATCATCTCAGATTTGTTTGTTTGGCAGTTACCAATTATTAAGTACCTGAGAAACTCTGTGTATGCCTATCATACCTAGATAAAAAATGGCAGAAAGCTATGTGGTGCAGAAGACAGTGAGGAACTTGGAGTCAGAAAAATCTGAGGCTTAGTCAGAAAATTTCTTTTGGCTTCTTGAAACTCCTATTATAGACACTTCCTAGATATGTGACTCACATAATTTGCTACTGTCTCTCAACCTCAGTTTTCTGATTTGTGAAATGAAAATAATAATAATAATAATAATAATAATAATAATAATAATAATAATAATAACAATAATAATAATAATACCTATCTGACAAGGTTGTGGTGAAGATCAAATAAGATACACCAGAAATATAAAGTGGTTTTCAAACCTTAAAACAATAGATGAATGCTTGTTATCATTACAAAAGAAAATCCTAAAAACTGAGACTGTGAGCAATTTTTTCCTTTTCAGTCAAATTCTAGTTGCATTGTGTTATGAATCTGTCTGTTTATACCAGGTCATCAGATGTGATTCCCACTATCTGGAACCTGTTTCTCCTATGCCCTTTTTGAAAACCCCAGACACTGATTACATTTCTGTACATACATTTTTGTCTAGTCTGGACCTCAGCCTGTTTGACCTCTGTTATCTTATATCTCTGAAGCTTTATTTGTGAGAGGCTTTCTATAAAATGAAAAGAGATTCTACTAGACTGCTTCAGGAGATGATTAGAATTCTTGTTTTCTCTCCCTCTCACCCTTACTTTTGATTGTGAGTACTGTGATAACTTTTTTCAGTCACTTCCTTTCTGCTTCCACTCAAGTGACTTATACTCTTCTCATTAATCTTAATTCTATCCTGATGAGGTTATTCTCCTTGAGTGTGTATGGAAAAGAACAGTGAGAGAGACTGTGGCTTGATATGACAATTTGTTCATTTCCCCCTTCCTACATAGACACCCTTTCTAGGTTTACCTTTTCCTTAAGGGGGAAAAAAAGGTTAAGGTTTTTTTTTTACTTTTTTTTCTGGACAGTAATGGAATAAAAATTAGTAAGATCCTTTTTCATTTTGCTTTGACAAATTCTAATTTCAACAAAAGTCTTTTCCCCGACTCCTTTTTTTTTTCTTTTTGGACAACATCCTCTCTCTATCACATAGCATTCCCAATAATGAAATTCCCACAAATAAGAGAAATTGCCACATGTTTACTTCATTCTGGATTTTTAATACTAATTTTACAGAAATATAAACACATTCTAAGAAATAGGTAAATATTAGAGTTAATAAAGGCTACCTTGGACAGGGAGAGTCAAAATTCACTGATTGGTATGAATTCTCTCAAATGAAAAATTTAACAGCAGTCCTCCCAGATTCACCTCCCAGTAGCAAAGGAAGGTTCAGGGGGCAATGCCAAGGACCAGAGACTGGCTTAATGCTAGCCATTTGATGTGCCTCTTTTCTCCTTCAACCTCTCTTTAATTTTCATTTTAAAAGTCTCACAAAAAGAGGATCTAGCTCATCCACATACCATTTTATGCATCTGAGAGTTTTCCAGGGTAAGAAAAGGTGACACTGTCCCTTTGAGGCTTAGTCACAAAATTCCTTTGGCTACTAGAAAGTCTCAAAGATATGGTATGGGGACATAATAATTACATGTTAATATTGGCCTTCAGTGACCTACTATATCTCTCTTTCACTGTGAAACTCCCCATAAAAAGTTATCTAGAAAGGTTCCCTTGGTTTTCTCACATCAAACTCATTTCTCAGCCATTTGAACTCTGATTCAGATCTCTCTCCCTAGTCAACTAAAACTTCTCTCTTCTCCAAGATTAGAAATGATCTCGTACTTGATAAAATCAAAGTCCTTTTATTTTTTAATAGATATTTTATTTTTCCAGTTACATGTTATGGAATTTTTTCAACATTCATCCACATACATATACATAGTTTTAAGTTACATAATTTCCTTCCCTCTCCCCTCCCCTCAGTGGTGAACAATTAGGTGAATATTGTACATACACATTTGTGTTAAATATGTTTCAGATTAGTCATTTTTGGTTTGAAGAATTATGATTAAAAGAAAAGAAAGAAAACCATGATATATGAAAGAAATACATAAGAGAAATTTTAAAAAAAGTGAATGTATTGTTCATTTAGATTCTTAAGGGTTTTTTTTGGTTTTGTTTTCTTTTTTCTTTCTATGGATGAGGATAGCATTGTCCATAGCCAGTCTAATACATTTGTTCTAGTTCCCTGAACTGCTGAGAGGAGCTGCATCCATCAAGGTTGCTCAATTCACAATGTTGTTAGTAATGTGTACAATATTCTCCTGGTTCTGCTCCCTTCGCTCAGCATCTAATTTGTATTCATTCCATACTTCTCTAGAGTCCGACAAATAATGTTCTATAACGTTCATATATTATAACTTATTCAACCATTCCCCAATTAATGGGTATCTCCTCAATTTTCAATTCTTTGCCACAACAAAAAGAGCTACTACAATATTTTGGAATATTGGGACTTTTCCCATTTTTTATGATTTCTTCTGGATATAGATCTAGTATTGGATTTACTGGGTCTAGGGGTGTGATCAGTTTTATTGCTTTTTGAGCATAGTTCCATATTGCTCTCCAGAATAGTTGGATTGGTTCACAACTCCATCAACAATACATTAATATTTCAATCCTCCCACAATCTCTCCAACATTGATCATTTTCCCTTTTTTTCATCTTAGCCAATCTGATAGCTTTCAGATGATACCTCATAATTTTAACTTGCATTTCTCTAATCAGTAATGATTTGGAACATTTTTCATGTGATTATATCTAGTTTTAAATTTTTCATTTGAAATCTGTCCATATCCTTTGACCATTTATCATTTGAAGAACATTAAGTCCTTTTCTAAGTCATTATCTTTCTCATCATCTATGCAACATTCAAAATTCTTAACCAATCCCTTCACTTAGATGCTATCTCTCCCTTGGACTTAAAGTTTTTTTTTAATATGTTATTTTCCTCTCACATAAAGACAATTTTAACATTCATTTAAAAAAACTATTTATTTAAGACAATGGGGTAAAGTGACTTGCATGAGGTTACAAAGATAGGCAATTATTAAGTGTCTGAGGCTGGATTTGAACTTGGTCCTCCTGACTTCTGGGATGATGCTCTATCCACCCTCTCTTCATTCTTCTTAACACTATCCTAGATTATATCTTTATCACTTCTCACTTGGATTATTGCACTAATCTTCTAATTTTCCCCCCTCCAATCTTTTTCCTCTTCAATCTTCCAGAAGGCTTTTAAACTGATATTCCTAAAACACAAATCTCATCATGTCACCATACTCCCTGCTCTAGAAGCTTCAGTAGACTTCTCTTTTCTTTTTTAAAAAAACCTCTTGTCACTTAAAATCCTTCATAAACTCCCACAACATGTCTTTATAGATTATTTTATATTAATTTGCCAACTAGTTTACTTGCTATTTCCATCTTTCATCTTCAACTTTTAAATGTCTGCACCTGTGATTCCTCATGTACTGAACAGAATTACTATGACAAGTTCTCATTTGCAGAGTAAAGTTACCCTGTCTCATGATGGTCCAATCTCAGCTCACATTCCCTATTAGTGGGTGAACAATCCAACACTTGGTGAATTATGCTTCACAATTCAGGTTTCATCTGAAACTCTTGAAATTCCTAGCCCATCTCCTACAACTATAAATGTTTCCTTGGTTACACTGATGTTAGTATCCCCTCAATATTTTGTATTTGTTTTGTAAACATTTTGTGTTGACTTCTCTGTATATCAGGTCTCACATTCTGGGACAGGTCTCACATTACCAGGAAAGGACAACCACTATGTAGTTGCAAGTCAAATTGCCTAGAAGTTAACCCTTTATGAAGGGGATACATTTCTATCACTCATGGCTTCAGTTTGTAAACCCCGCCCCCACTAGATTGCTTCCTATTTATACAAAATTAGTCATCATGATGCCATCAAATCTTAAACATAAATATGTATACATTTAGGTAAATATTAAAATAACACAAATAATAGTTAAAACATCATAGTTAATCCATATAAAGCAAATTCAGAGATAATCCCTTCATATATAAACCTTGATTATACTCTCTCACCAATTTATGCAATGTCCATGGTGGTTAAGTAGGCATATACTTACAAAAACTGAATTGGGAGATACATGAATAAAGAAACTCATGTGTGTGGAGACCACTTACAACTCTGATAGTCAAGGCTTGATGTTCTAGGTCTTTTTGGAAACTATCTACTTTACACAAAGTCACCTCTGTCCTAGTTTGAAATCCTTTTGGTCCTCACTGCTTTTCTACTGCTCAAATTAATCATCTCTTTTTGAACTGCTGAAGAAGCGACACAAGTACTTTTAATCCAAAATTACCTTTTTAAAAAGACTTTATGGGGTGGCTAGGTAGTGCAGTGGATAGAGCACTAGCCCTGGAGTCAGCAATGCCTGGGTTCAAATTTAGCCCCAGACACTTAATAATTACCTAGCTGTGTGGCCTTGGGCAAGCCACTTAACCCCATTTGCCATGCAAAAACCTAAAATAAAATGAAAAGACTTTATGGCAGTATTATGCTATTATAAATACAAGTATTTCCCTTAAGCCAGAGAACAAGTTGGTTCTCTGGACAGGGCAAACAAGTCCAGCCTCTTCACTCATTCAAACTTTGAATCATCTAATTAGCTTTTAATTTATACTAATAGCAAAATATCTAGAAAATTTGTCTATTACTCTTCAATTTTTCATCTCAAATAAGAGGAGGCAGGGGGAGAGCAACAAGTGAAGAGGCTTCACTTTTCTGAAACTATAGATGGTGCTGAAAGACAAGAACTGAAACTTCAGCAGATCAGATCTTGAAATCACAAAGGTTCCCACACTTTTCTTCAACTAATTTGCAAAGTGATGTTCTTTTTTCAATCAGCTGACTTCCAAGCACTGCAGCTAAAGTCTTTTTGTCAGATGATTGCTTTTGGTGGTATGTTTTCAGTAACTCTTGTAGCCTTCTTAACTTCTCTTCTTTTCTTAACTCTTCTTTTGTATTCTTCATTTTTCTAAAGGTTCAAATTAGAGTTCTTAGTGGTCAGTGACTCATCTTTGATTTATGTGATAATATTCACGAAATTAAGTATTTTTCATTTATGAAACTGTCATGATTTAATCTAGCTATACATTCCAGTTATTTGGTTGATCATATAAATTTTAACCTCTTAACCTCTTAAACTAGTTACATACAAATATATAACTTTACTAATTTCTCTGCTCTTAAACAGGCTTACTAGGTCCTTTATCAGATTCTCTCAATAGCTTTTATAGATGCTTACATTTTAATATGAAACTATCTTTTTATATATATGGATTTTTATCTTTTTATGGACAAATTCTGCTTCTTTCAACAAACAAAAGGACATCACTTTATAGTCTTTTATGAATTGATTCAATCCTTTTTAAAATTAATTTTATGATTCTTTTCCTTCCCCTTTTAGCAAGTAAACAGCTCACAAACAAAAGGAACAGTATTTTGTAAGGGTATATGTTATTTCTACCCAGCTGAATTTCAATTACCTAAGTCAGGGATGTAGCATACAGTACACCTTAATTTGTGCTTATTGGATTGAACTGAATTATCTCAATTTGAGGAAAGTTATCTTGACCTTCCTTGTTTTTTGACTTTTCTTTTCAGACACCTATCTTGATTTAACTGAGTTCTTCAGCTTCCTTAAATCTTCTACTTTGGTCTGAAACTCCACTATGAATTTGACTGAACCTTTGAATTTATGGTAATGGAACAACCTTTTTTTCTATCATAATTGGCACTTCAGTTGCAATCTCCTGCTTCTATAGAATATTTTTGGAAATGCTTCTCTCCTGTAACCTGACTTTTGCTTTTAGTCTCTATTTGTCTACTGGGTCCCGCTGACATCCACCATTCAGGATCTGACAGTAATTTTAATGGAAACACAGCTAGAGCTCCAGAGAAGAGATGAAGAAATGCATATCCTTCATTTTCTTGCTGAGATGGGAAATATGAGCATGGAATGTTCTACATGTTGTCAAATGAGGGCATTAGGTTAGTTGGTTTAAATGATTTTTTTATGATAAAAGAGAAGGTTAATTGAACTAGTGGTTGGATAGATAAGATATATCTGGAAATAACAGTGATATATAAACAAACAAAGATGTCATTAAAAACAGCATGATAAAAATGTTAAAAGTGCTTGATTTGGAGATTAAAATTCTGTTCCTGTAATTTACTACTTGTGTAATCTTGAACAAATCATTTAATCTTTTCAGGTCTCAATTTCCTCAATTTCCTCAATTTTAAAATGAAATACTCTGGAAAGACTCTTCCAGATTGAAATCTATTTGAAGACACTAAGGAAGCTTATTATATAAAGAAACCTGGTGATTAGTCATTTAGAAAATTAAAGAGTCCTGGCAATCCAATAAGTCTTGTGTTGGAGGAACAACTTATGTATGTTCAGAGAGACTTATGAACCAGAGTTTGATCACCTGAAGATTCAGCTATGACAATCCATAAGAAAAATGAAAATAAAACTATGACCCTTGGTCTTAGCACATGACAAGCACTTTGTAAATGCTTATTTTTAGGGGCAGCTAGGTGGCATAGTGAATAAAGCACTGGCCTTGGAGTCAGGAGTACTTGGGTTCAAATCCGGTCTCAGACACTTAATAATTACCTAGCTGTGTGGCCTTGGGCAAGCCACTTAACCCTGTTTGCCTTGCAAAAAATAAATAAATAAAATGCTTATTTTCCTCCCCACTTCTCCCCCCCACCCCTTAACATAAAGTTGGATTTCATTGAAAAGCTTTGAAAAGTATGTCGGAGAATATATTTTAGTTTTGAGAAATTAAAAAGGACAAATATTTTTAACCCTCATTGTTATATCTCATAATTTTTTTTTCTTGGACAGGAACATTAACATCATGAACTATCTTTAAAGAAAGGAAATGAGTGACAACTAATATAAGATATAGTTAGGAATTTACAATAAGATAAACACTTAGGTAGAGCAAATATCAAAATTAACCCCCCCAAAGCAAGAAATGATAAAAATTAAAAAAAACCCACATGAACAATTAGAATTGTGTCAATCTGATGTATGTCTCACACCGTATATCAAGACAAGTTCCAAAGATACATGATTTGGATATGAAGGGTAACATCATACAAATTAGAAGCACATGGAATAAATTACCTATTAGATATAGGGATAGAAGAAGAATACATGACCAAAAAGAGATATCACCAATTAATGGTGTTTACAAAGGTCTTGGAAGATGTCCTTTGAGAGGTCCAAATGCAAAATGGATTCCTTATTAATGGTGAGGGCTTCAATATTATATTGGTTTTGTGCTATCTATACCTGTTCCCTTTAGTGCATCCCAAATGAAAATCATGATTACTGAATGACTGAAAAATCCATATGGTAAAAAAATGTCTTTTAAACTATGATTTTGGTTGGATAGTCAGTCTGTTGAATGAGTATATCAATATATCTGTCATAAGAATTACAAAAGGTTAGTGAATTGGATTGAGAACTGAATAAATGAAAGTTGTTTACAAAATTGCCCATTTGTTGTTAATGATCCCAAACTGCTTCCAGGTGCAAAATCTCATATTTTAACATTAATGTTTTCCCAAAGATGTTATTTGGTTTTAAATTTTCCAACATAAAAATCTCTCAATCAATATCATGTGGAACCCAGAGGACCACTGAGAGATGCCTGATTGGGCACAGATAGGCTGAAAGAAATGTATATAACCTGCAAGAAATGGTATGATGGATATTACTGAGAATAGGAATTCTCAGAAAATGGGGTGAGAGGACTGGGTATGGGGCAAGCAAAGAATAACAAAATATCTGAGTGCAGCATACATTTTCTACATACTGGAGGATTTATCTATCTCCTTTTTTGTATCGGGTTATTTATTAATGTAGTCCTCAATCTTGTGGAAATATTTTTGCTATATGATTAGCACTTCCTTTCCTGGTCATAACTTCAGTGATTTTTTTCTCAAACATAGAAATTACATGGAATCAGATGTAAACAAAGCATGTCTTGCTTGTAAATTGTTGTTAAACATCAGATTGGGTTAACAAGAAAAGTAGTCACCTTTTTCATGTGGCTCCAGTAGCAACATATTTTATTTTGAGTCCATAGAGTTCATTTTAATAAGAGAGGCAATCCTCATCTTCTCAGAATACACAGTTTAATGAGGGACATAGACAGGTCCAATGGAGAAATGGGTCAGTGATACAGTAATAAAATGATGATGTATTACAATAGAGCTTTAAGGTTTTCAAATCATGCTTCCCCTACAAAAACCCCTTAATGTAGGTAACTATAGGTATTATTACCCCCTACTTTGGCAGATGAGAAGATCAAGGTTTAGAAAGGTGATCTGCCCTACTGAAGCTTGAAATAACAAGTGTCAGAGTCAGAATCTGCCACCCCGCCCCAGGTTTTGAGTCCAAATATAATGATCTTCAGTAAATTTTTAGAAGTTCTATTGGGTGTCCAAAAGTGTTAGTGCAGTTTTAAGTTATTAAACTTTATATAAATATATTATCTATTTATAAATAGGAATAATTTATGTGTGTGCAAATGAAAATAATATCTAACAATAATATGGTACTTTTAAGTTTGCAAAACACTTTACTTATTTCATTTGATCCTCACAATAACCTTGTATGAGGAAGGTGCAATTATTATCAAAGAAGCAGGCTAAGAGTTGTTAAGTGACTTGTCCAGGATCTCACATTTAGTATATCTCTGAGACAAAATTTTAATTCAAGATATCCTGATTCCAGGTCCATTCACTGTGCCACCTAGATGCTAATATTTCTAGTATACATGCTGTATTTCACTCCAATCATACTTTTCTAAGGCATTTACAGAGAAAAACCTTAGTAGTTGTGTTTTCCATTAATAACAATAATAGCTCACAAAATAATATGAATCTGATAATCTGTGAAAAGGGAGATGCACTGAAAAGATGAATGCTTAGACTTCTAAAGTAGAATTCATTTTCCTGTAACTGGATTATTGCTGCCTAAGGACAGAGGGATGAATTAGATGACCTTTGGAACTCAATTTCAGTCCAAAGAGTCCACAATTAATTATTTTAGAAGGACAACTTGCTTAAGTGATGATTTGTACTATTAGGAAAGAAAATTGCCTGGATTTCATTTTATTTGAACTGCAAAAATTGGAAAATAGGTCAGCTCTTAATTACCCAAGGTAATAGGGAACATCTTGGATGGATTATCCCAAACCACAGGTAATTAACAAAATGTGCAAATTAGGCACTGATTCATTGAATTCATTAAAATTCACATTTAAGCTACTACTTAAGCTGCATACATTTGTAAATGAGCATATCAACATTTGTGAAAATTATTTTAAGATTTATATAGCTCAGCTGAAAAGAAAGCAAATGTTATAGAGATGAAATAGCCTTGACTGACAGCAATATATTTCTCAGTCTTAGGGCATTTATATAATAGTCTGTAAGGTAATGGATAATTTGCTTTTCCATTTTGGGGGCAGGCAAGGGAGATAGTAATCCTTGAGAGTTCAAACTTACTGACCCAAAAGCATGAGAATCTTTCCAGTTTGTTTTCTAGTTCTGGAAACTTTTCTCTTTTCCAGTCAACTCCTTAGTGTTGGTATTAGTAATCTATAAAAAATCAAATTCAGGTATAGAAGGAAGAAGTAGAAATGTGTGGACTGAATAAACCTCAAATGGAATGATCTAAACCTATATAATCCATTTGTAAATAAATTTTCATTCTCATCTTGATTTTACACTCAATTCCTTAAAAGCACATGTGATATAAAGAGCCATCCCCCCCCCCCCGCCCCCCGCATTGGATCTTTAGCTTCCAGATTTCATTGTCCCTGGAAAGTATAAAATCCCTGAGCACTGGGCCTTTATCTTTTGTTAACTTTATATTTGTGGCCCTAAAGCAATGCTTGATACATAGTAGGTATTTAATAAATTTTCTATCTTTTAATCACACATGATAATGAGTACACTAAATTCTTGGATTTCATTGGAGTAGATACTATTCCCTTCCCATTATTCCCTACTGGGCATCTATCAATGCCTATTGCAACCAGATTGTTGTAAAAAAAATAGACCAAGTGTATTCAGAGGACCTGGGTTCAAATCTGAATTCTGCCACCTACTACATGTACCTTACTATCTTACTACTTGAATTTAGAATTTGAAAGTACTGAGAGAGCAGATTCTAATCCAAACTCTTCATTATGTGACTGAATAAATTACTTAATTTCTCCCTGTTTTGGTTTCCTCATTCATATAACAATGGAGTTGAATAGAATCTGTTCCTTGGGCTCTTTCAAACTTTAAAATCTTACTAAATCTTTTGATGCATCATAGATTTCCAATCAAGGTATTGTGATAAAAGAGAAAAAAATTGGTAGTCATACTGGTGATGAGTTTTTCCAAATTTAGCAAGATTAGTCTTTGGAAGAAGGAGGAAATTTCCACTGGAGGACCTGAATTTAAAAATATTTTTGGTATAATGTTTTGGGACTAATGGTTGTTCTTTGAATAATCATTATTGTGTGTTCATTTTTTATGTATAGCTTTCTTCTGGAAGACTGAGACCATATACTGCCAAGTTCCACACAATCTCCAAAATTGAGGGATAGCACACATACTTTCCTAAATGGGAGTCTAGGTTAAGAGAAATGGTGATATTCCCCAAAGTATGTTCTGACCACTAAGTCATGAGAATCTCTAACATAAGAACTCCTTAGGACACTATCCTAACATAAAAATTAGTTGATATTTTTGTACAGTGATTAAAGATTTGTGAAACTTTCTGTGTAGCATCTGGAGGGAGGTGGACTATTGAGTTATGTTATTTAGAGGATAATTCCTAAAATTTTTGCTCATGAGTTCTACCTGGTGAGTTTACCTTTTAAATACTAGATACAAATAAACTCAAAGACATTTGTTTAGATGGCATAATAACAACAGTACCTACAAAAACTTCCACTCTTCCCAACCCAACTTATATGATACAAGTAAATACAATGCTCATGGAAAGAATCATCACAAATTTAATGAATATCAGTAAGGAGACATTTGTAGAAAGCATATATAGAAAAAAACTACTCATTGGACAATGCAAATGTCCTTTCTCTTTCCATGGTGTCCTTTTATTATTCCTCCTAGGTATAGTATCTCTACCAGGTGGGTTGTTCAACTAGGGTTCCTTCTTCTTACATCTTGACTCTCAATTGCCTGGGATAGTTCTCTCTTCAGTTCTTAGTAATCTTTCTTCTCTGCTACCAGAGATTATGTTCTTGGAGGTTGCTTCCTATCCTCAGTTTTCTGTGTCTGTGTCTCTGCTCCCTCTTAGATGAACCATCTCTTATTCAATTAATATTCTTTTGGAAGACACTGTGAATAATGAAGGTTAAAAGAAAAAATTTCTTTTACCCTTGTGTCTGCCTAGAGAGGACCAAGGACCAACAAAATGGATTCCTACTATTATAGTGCCCATTAATTCCTCCTATTTTGGTTAGTTTGGGTTAGTTCATGATATCATTAAAGATTAAAGATCATGGGGAAGAGCAACTAGATGGTTCAATGGATAGACCACTGGCCCTGGGGTCAGGAGAACCTGAATTCAAATCCAACCTCAGACACTTGATTCTTTTTTTTCTTTTAGGTTTTTTTTGCAAGGCAAATGAGGTTAAGTGGCTTGCCCAAGGCCACACAGCTAGGTAATTATTGTCTGAGGGTGGATTTGAACTCAGGTACTCCTGATTCCAGGGCCGGTGCTCTATCCACTGCACCACCTAGCTGCCCCAATCCTTTTTTTTTTTTTAAAGAAAGATTTTATTTATTTTGAATTTTACAATTTTACCCCCTACCCCCCACAGAAGGCAGTCTGTTAGTCTTTACATTGTTTCCAGGTATACACTGATCTAAGTTGAATGTGATAAGAGAGAAAAACAGATCCTTAAGGAAGAAACATAAAGTATAAGACATAGTAAACTTACATAATAAGATAACAGTCTTTTTTAAATTAAAGCTAATAATCTTTGGTTTTTGTTCAAACTCCACAATTATTTCTCTGGATACAGATAGTATTTCCATCACAGATATCCCCAAATTGTGTCTGATTGTTGCACTGATGGAATGAATAAGTCCATTATTGACTATCACCCCCATGCTGTTATTAGGGGGTACAATGTTCTTCTGGTTCAGCTCATCTAACTCAGCATGAATTCATGCAAATCCTTCCAGGCTTCCCTGAATTCCTATCCCTCCTGGTTTTAATAGAACAATAATGTTCCATGACATACATATACCTCAGTTTGTTAAGCTATTCCCCAATTGAAGGACATTCACTTAATATCCAATTCTTTGCCACCACAAACAGGGCTGCTATGAATATTTTTATACAAGTGATGTTTTTAACCCTTTTTCATAATCTCTTCAAGGTATAGACCCAGTAGTGGTATTGCTGGATCACAGGGTATGCACATTTGTGTGTGGCACTGTTGTGTGTGGGAATACTGTAAAATTTCATTACCTGGTGTCCTCTATCACCAGAGCATTATTTACTGGTTGATTGTCATGTGCCATGGGAGTGGGAGTGGACCAGGGACTGGGGAAGATATTTAAGCACTTGTATTTGGTTTGATAAATGGAGATCTTGGAGAACTAGGAGAACTTGTCATCTTTGTCTCCCGTGTCTCCTTGCCCCTTCAACTTCACCTGTGTAAGAATAAGGTAGCTGGGTAGGAACCTAACACTTCTGAGCAGTTAGTCAAACTGGAATATAACAACATCCCTTCCAACACTGATCATTGTCCTTTCTGTTCATATTAGCCAGTCTGAGAGGTATGAGGTAGTATCTCAGAGATACTTTAATTTGCATTTATCTAATAAATAGTAATTTTCATATGACTTTGGATCACTTTGATTTCCTCATCTGTAAATTGCCTTTGCATATCTTTGGAACATTTGTAAATTGGGGAATGGCTTGTTTTTTTTTTTAATTTGACTAAGTCCTTTGTCAGAAATACTAGTAAAAATTATTTCTCAATTTTCTACATTTCTTTTGATCTTGATTACAGTAGTTTTGTCTGTGCAAAAGCCTTTTAATTTAATGTAATCAAAATTTTCTAGTTTGTTTTTAGTGATGTTCTCCATCTCTTCCTTGGTGGTAAACTGCTTCCCTTTCCATAGATCTGATAGATAAACTATTCCTTGATCTCCTAGTCTGCTTCAGACACTTGATTCTTAATAGCTAACTGTATGACTTTGGGCAAGGCACTTAACCCCATTGCCTCACAAAAACCTAGATAAAAAAAAAAGATAAAAATCATGAAAAAAATGACTTTATCATTGCATTTTCGTAGTTTTCCGGAGTAAGATTTTAATATTGTGCATCTTGTTTTTATTTTAAAACTAGGCCTAATTAATATTTTGTTCAATGAAGAAGACTAAGATCAGCATGATGTAATGGGTAGAGTCCTGAATTTAGAGACAAAAAGGCCTGAATTCAAATCTCAACCAAGACTTATATCACAGTGAGATTCTAGAGAGGGGGTCAAGGTCAGTGACTTTCAAGATCCATTCTAGGTCTAAATCTACTCTTCTGTGTATTTTATGCTTGAGAAGAAATATTTGTCTTTAAAATTAAAAACAAAAGTAAAACCTGTGTTCACACCCACATGGAAGGGACTGCATGAACATTTATGGGAATATTGTTTATCAAAGCAGAGACATGGGCAGGAGACATGTCTGTTGACAAGGCTAATATAGACTCATAATGTTATTTGGAACCTTTGAGCAGTGCTTAGTCAGTCTGGAATATATGCTCCTAAAACCTCCCTCTACTTTTATCCAATGAAGAACTATTGACAGAGATGAAGGTAGGTTCTAAATTACTGAAGTAATCACTCCATATTGTTAAGCTAGAGAACTTTTTGCTGGGTCCTCCATTACTACTTACCACTTGTTTAACAATGGGCAGTAAGCATAGGTGAATTTACTGAATGTAAAGCCCTATAATGGTTCTTTTTACTATGAGAGACCATCTCAAGACAGCCTTTTGTTGGTGTACAATAACTTACTTGCAATGTTTTCAGGCATGGATTTCACCATACAGTATGTGCCCTTGAGATTCCATGACAGCTAAATATTCCCTGGCTACAACTGGTAATCATGCTGTCAGCTCAGTACTTTGCATTTTTAAAACAGCTGGAAGCATTTTTTTTCTTTACTCTTTTTTTGCAGAGAAGATGACTTTATGTAGAAACTTTTTTGTAATGACTTACCACATGCCAGGAAGCATCGACAATTACAAAGCTGTCATGAAATAACTGTCTATTCCACCTCTGTTGAAGGGTATGTTTTATCTACATCACTCAGTTTATGCTGAACAGTGCCAGCTGTATCTGTGGGCTTATTTTCATATTGAATGCATTGAAGATGTGCTAAAAATCCCTCTGTGCTGTACTTAACATGCATAAATAGCAATATTTCTAGATCACAAAATTAGACATAATTGGAAATTAAACTCACTTCTTACAAAGCTTGTTTCTACTTTTGTCTTATCTTCAGTGAACATGGCTATCCTAAGTACACAAGGATACCCTGACAGTTCAATTTCGTTGTATTTTTTTTTTAGGCTTTTGCAAGGCAAATGGGGTTAAAGTGGCTTGCCCAAGGCCACACAGCTAGGTAATTATTAAGTGTCTGAGACCAGATTTGAACCCAGGTACTCCTGACTCCAAGGCCGGTGCTTTATCTACTATGCCACCTAGCTGCCCCTGATAATTCAATTTCAATAGCTCAGAGATGCCATGATTTTTTATGTCTTTGTATTTTTCTTTTCACATACAAAACCAAATTTCAACATTCATTTTTAAAATGAATTCCAAATTCTTTCTCTCTCTCTCAGTCTCCCCTGCCCCCTTCATTGAGAAGGCAAGCAATTTGATATAGGTTATACATGTGTGGTTATGCAAAACTTATTTCCTTATTAGTCCTGTGTTGTAAAAGAAAATAGACCAAAATTTTTAAAAAATGAGAAATATAAAGTTAAAAAATAAGTTTTGAAATGGTTTTTAGATTCCATCAATTCTTTCTCTAGGGGTAGATAGCATTTTTTCATTATAGGTCCTTCAGAATTGTTTCAAATCATTCATTGTGTTGCTGAGAACTGTTATTCATAGTTGACCATCTTACAATATTGCTGTTACTTTGTACAATTTAATCTTGGTTCTATTCATTTATTTCATTCTGCATTAATTCATGTAAGTCTATTCAGATTTTTCTGAGAGCAGTTGGTTCATCATTTGCTATAGCGAACAGTATTCCAATACAATCATATACCATAACTTTTTCAGCCATTCCCCAATTGATGGCCATTACTTCAATTTTCAATTTTTTGGAATCAGAAAATACCTACCTTAAATATGTTTGTACATATAAATCTTTTTCTGTTTTGTCTTTCATCTCTTTTGGGATACAGACCTAGAAGTGGTATTATTAGATCAAAGAGAATGCTGGTTTTATAAGTTTTGGGGTATAGTTCCCAATTGCTCTAAATAACGGGTGAATCAGTTCACGACAGTCACAATATTGCCATCAGTATTGATGTCTCGGTATTCCCCATCCCCTCCAATATTTGTCATTTTTCTTTTCCATACTATTATAGCCAACCTAATAGGTATGATGTAGTGCCTCAGATTGTTTTAACCCACATTTCTCCAGTTAACAATGATTTAGAGCATTTTCTCATTATATAGCCATAAAGTTTTGATCCCTTCATCTGAAAACTGACTTTATATTTTATCAACTGGGGAATGACTGCTATTCTCATTAATTTGATTCATTTCTCTATATGTTTGAGAAGACTATGCTTCAAAAATTTGTTCATAGTCTAACTGGATTTCTCTACATCCTTTTAATTTCCTTTCACTTTTCACTTGGTTCTCCTCAAAAATGTTTTGTTTCTGACTACCACCTCCCCAATTCACCCTTCCTTCTCTAAGCAGCCCCTCCCTCTCTTACCTCCTTCTGCAACATTTTTGTAGGGCAAGAAAGGTTTATATATTTAATTGAGTGTAATATTCTTCCCCCTTTGAGCCAGTTCTGCTAAGAGTAAGGTTCAAGTATTTCCCAACACCTTCTACATCTTTCCCTCCTTGTAAAAGTTCTTTCATGGTGTCAAATTTACTCCATTTTGCCTCTCCCTTTCCTTTTTCCCCCAGTGCATTTTTCTTTTTCACCCCTTAATTTTTTAAAAGCTCTCATCACATCATATTCAACTTGTATCTTTGTTCTCTGTTGATATATTCCTTCTAAATCCCCCAATAATCAGTTATTATGAGTTACAAGTATCATCTTTTAATGTAAGAATGTAATTAGTTTAATCTCATTGTGGTTTCTTTTTCCTTGTTTCCCTTTTAATGCTTCTCTCCAGTCTTGTATTTGAAAGTCAGATTTTCTATTCACTTATGGTCTTTTCAACAAAAATACTTAAAATTTGATTTGTCTATTTCATTGAATGGTCATTCCCCCCATCCCCCAACCTCCCACCTTGAAGGATTACACTTAGTTTTGCTGGAGTATCCTAGTTCCTATGCCCATTAGAACATCATATTTTAAGCCTCCAATCCATTAATGTAGAGACTGCTAAATCTTGTGGCTCCATGATACTGAAATTGTTCCTTTCTGGATACTTGTAATATTTTTTTCCTTGACCTGGGAGTTCTGGAATTTGACTATAATATTCCTTTGAGTTTTCATTTTAGATCTCTTTCAGAATGTGATTAGGAAATTCTTTAAATTTCTATTTTTAAGTTGCTGATTCTAGATTATCAGGACAATTTTTCTTGAAAATTTGTTGAAAGATAGTGTTTTGGTTTTTTATCATGGTTTTCAGGCAGTCTAATAATTTTAATATTATCTCTCAAACTATTTTACAATGAGATATTTCACATTGTCTTCTGCTTTTTCATTTTTTTGTTTTATTTTTATTTGATATCTTGTAGATATGTAGCTTCTACTCCCCCCAATTCCAATTTTTAAAGGAATTATTTTCTTTGGTGAGGTTTTGTACCTCCTTTTCTATTTGGTCAATTCTACTTTTCAGAACTTCCTTCTCCTCATTGATTTTTTGCAACTTTTTTTACCATTTGGCCTATTCTGTTTTTTAATGTATTATTTTCTTCAATTTTTTTGTGCCTCCTTTACCAAGTAGTTAACTCTTTTTTCATGATTTCCTTGCTTAAATCTCATTTCTGTGCCCAATTTTTCCTCTCTCTCTCTCTCTCTCTCTCTCTCTCTCTCTCTCTCTTGATTTTCAAAATCCCTTTTAAGCCCTTCCATAGCTCAAAAGTTTTTCATATTTTTCTTTGAGGCTTTTTTGTGTCAGAGTTTTGGCTTTGAGATACTTTTCAGAGTGTGTGATTTGATTTTCCTTGTTTCCACAGTAACTTTCTATAGTCAGTCTGTTGTTTGCTCATTTCCTGCCTCTTGACTTTTAACTCTTTGCCAAACTGTGACTGCTTCCTGGGTGGAGAGCACACTGTCCCAAGTTTCTGAGATCTTTTACATTCCTTAGAAGTATCTTTAAAAACAGCTGCACGTTTTCAGTTTTTCCATGTTTATTACTCCTCTGGCAAGTGCTCAGGTCTGAGTGATTATAAGTACTCTTTTCTCTGCCTGAAACTGTGATGAGGGTCTCCTCTCTCCTGTGGCTGCAAGTTCTGGTGTGCTAGTACTCCTCCTCACTGCCATTCATATCTGAGAATGAGCAAAGTAACAGAATCCTCACTCAGGGCTAGAAAGATACCTCTTTAATCTTCTTCAGACCAGATGTTCAATCCCTTCACTCTCTGTTGATTGTGAGCTCTGGAAGCATCAGCTGCTGCAGCTTATTCAGTCTCTCCCTAGACCTACTCCTGGTTTCTTGTGGCCCAATCTGCACTGCTATGGCTTTCACTGACTCCACTTTCACCCTGGTGCAATAGAACTTTTTGTCAAACTTCAAAGATATGTTTGAAAATTGTTTCACTCCATCCTTTTGTAAGTTCTATTACTTCAGAATTTTTTAGGACATTATTTAAACATCTTTGGAGGGGCTTGGGGGAGAGCTCAGCCTTCTCTCCATCATCTTGTCCCTACCTCCTCAGAAGTACTATGTTACAAAAATGCAAATATTGTAGGACAGATGTGTGTAAACAAATTATCAAAATCGATAATCTTCCTAGGAAAGTGAGAAAGCTGGATCTTAAAAACCTGGATACCTTGCCCAGATTTTTTTCCCCTAGGTGGAAAAATTCTACAAAATAAGGATGAGTTGTCTAGGATGAGCAGGAACTGACATCGATAATTTTTTTAATGGAAGTCTGAATTCCTCTTAGGACTCACTGTTTTTTGACTCTATTCAGAGTTTTAGATTGGGAGGATGACTCACAAAGATTCAGGTTGAGTCTTGCTGCTAATGAAACATTGATACTTAGAGGAGCAAGGAGTGAACTTTGGGAATGACCTTCAGGTCTCCAACACAGTGACAGTTGAGAATGGTAGTCATACTGAATCTCAACATGAACTTGGTGTAACCAGTGCTCTGCAAGAAGTTGGTTAAGTTTCCATTCTACTCCCCCCAGACAATGCTTTGTGTGCCCTTGAAGGGATGGCATTTGTATATTTCTGCTATACCTTTGAAATACATATCCTTTTGAAAAAATAATTAATGTAAAATGATTAAATGGAAATGGGTACTGGTCACTGGCCTTTAATAAAGGAGGGTAGAACACAAATGATTGGGACTCCAGTCAATGACAACAGAGGAAGAGAAACATCCACAAACACTTAAGGAAACCCTGGAATGTGTCCTGGCTACTTGTTGGAGAGAGGGCCAGAGCACACTTGCTACATTATTATCATCATTAACTTAACAGTCATCAAGTCAGATATACTGGTTCTCAATTATAGTTGCTGGTAATGGAGAAATTAAGGCTTGCTAATCATTTGAGTTAAGGTTTCTGGATTTCAAAAGGCAAAGTCTGTTCTAAATTTATAAGTAATATGATGAACTCCTGAGAAAGAGGTACCACCAGGCTCCCCAAGGAGAGGTAAACTGGCCTAGATTAGAAAAGGAGTAGGTGGAAACTTCCTTGACATTTTGAAATGGGATTAGACCTTCGATTGAACTTTGTATTTCTAGGCTGGATAAGAGAAGAAGACATTTAAAAAAAAAGCTTTATTCAAAGAAAAACAAAAACTTCTGTCCTGATACAGGTTTTTGGAATTTGTTGATTGTTTACTAAACTAATTGTAGGAGCTGAGCAACTTGGTGATAATTTTTTCCTAAACTAAATTATTCTTCCATGTGATATAGTAGGTTTGTTGAAGTTTTTTGATCATGGTGAGCATACTCTCAGAGCATTTCTCTGCAGGCAAATATCTTGTACAGTAAATCCACAGTAGGCCCCAGATTAATGAACATCATTACCTTGTTATATGGATAACAGCTCCATTGAACTTAATGAGCAGAGATAGGTCAATGGCTTATTTTAATCTATGAGGACCTAGGTTTCATGTAGGCACCTACATCACAGAACATATGTCCTTCTGTTGTTTTGAATACCTAATGTGCCTTTCGAATAAATAATTATTGGAAGCCATTTCTAACTTTAGTGCATTGATTGAATGCTCAACTGTGACAGTTTACCTGTTGGTGCAAAGCTGAAGGGTAATTTGTCAGATGCTGGATCCATAGGAAATCTTCTCTGATTGATTTTGTCAGACTGCACTAGTTTGGTACCTGGAGAATATCACTGATTTCACCCATATGTTTCTTATTATTGGGGCACAAATGGTTGAAAGAATATTCTCTTATGCTGTGTTCTACATGTTAACACTAATAAATAATAATTCTCAGTTATCTGAATCTATAAAAAAGAACTTCTTTATCCTGTAATAACTAACCAAATATTTTTGAGTGAAGAGGAGAAGCATAGTTTTGGAGGGTTTAGAATTTCACTAACATATACTTTACAGGTTAAGATGAGATAATATTTGTTTTTTTTTAAGCAAGAACTCTCTCATTATTTATTTATTTTTTTGAACTCTCTCATTATTTTTTTAATTTAAATTTATTTTTTATTAAAGATATTATTTGAGTTTTACATTTTTCCCCCAATCTTGCTTCCCTCCCCCCTCCCCCCCACAGAATGCACTCTGTCAGTCTTTACTTTGTTTCCATGTTATACCTTGATCCAAATTGGGTGTGATGAAAGAGAAATTATATCCTTAAAGAGAAGTCTAAGAGGTAACAAGATCAGACAATAAGCTATCTGTGTTTTTTTTGCTAAATTAAAGGGAATAGTCCTTGTACTTTGTTCAAACTCCACAGCTCCTTATCTGGATACAGATGGTACTCTCCTTTGCAGACAGCCCAAAATTGTTGCCGATTGTTGCACTGATGGAATGAGCATTCCTTCAAGCTTGAACATCACTCCCATGTTGCTGTTAGGGTGTACAGTGTTTTTCTGGTTCTGCTCATCATTGAGATAATATTTGTAAAGAGCCTCACTCATAGTAGACACTTCATAAATATTTATTCCCTTTCTTCTAGTTTTACATTCACTGAATCACCTGGGTCGTACAGTTGTTAGAGTGCTAGGTCTAGTGTCATGGAGAATTGAATTCAAGTGCAAACCCCACACTAGCTATAGAAAGTTGTTTTAACCACTGTCTGACTCAATTTCCTTCTTTATAGAATAGGGATAATAGCACCTACCTCCCTGTTATGAGGATAAAATGAGATAATATTTGTAAACGATTTTGTAGATCCTAAAGTGATATTATAAATACTATTATTATTATTATTATTATTATTCAAAGAAAATTGGTGATTTGGAAAAAGTGTTTGAGATAGTTCCAGGAGTAGAAAATCATATTTGCCCCTATTATCTGGATACATGCTGTCTCCAACTTATAGGCATCATAAAATTTCAACTGTCTCCCAAAACTTGTTTTTTGAGGAATTAGAGGACATTTTTTCCATTGAGCTCCTAGGCTAACTTTCTTCTCTTTCCCCTTCCATTAAAACCTGAATATAACAGAACCATTGTACATTTGCAAAGTATAATAGTAGGAATATAAAGTTGCTATGACACTAGTAACAAAAGATGAAAGAAAAATAATATTCATAAGTATGCTCAAAGACTTTGCTAGATGAAGCTACATATAAATGGTCAGGAATATTGTTAGACCAATAGAAAAGAATGACTGCCAAACTGGGTTGTTCTTTGTTTTTGTGCCTCCCATCCTACCTTTACTTATGTACAAAGGAAAAACAGAAGATATCTGTAGCTGAAAAAATGAGAAATCCTAAAACCCCAAACTATTTGCTAATTACTGAGTAGATGAGCCCTTAAAGATAATAAACATAGGAATTCTAGCTTTCAGAGATTAAAATCAGAAGATAGAAGAAATGCTTACCATAAACTAGGGTGAGTTCTCTGAAAGAGAGATCTGGTAGGCAGATTTGGACTTGAAAGCACTTAGCTGCATTGTCTTTGATGTAGGTCCTTCATTTTCACAAAGGACCAATGACATTGCTTCTTTGGGTGATATCTTAACTTCCACATGAATTAGATTTAAGAGAATCAGAATTGTACCAAGTCATCAGTCACATTCTTTCTTTCAGAGCCATCAAATACCAGTGTCGAGATCAAAATCAAGGAGATTGTCCATGGCCCAGGAGGCAGTGGACAACCTTGGTTCTTTGAAGTCTGACCATGCTCTAAGGACTTCAACTTCATGGCCATTGGAAGAAATTTTTTTTGTACTTCCATTTCACTGGGGATGTCTTCCCATGTTTGGGATGGGTATCCCCTTAACTCAAAGAGAGGTTTGGGGTCTGTCAGTTGTCCTTAACCTGGTTTATCCCATCTGCCAAAATATTTCTTACCAGGGTGTGACTGCTGCATATGCTACAGCTTGGAGCCACTGATGAGAGTTGAGTGAAAGGTGGATGCCAAAAGTGGATGAGCTTTCCTGAATAGGTAAGGCTTCATATCCAAGTTTCTGGTACTTTCTGAACACTCCACATACCCTTGACTATCTCTTCTTTTTATTCTAAGCAGTTTGACATTTGGGGCACAGAATCCTTTGGTGGAAGTAAGAGGCTCCATAGTTTAGACCTTGAGGGAACAAGACAAAACTGAGAAGGTTTCTTCCTTCCCCTTCTCTTTTACAGGGCTATTAATGATCCATGGTTGAGAGGATGCTTTTCTAAAGGAGCTATAAAAAAGACTTTGATTCTGAACTTAGAGAATCTGGTAAAGACTGTCTTTTAGCCAAAGACCAGTTGAATTCAGAAGCTGGACCCAATGGGGACATACTTAGTTCTGGTAACCACTGGGAACTACATGTCTGATAAAACAATACCAATGGACAATGTTCAGTAAAGACTACATGTCTAGAAATAGAACAGAATAGCAGCTATTGGTAAGACCACTGGGGAACAGGTCTGGCAAGAGTGATGTGATGCACTCAATTTGGATCAATGTATAACATGGAAACAAAGTAAAGACTGACAGATTGCTTTCTGTGGGGGGTGGGGGTGGGGAGGGAAGTAAGATTGGGGGAAAAATGTAAAACTCAAATAAAATATTTAATAAAAGAAAAAAAATTAAAAAAAGAGTGATGTGATGACAATACTTGAAAGCATCAATGACTTTGAATTGCTAGAATCATTAGTTTCTCCTTCATACTTATGTCTATTTAACATATCCTCAATGGGTGAGTTCTACCATATTGCCTAATTACACATGCATTTACTTCTTTTCACACATTCACAAAGTATATCCACTCTTCCCACTGTCCCCAAATAGGGAAGAATATACTTCAGGTTTGTGGGATAAATATTTTTTATTGCTATAAGGGGGAGTGCTCCATATCCCCACATTCAATTAATATAATTTCAAAAGACCTAGAGATGTTTCTGGTGAATCAACAGTTGAGTATAAACTAGGTTTGAACAAATTCGAAATACTTCCATTATATCAGCCATAAGTTTTTTGTTGTTCAGTAATTTTTCTGCCATGTCCAACTTTTCATGATGCTATTTAGGTTTTTCTTGGCAAAGACATCAGAGTGGTTGCCATTTCTTTCTCCAGCTCATTTTGCAGATGAGGAAACTGAGGCAAACAGGTTTAAGTGACTTTCCTAGGGTTACATAGCTAGTACATATTTGAGGCTGGATTTGAACTCAGGGAGATGAGTCTTCCTGACTTCCCCATTAAAAGTATGACCTAGGAAAGAGCAAGTCCTTATAATCAATTTGGGAAGAGTGAAGTACTTTGATCATTGGATAGAATGAAATATATGGATTAGTTGAAAGAATTTGATATATCACTGGGTCTATTTATATTTAGAATCAAAACCAGTCTACTGGAGGTGGAAGAATTTTCCTCAGGAGCAGGATTGTACTCTCTCCCTATCTCCCATTGACTAGAAAATGATATTGAAAACTTCAAAATGTCATAAAGCATGGACTTCCCATGTTTTAGTATGCAACACTGTCCCTAGAGAATCAGTGACCGATAACAATCTCTTCATAAAGAGCTGATCTACCAAGAAAAGGCTATTTTTTTCACTCTATTAGAACACCAACTCTCAGACTCCAGAAGATACCTAAAAAGAGACTTAAGTAGAGACTTAAATAACTTTTAATAACATTATGTAACATTTATGAAATACCATTATGAAATAACATTTCATAAGGGTTCCATGAAGGGAGAAACCTTTTACTCTTATGTTCTCTAGATTTTATCCCATTCTTCTCATGGAACCTCTATATGTATTTAGGGAAGTGTACCACTAACTTTTAAGGTAACAACTTTTCTTACTATACCATTTCATTAAATAACCTTTCTTAAAAGGCAAATAGAGCTGAGAACCAACCAATGGGGGAGAATGCTAGATGGGAATAAACCTTTATTAAGTTTAGTATACATCAACATCTATAGAAGGGGCAGTTAGATAGTATAGGTCCTGGAGTCAGAAAGACCAGAGTTCAAATCTGACCTTAGACATTTGCAAGCTATGTGACACAAGTCATTTAATTCCTGCTTGCATTAAAAAAGCATAACTGGAGAAGGAAACTTTAACATCTTTGCCAAGGAATCTCCATGGCAATATTTTTTAAAAAATGTTAAAAGACATGATTATCAGAAGATGAGCAGGTTGAAATGTCTGATTTTGCTATGGTCCACAGAAGATTCAGACACCACTGAGAAACAATAAATCCTTATAGATCTATAAATATAGGGTATATCTCCCTGAAGCAAAATTCCATTTTTTAAAAACAGCAGTACTCCAGTAATCTGCTCTCTTGCTTTATTATCATGTGAAGGTAACTCCAAGTTCTCAAAGACTATTTTTCTGTCATGTCCAACTTTTCATGATGCCATTTGGGTTTTTCTTGGCAAAGACATTGAAAACATCAATTACTTTGAAGTGCTAGAAAGAATCATTAGTTTCTCCTTCATACTTATGTCTGTTTAACATATCCTCAATGGGTGAGTTCTACCATATTGCCTAATTACACATTCATTTACTTCTTTTCACATATTCACAAAGTTTATCCACTCTTCCCACTAATAATGTCCCTAAATATGAAAACATCAATGACTTTGAAGTGCTAAAATCATTAGTTCTCCCATTACCACTATGGAGTAAAAGCCTTGGCTGGTCTTATCTACCAAGCTGCAAGTACTTTAATTTTTGTCTTTATATTCCTAGCACCTAAGAGAGTTAATAAATGCACAGTGAGTTCATTATATTGAAATAAGTACTTGATAACAGTCTTATTTGGTATGTGAGGACCAATATAGTTTATTTTGAAAAGTAAACTACAAAAATGATGAATTTTTTCAGTCGAATTAATTCTTGAAAACTATCTAATGGATTTTGGCTACATTCCTTCATGGAGGAGTTGTATCCTTGAGCATAGAATGATAAATATGAATGCTTTGTGTGGGGAAAAAGAGGACTTTGCTGTAATATCTGGAATGCCTATTATTCCTCTTCAAGTAAAGCTGAATCATAGGTGAAAATATGAGCCTAAAGGATGACATGTCTCCCTACGGAAAGAAAGACTAACTGGAAAGTCAGAGAATTGTCCCACTACCAACCCTATATTTTCCTTCCTTCCTTCCTTTCTCTTTCTTTCTCCCTTCTTTCCTTCCTCCCTGTCTTATTCCCTCATTTCTTCTTTCTTTATGTCTCTATCTATCTCTTTCTCATTTGTCTTCTACATTTGCTTATGAGTTTCTATGACTCTTCTGTGTTTTTTGTGTAATGTGTAGAGGATACAAAACATTATACTGTACCTAATAAACACATTGCTACCTTACATAATTATGTGGAAGCTTGGGATGCAGTCACCTACATCTGTTGAAACCTAAACATAAGCAATATACTGAAATTTCTCATGGAGTATTTATATATCCTTTATGTTGGGATTCTATTCAAACAAACCCAGAATATGAAGACCCTTTCCTGAGGGTTAAATATAAAATAGGGGAATGGGGAATATAATAAATACAAAAGGATGGAGCATTTATCAGGAAGATTAAAACTTGGAAAGAACTGAGGATTGCAAAAAATGTAAAAAAAAATTAGTGTGCATTTTCTGTGTGTGTGTGTGTGTGTGTGTGTGTGTGTGTGTGTGTGTGATTGAAGCTTTTAAGCTTGCTTTTTACAACATGAAGATTAACCACTGTAGGAAGAAGATAATATAGAGAAGGCATAATTATTCAACTCTTTTGATCTGTTGCAAAATTATGGGGTATATTATTTGATAGGTTCTGAGCATTCAGAATAGAGAGAGAGTTAATCACTAGGAGTCAATATAGAATCACAAAGTCATGACAAGCTAAACTCATTTCCTTTATTGATAGAAATATTAAATTGATGATTAGAACAATGCTTTAGTCAAAGAAAATCTTGATTTTTGCAAAGCAGACCTCTCTCTCTCTCTCTCTCTCTCTCTATATATATATATATATATATATGTTTTTTAATTTAAAAATAGGTTTTCATATTTTCTATTTCTTATATAACCATAGCTATCTCAAGGATCCTTTCCACTACCCCTTCCAGAGAGCTATCCTATATGACAAATAATTTTTTTGTCAAGCATAAAAAGTCATCAAAACTACTTGATACATTGAAAAAGTCCAAAAAAATTATGTAACATGTAAAACCTGTTGACTTTCCATCTCCACAAGAGGGTAGTTTGGGGATATCTTCTAATATCTCTTCACTTGAATACTGTTTCATCTTTATAATTTGTTGATGAAGAATTGTGGGCTGGTACATATAGTTAGGAAGATTTAAAGAATATGGTTAAAGAATAATATCAAAAAAAGCAGACAAATTAATAGCTGTCAAGCTGGAGGGAAATCTCTTGTATACTGTTTGGTTCTTTCCATGGCCCTTTCTTTTTCATTACTATCTTGCATGAAGAAATAGAAAATGTTTTTATTTAATTTGTGCATGGCACCAACTCTACATAGACTGTTAGGGAGGTCCCTTAGAGATCATCTAGTTCAACTAATTTTCCAAAGAATTTTTTTTTCAGATACTAAGCAATTTAGGGAATGTCAGGTATGATTGAAATGACTGAACTACAGTAAAGGATTAGATGACTACTGAAGTATCTTCCAACTCCTATTCTTGATTTCTCTGATTTGATGGTATACATAAAGTGGGTTGTTAGGTTACAAACTCATAAGTTAATTTTTTTTCATTTTTTCATAGATTTAGAGAATCAACCATTTGGGAGATTACTTATAAAATATCCCTTAAAAAAGCACTTCCTGGGGCAGCTAGGTAGCACAGTGTATAGAGCACCAGCCCTAGAGTCAGGAGTCCCTGAGTTCAAATCTGGTCTCAGACACTTAATAATTGCCTAGCTGTGTGACCTTGGGCAAGTCACTTAACCCTATTGCCTTAAATAAATAATAGTAAAAAAGCATTTCCCTACTACAATTTTCAAAGACTCTATTGTTCTCAAGTTCATGACAATTTTTCCCTATTATTTGTTGCTAACTCCATTTTGTGATGACTTTAGGGTATAATGATTCAATGACAATGATAATTATAGATGTTCTTCAAGGCTGCTTCCCAAGAAGCTATTAATGAAACCATACATTTTATACTTTATCCTGTCCATCAATTGATTTAAAACTCTTCTTTTCTTTGGGGAAGATTTGATTGGGTAGGACTCTCAGTGAGAATGCCAAAGCAATTCAGGAACTTAATGATTTATCTTGGAGGCACTGAAAGGCTAAGTGTCTTGTTTCATACTGCCAATATGTGTCTGAAGCAGGGTTAGAACCTGGTTCATTCTGATTCTGAGTCTGATTATCCATTAAACAGTACTGGATTTCACTTAATTAACTTGTACTAAATACCATCATAGTTCTGGACCTCCTAAATATACTACTTAAACTAAATATGGAATAAATAGATATAGAAGCAAGAATGTTAGGAAAAACAATTAAAATTATATAAATAAAACTATCTCAAAATCAGAGCAGAATACAAAGAGGAAGCTGTTTAGAGTTCTACCTGTAGGTATCATCTTTTAAAAAAAATGTGAAATGGGTCAGCAAGAATCAGAAATGTGAGAACCAAATGGGAACCCTGATATCAACCCAGATATTTCCTTTGATTTTACAGATGAGAAAACTTGGTTTCAAAAAGATTAAGTGGTTTGCCCCAGGTCAGAATAGTTCCTTTTCTTGGCAAGGCTAAGGGTACGAAAACATATAAAATCACAACTCCTGTGCTGTACAGAAATAATATAAAAAGAATTTTTTTTAGATTTGTTTTTTTGGCAAGGCAATAGGGTTAAGTGGCTTGCCCAAGGCCACACAGCTAGGTAATTATTAAGTGTCTGAGACCGGATGTGAACCCAGGTACTCCTGACTCCAGGGCCGGTGCTTTATCCACTGCGCCACCTAGCTGCACCTAAAAGGAATTTTTATGAGGGGATTTTTCAATTTTCCATATAAACAAAAAGGGGTATTATATATTTATATTTAATGGAAGCCAACTCAGCCATGTGAAGTCCAATTCCAAATCACACGAGAAATTAGTTATTTGTAAGAAGTCACTATAAATTCAATTTAACTGAGAAACAGTGATGCTATTTAGAGGTCTGTGGTATGTGTTTTAAAGTATAAAGTTGACCATAATTGTTTGACCTTCATACATTATTTAAGTTTTTACTTGAAAATCAAAAAATCCAAAAAGAAAAAAATTGCATTGTGGATCCAGGCAGGCAGCTAGGTTGCTCAGTGGATAGAGCATTGGCCTTATAGTCAGGAAGAAAGGAATTCAAATCCAGCCTCAGACTCTTACTAGCTGTAAGTGGGCAAGTCCCTTAACCTTGATTGCCTTGCATCCAGGGCTATCTCCAGTCTCCTGATACATAGTGGGTCTTAGATGGCTTTGGAGGAGAAAGTGTGGCTGGTAACTTAGCACAGCCCCCCTCACTCAAATACAATTAAGATGTTTGTCATGGCATCACCTCCCTGGTGTCATAGTGATCTTCATGAATGAAGGACAAACATTATTATTATCATTATTAGTTTTGGTATCAGTTATGGAATTGTTAGGCAAATTACACAATTTTGATTGAAATATGTAACTACCACCAGGAGTCACTGTGACTATAGTGAGAAGGGGGAGGGGGCTGTAATTGTGAGTTTAGTAATGAAAATATCTTTGCTTTGTCATCCTTTTTTATGGTTTAAATCAAGCTAAAAGGATAACAAAGTGTAAATCAAATGTTCAAAATCTCAGAAGCAGTATCTATCTCAGTTTTCCACATTCCTGCTATGGCAAAGTCTCCCTCTGACTGGCTGGCTTCTGTTGTTCAGAGTGAAAGAAATAGAAAATTCAGATCCTTGAACAATTTCCATCTCCTATGGAAAGCATAAGGAAGTATGTGGGCATTTGAATCACTAACATAGTGAAAGCTGAGGACATTCTGATTCAACTTTATACAAGGAGGATCCTTGATCTTACCCCCAAATGTGGATCAATTAGAGGACATTTCTCTCATGGATTTGTTCCTTGTTGTAGCCATCACCTCTACTCATGAAAATTGACTTCTGTGGTCATTAAAAGGATTCGAGATCACGTTTCTTAATAATCATTTCTTTCACCTTTGCCTTGACAAGAGTGAGAACCGTTTATGCCTGGGACATTAGGGCAAGGTTTAGAGGGGCAGTTAGACAACACAGTGGATAGATCACTGGGCTTGGAATCAGGAAAAACTAAGTTCACATCTGATTTCAGACACTTACTAGCTATGTGATGCTGAGAAAATTACTTAACCCTATTTGACTCATTTTCCTTACCTGTAAAATGAATTGGAGAAGAAAATGGCAAATCATTCTAGTATTTTTGCCAAGAAAACCCCAAATGGCATCATAAAGAGTCTGAAACAGCTGAACAACAACAGAGAAAGGTAGGGCCTTATGTGTGAGTCATGAATCTGATGTGTTTTTTTTTTTTATTTGACGGTTATAGGCCATCATAGAAACAGATCTGGAAGAGACCAAGGAGATAATGTAGTCCAATACTTTCATTTTACAAATGAATAAACTAAGAGCTGGGAAAGTTAACTGAATTGTCTCGGGTAACACAAGTGGTAGGAAACAGTACTGGGATTTGAATCTAGACCCTCTGACTCCAAATCCCAATGCCTTTAATTCTGAATTATATTGCCTCTTTTCCCTACATATTGAACATTAGAGTATTCTATTAAAATAGTCTTCTACAATAGTCACTGGGCTATTGTGATTAGAGCTAAGAAATAGCTTTTGAAGTTTTTCATCAAAAGAGAGAAAGAACTATAGCTTTCTTATCTGGATTTCCACCTTGCTTTAATATTTAGCTTAAGCCCAAGTCTCCTATGTTTTCTCTCCACAGGAAAGAGCAGAATCCTTGGCATTAGACTTCAAGGGGAACAGACCACTATAGCTTAGCAACTTGAAAGGAAATAAATTACCTAGTTCTCCCTGGTATTTTAACTACAAGCCTGCCTACAAACAAAGTGGTCAATCAGTGGTGGTTCAGGTTTCTTTGTAAATCAGAAAGAGTTGCGAGGGTTAGATGGACACCTCCAATAAATTGGGGGACCTAGCTGGGGAGTTCTGTGAGTTAGAGCTACTTGTTTTGGGCTTTGAAAGATGCAAGTACTTTCAAGCAGCACAGATAGCCTATTCATCAAACGCAAAAAGAAATCACTGTTACACTGACAGTTTTCTGCCTTAAAAAGCTTCAAAATGGATATAGTATTGTGAGAATTGGAACAAACAGCCATGAGCCCTACTGTTTCATCTCTAACATTAGTTGAAAAGAGAAGTAGGGAAATGGTTACACTTGACATTGATTTTTCTCTCTCCCATTGCAATAAGGTCTTATCAAGGTTTCAGCCTTTTGTGGAAAGACTAAAGGAAAATATAGAATTATTCAGGAGTGGAAAAGGTGAGGGACATTTAATTTCAGTTTTCAGGTACAATTAATTATCTCAAATTTATAGCAAGGAAAAAATGTATAGCTAAGGCAACACAGGTATTCTCAGATTAGTCACCTTTGAATTTGTAGGCATGTCTTCTATGCAGTCTTCTCTCTCATACTTGGATAATCACATAGACAACATACACATATTCACATATATGTGCACAGATGTATGTATATATAGATGTATATTTGTATGCATTTTCAATCAACAAAAACCATATTCTTGCCTTCCCACTCTCACCCCTTGCCTCATAAATAAGGAAAGAAGAACAAAACCTTTGTTATACCCCTGCATTGTTAGACAAAACAAATTCTTGCATTGACCATATCCAGAAAAAAATTCTCATGCTGCCTTCTGAGTCAATCACATCTTTATCCACAGGTACATAACCTATTTGATCTTGAGTCCTCTGATAGCATCGTTAGTCATTATTGTGATCATAATTTCTAAGTCTTTCATATTTGACTTTGCAGTACTTTGGCATTATAGAAACCATTTTCCTGGTTTTTCTTACCTCATTCTATATCAATTCATAAAAGTCTTCCAAAATTTCTCTTAAATCATTCCCATCATTATTTCTAATAGTACAATATTATTTTATGACATTTATATCTTAACTTGTTTACCTATTCCCCAGTTGATCCCCCTCAGTTTCCATACATATATAGAATTTATTTGGGGTAGGAGCAATCCCTCCAATAATTTGCCTTCCCTCTTATTTTGTTCTCCCCTCTCTCTTTTCCTTCCTGTTTTCCTAAGTTGTTGTTGTTCATCCTTTTTTTCCCTTCTAAGAGGACCAATGACATCAGGAGGATCGCAAGTGAATTTGATTTAAATGAGTTAGAGCTTACACAGAATCACCAGCTTCACTTTCTCTTTCAGAGTCATCAGAATACAGCAGTTCTATATCCAACTCCATATGTTCTTTGATAGAGTTAAGGAATTATCTGTTAAGAGTAAAGTTCAAGTGTCACCTGATACTCCTATCCTTTCCTCCTTTTTTTATAGACTTCTACCAACACATCCTGATTATGAAATAATTTTCCCCATCCTACCTCTTCTCTACCCCTCAAATGCTTTCCTCCTCCTATTTCTCTCCCTTTAAATTTTGTTTTTAAAATGATCAAAATACAGTAGAACCTTCTCTCAGGATCTCGTTTTAATTAGATTTTCTCTTATGGCCTTTGATAAAGTTCAGAAGGGAAGCACATATTATTTCCTTAAATTATAATGTAAACACTTTATTATTTATCCCCCTTATTTAATCCCCATATTATGCATTCATTTTTACTTTTTATATTTTACTTGACTGCTATGTTTTACTTCAAATTTTCTATGTAACTTTTTTTTAAAATTCAAGAATGCTTGGATTCCTAGTTTATTTCATTAAGGTTCATCCCTCTTTCCCTTCATAGGTTATATTCAATTTTCCTGGATAATTTTTTTAAATTATAAGCCTATATACTTTGCCTTCTGTAATATCATATTCTAAGCTCTTTGATTCAGGGAGGTGCTGACAAATATTTAACAACTGACTCTCTGAAAAAGAAAGAATGCATGACATACTTTTAATTTTAATCTGTATCGCTGAATTTTTTCTATTATTTTCTTAAGTCCAGATGATCAAAACAAAAGATTATCTGAAACCCTGATTTATAGCATCTGATGATTTCTGAGATGTAAATGTTCAGTTATTAATAAAAATTTTAAAAATCAGCCAGTATGAAGTGCTTTTAGCGTATCCTAGCATACCCCTAGTCTTTGCTGGGGTGATGGCTGCCTGATTCTTGAATTCTTTGATCCTTGAATCTCCTTGATTTTTGAATTCTTTACTTTGGGATACTCATAGAATTTTTCTTTGATCTAGAATAATAGCTCTGAACTTCTATCCTAGATAGACTTTAAGATTCCTGGGAGTTTTCATTTTAAAATTTCTTTTAGGAGATGACTGTTAGATTCTTTCTATATCCACATTGCCCTCTGCTTCTATGAGATATGGGAAATTTTCTTTTGTGACCTTTTTGAAATATGATATTTAGGATCCTTTTTTCATTATAATGAAGTCCTTTTATTTCCTGTATTTCCTTGGTTTTAATAGGCATTTACTTATGGAGTTATTCTCATGGAGTAATATAATTTTCTACTGGTATATTGCTTGGGCAAGATTTTATACCTTTTATTCCAAACTGTTAATTCCATTTTCAATTGTTTCTTCCTTGGTTCTGTTTTCTATTTTCCCTCTTGTACTTTCATTTTATTTTGTAAAAATATCTTTCTGGAATGAAATCTAGATTTCTGCTCAAGCTGTGTTTTGTTTTGTTTTTGTTTTCTTTTTTTGGAGAGTTTGCTTATGGTAGTTTTATGCTCATTTTCATTTTCATTTTTGTTTTGAGCATCCCTGTTACAGTCTTTTATAGTGGAATTTTTTCTTTCTTTTTTTTTGATCATTCTTTCAGCCTACTTCTTGATTTCAGACATAATATTAGGGCAGGTTTCTGTGCACTTTTGGAGGGAAGGTCTGGACTGGTCCTATTAATGCTATCTTAAGGATATTGGATGTTATGTTATTCCAGGCTCTCAGCTGTGGCCAATTGATAAGAGTTAAAGCATTATCTGAATTATACATTTAATCTCAAAAGCTCATGTAACATTACCACTCATCCAGCAGTGCCAGGACCACGAAGGAATGATCCACAGAATATACACATACATATATGTATATATACACTTACACACATAAACACACATGCACACATGTATGTTTACATCACACATGCATGCATTTTATGTGTGTGTATATATATATATATATATATATATATATAAAATGTGTATATGTGTGTATGTATATATAATTTGATGACGTAGTAAAGATATCTTTGGCTAGTGGGATGTAGCCATGAAGAACTTTGAAGAGCTAAATGTCAGTGTGAAGGCATAACGTGCCTGAAAAGTTTAGAGAAATAAAGGACAAATAGGAAGGCTGGAAATAATGAAGGAATGGATAACAAATAAATATGTTATTATTCTTATAGGCTTACTCAAGATTGGTCCAGTTTTCAGTCCTAGGAGGGTAGCATGAAAATGAATAAATATGTAGGTATAAAGATGATGATAGTTTGAAACCATCCTTCCCTTGGCTATCTTATCTACTCTTAGTGTGAAATATTTCAGTTTCATGATCACTTTTACCCATAACTCCATATGCCATGCACTGAACTCTAGATATGTAGCTCTAGATATTTACTGCTAACTATAGCTCTAGATATTTATTGCTAGCTATCCACTAAGCAGCTCTATAAGCATCGAGAATTGGATATATCCAAAATCAGACTCATTATCTCTGAAATTATTGCTTCCCCTGAACCATTTTCCCCTAACTTCCAGTTTTCATGAATAGCTCCAGATTGTTTTCCAATAATATTTGCTTTAACATTGGAGGTTCAACCTTTGCCATTCTTCCTTTCCCCATACTGAAATTCCATCCCTTGTCTTCAAATCACAATTTCATACATTCTTCGTTGAGTCACATCTGAAATGAGAAAGCCTTATCGTTGATTTTGCTTTTTCTTTTTAATCCACCCTTTTACCACATTAAATGTTTTAGTATGATCATGTCACCTCCCTTGATCAAAAACATTTAATGACTTCTTTAATACCTACTGAAAAAAGTCCATACTCTTTAGTATGGTTTTCAAAGTTTTCATAATCTGGGTCTATTAATCTTAGCTTTATTTTCTTGAGTTCAGGAGGTCCATGAACTTGAATGGGAAAAACAGTCATTTTATTTTCAATAACCTTTTTTCTTTGTAAATTAAATGTATTTTATTTTGTGCATTCTGAAAGTTTTTAGAAGAAATCAAAGCTATTAACAGTCATTTAAAATGTTCTAAATCACTTTTGATTAGAAAAATTCAAATTAAAACTACTCTGAGGTACAACTTCACACCTATCAGATCACACATGACAGAAAAAGAAAATGACAAATGCTGGAAGGAATATGGCAAAATAGGGACATTAATGCATTCCTGGTAGTGTTGTGAACTGGTTCAACCACTCTGGATAACAACTTGGACTATATACAAAGAACTATGAAACTTTGCGTACCCCTTGATTCAGGAATTCCACTACTAGTTCAATATCCCAAAGAGATCAAAGGAAAAGGAAAAGGAACTAAGTTACAAAAATATGTGTAGCAGCTCTTTTTGTGATGGCAAGGAATTGAAAACAGAGGGAATACTCATCAATTAGGGAATGGCTAAACAAGTTGTAGTATATTATTTTGATGGAAAATTATTGTACTACTAGAAATGCTGAGCAGATTCTCAATAATGATTTAGCTATTCTCAGCAATACAATGATCCAAGGCAATTCCAAAGTACATATGATAAAAAAAAAATGCTATCTACCTTCTGAGAAAGAACTGTTGGAGTCTGAATGCATATTGAAGTTTACTTTTTCTTATTTTATTTTTCTTTTTGTCTATTTTATTTTACACATGGCATATGAAAATGTTTTGCATGACTGCATATGTATTATCTATATTAACTTGCCTGTCTTCTCAAGAGGGAGAGATGAGTAAAAGAATTTGGAATTCAAAATTTTAAAAATTAGCAATGATATTTTATATGTAATTTGAAAAGAACATAAAATTTTTCACTTAAAAAAAGGAAGAAATGAGAGGCAGCTAGGTGATGTTGTAGGAGCAGCTAGGTGACACAGTGGATAGAGCACTGGCCCTGGAGTCAGGAGTATCTGAGTTCAAATCCAGCCGCAGAGACTTAGCTGTGTGGCCTTGGACAAACCACTTAACCCCATTTGCCTTGCAAAAACAAAAACAAACCTAAAAAAAAAGGAAGAAATGACAAGTGGAATACTTTTAGAAAAACCTGGAAAGACATACATGAATTGATGCAAAATGAAATGAGCAGAAACAGAACAATGTACACAGCAATAGTAATATTATATGATAGTTAACTGCATTTGACTTAGCTATTCTCAGCAATATGATAATCTAAGACATTTCTGAAGAAAGTGTTGTGAAAAATGTTATCCACCTCCAGAGAAAGGGCTGATGGAGTCTGAGTCCAGACTGAAGCATACATTTTTTAAAGCTTTCTTCCTTTCTTTACTTTCTTTGGGGGGGGTGGTGGTGTTTATGTGTGTTTTCTTGCAACATTGCTAATATAGAAATATGTTTAGCATAACTGCACACTTATAATCTATATATGAAGATCCTTGCCTCTTCCAGGAAGGAAGGAGGAAAGGAAAGGGGAAAAAAGGGACTCCTATGCACTGTTGTAAAGTTGTGAATTGGTCCAACCATTCTGGAGAAGAAATTGGAAATATGCCCAATAGGCATACTTTTTGACATGGAAATACCACTTCTAGGTCAGTATCATAAAGGAAAAAATGCAGGAAAATATCTATATAAACAAAAATTTTTATAGCAGAGCTTTTTTTAATGTGGTAGCAAAGAATTAGAAGTTGAAAGGATGCCCATAAATTGGAGAACAGCTGAACAAGTTATGGCATAAGTTGTGTTGTGTTGAAATGTAATTGTGCTATAAGAAATAATGAAATAAATCATTTCAGAAAAATCCTGGGAAGACCTATAAAACTGATTCAAGTTGAAGTAGCAGAACCAGGAGATTATACAAAAAACCCCAATATTGTAATGGTAAACTGTGAAACTTACTCTGATCAAGATAATGATCCAAGACATTTCCAAAGGACTCATGAGAAAAAAATGCTGTCCACCTCCAGAGAGAAAACTGATGAACTCTGGATACAAATTGAATTATATATTTTTTCATTTTTGACTTTTTCTTGTTTTTTTTTTTGCTATGTGACTAATATCAAAATATGTTTTGCAGGATTTCATTTGTATAATTGATATCATATTGTTTGCCTTCTCGGTAGGTGGAGGAAAATCTGTAAGGAATAAAGAAATTGAAATAAAATTTTTTTGAAAAAAAGTTACAATAAAATATTTTTTAAATTCCTGAAAGAGTTCCTCAGCCTTCACCTTACTGACAAAGAAACTCATGATATGGAAAAGATTTAAGAACTCTTAATCTAGGCAAAATGGACTACTAACACTTTAGCTAATATTTTCCCACCTTTCCTGCCAGTGTACCATTACCCATTCAATCCTCATACCTAAACTAGGACAATCCTCTCATTTCCTTTTATCAAATTTCTGACTAATGAAATCATGTGAACCATTTAAGGTTTGGCTCAATTACCTTCTGAGGAAGTCTCCTCACCTTGCAAAGTGATTTCTTTCTCATCAGAATATCATTACATTTCTTTTTGTACTTCTAATTTTATTGCACTATTTTGTATTTTATTTATATGAACACATATGTAATCTTACTTTATAATATGTAATATAATATACACATATTATAATTTTACTTTATAATATATAATAAGGTCTTCATGGGCAAGAACTATGTCTTATTATTTTTGAATTTCTAAGGTGTTTTAAACAAAATCAACTGCTAGTTACTGTTTGATAGATGAATGAAAAAAAGTTTTCCAGTAAAAAATTTACTCATGAATCAGAATAATAAGAGCACAGGGCTGGGAGATTCTTTCAAAAGTCATTAAATCCAGTATTTAAAACTTTTAAGGTTGTAACTAAACTGTGAGCTTGCTAGTATATATGGCAGGGAATGAGATATAACCACACTTCTCATTGTCTATCTTCCATTGTTATTCCAAGGTGCCATGCCATCAAATCATTTTATACATATATAATATATATACATATATAATGTATATGCATATACACACATACCAATATGCACACAATATATCCTAAGAAAAGAACCATTCCTCTTTCTTTTTCACCAGTGTCTACTCTCACCTTTTTCTTCCAATTCCCAGTAAAATCTTTGAGGGGTGCAGACTGTTGGGTCTGAGATATCCAGCAAGGTTGCAAGATGCTTATAGACAGAAATATTGTAACTTTGAATGTAGCACCAAAAAGCTGTCATGATGCATTAAAGAATAAACATGTCTTAATTGGGAAACATTGCTTAATCTATTAGCTTTGTAATGTTTGGAAAGTCACTTGACATTTCTAAGCTCTATATTCTTTATCTGTCAAATAGAGATAACAACTCTGTCATTCCTTTCTCTATGTTTGTTTTGAGAAGTGAGTTTAACCTTAAATTCTTTTTTAATGACTAATTTTTTAAAATTTAGTTTATTAAATTTTCAGTTCTGAACCTCCTGTCCTCATTTCCCCACATTAGAGAAGACCACTATTTAACAGAGATTTATAAACAAATGTAGAACCATACTATGCATACTTCTATGTTACCATTTCTTTTTCTGGAGGTAGATTGCATCTTCCTTCAAAAATAACTTTGAGCACTTATAATACTTAAAGTTTATTTGAGTACTTCTAATACTCAGAATGACTTGGTCATTCACAACTATTATTCAAACAATATGGCTATTACTGAATACAACATTCTCTTAGTTCTGCTCATTTCATTTTTCATTATTTCATGTAAGTCTTTCCATTAAAAAAAATTAACCAACTCATCATTTCTCATAGCATAGATCTTCTTAAACTTTAAAAGTGCTCGATGATGGACTTGTGATTTCATAAATAAAAGGAACTCCTATAAAACAGATCTACTTCTTCCAAATCAAGTCAACACCTTTTCTGCAATTTATATACATAGAATTGCCAGGGGTATAGTAAGATTCCTAATGTCCCACACTTTCTATCCATCCTGCAACTACTTTCTTTTTTCTTAAATACTGATTATAAATGTGAATTGTTATTGTTGCTACCCATTAATTGGCAATCAGAAAGTTTTCCTCCCTTAACTTTGTTTAATGAAGAAGATTCATGAAAAGTAATGAAGAGCAATCGTTCAGGTATAGCTCTTGGTTACATGGAAATTCTGAGCACTGGTTTGTATTATTTAAATGAGAATTTATAAAATCTACCTGCATATATGAAGAGAATGTAGAGTTCACTATAACACTAGATAGGAAGGTTTGAATGAGGAAGTAATGAAGAATTAACATTTTATTTTGGTTTCTTCTTTTACCTTAAATTTATATCTATTTTTATTTATTCCATAGTCATTTCAAGATGGAGTCTTCTTCCACCTTTTTCCATTCTGCAACTGAACTCTCTTTGTAACAAAGGAAAACAAATAAATAAAGCTGAACAATTCATCCATATCATTGTGTGCAATGTTCCATACCAAAGTTGCCCACTTCTCTACAACAAGGAGAGAACTATGTTCCATTTGGAATAAGAATTGTCCTTAGAATTAATCAGGGTTCATTTTCCATTTTGTGTATTCATTTACATCATTATAGTCATTATTGTGATGTTCTAAGAAAGGATCTTTGGCAAAGAAAATATAGATGAAGTAATCATAGGGAACCCAGTGAGAATTCTGGATCATTTACTTCTTTGGGGTAGTTCTGCTAATTGAGAGAATACCATAAGGTAGGAGGGAGAGGGAAGTATTGAATTTGGATCTTGTGCACATGTATTTGTATCCTAATGTCCTTAAGTGTTGTATATTAGATAAATCACTTAACTTCATTAGGTTTTATCTTCCCTTCCATCTCCAAAAATTGTGAGATTTTATTGCTTTTCTAAGAGGCAAGCCCAAAGCAAAACAAAACAAAAACCATAAAATAAAAAACAAATCAGAAACTAAGGGAACTGGCAAACCACTCCACTGTTTTTTACCAAGAAAACTCCATGGATAGTATGGTACATGGAATCACAAAGAGTCCTATACAAATGACAACAAGGGGAAACAGTTTAATATGAAAAGTCAATATAGGTACATGGTGAATAGAAAGTCAGTCTTGGGGTCAGTAAATTGGGTAACAGTTACTTGGGATTCAAGTAACAGCTCTCACATATATGTTTACATGTAAACCTGAGTGAAAACCACTCAGTACCACAACCAACTTTCTAAGATAAGAAATCTGAGACTAAGCTTCAGGTGCTGTTCTGAAGAAACAAAAGTTGCTTCCCCAAGAGTTTCCCACGCTAAGGAGATCCAAAGTTTAATTTCCTCCCTTTTCCTACAAGTGGAAAAAAATCAAAGGAAAATATATCTTTATTTTTTAAAATTTTATTTTTAATTTATAGAATAAAACAAGCATTTCCACATAATAGATGATTGCATATGAAACTATAAATCCACTGTATACAACTTGTTATTACTTTCAAATATGCAACAAACTTATGTAAATTTCTTTTTGCTTTTTTTCTTCCCTTTTCCTACCTGCCATAGAGTTGGCTACCATTAGACAAAAATAGGTAGACACACATACAATTATTCTATTCATGATAGTATTCCTTCTGAAGATCCATGTTGACCTATGTTGAGTACTGTCTTTCTTTTTTCTTACACCCAGTTATACAACAGAAGTATCAAACTCAAGTTTAATAATCTATCCAAGACAGATAATGCTAGTTTCTGGTTTTCTAAGACAATAGATAGTTAGGATCCATTTTTATTTGGGCTTGATACCACCAGTATCTCCCTCTTTATCTGAATACAACTTCATTCCTATCTCTTTTTTCTCCATTTCCTTCTATAACTTTTAATTTCATTTGAATCTATGTTGCTTGGGAGGCCATTTTGTTCATTTAGTGGTTTGCAGCTATTGTCATTGCCTGATTTCCCCCACAATCTGGGCACCTTTGATCTCTTTCCTACTTAGTGTTTTTGCTCTTGTTGTGTCCGTTGTGTTTACAGATCATAGCCTGAGACAATATTGGAAGTCCTTTCTTTTCCCAAGATTATTGACTTCCCTAAGCAAAACATCTCTTATGAATGTGTACAGTAACTACAAAGAGAAGTACAAAAACTTTCAACCCTCTCAAGCACTTCTGAACTAAGAGTAGAAAGATTGTCAATCTGAAAAGAAGAAAAAATACAAAATATCTTTTAAAACACCACTTCTCTTTTTGACAAATGACATTGAAATCAGCAACAGAGACAATGTTTGACTCTAAGGATAATGCTAAAATCTACTACTTCAGAGATTAGCATTAATGACAGACAATAATAAGGAAATCTAAGAAAGAGCATTTATTTTTCTCTAGTGTTCTGAGTCTTCAATCTGTTGAAAATGGATTGATACTTTCAAGGAATTTATTATGAATGGATGTGCTAAAAAAAAAAGAATGGGGGGAATTCATTTAGCTAGATACATTTTTAGGTGACTCTTTTATCTCTAAATGAATGTAGTAGTTTCTCCTTAAAGAGAACTTGTTTCATTCTTAATTTGGTATGCTTTATTGCATGAGTTTGGATATACCACAGGTTAAATCATGTCTATGAAAGAAGCAACAAAGTCTGAAATCATATTGTATGGTGGGCATGGCCCAGGGTTTCATTTCAATTAGTCTGTAAGTCATGTTGTTGTTTTTTTTTGTTGTCTACTCTATCCAAGGCAGTATCTCAGGATTGGGAGACTCTCAGAGTCTATCTAGTTCTACTCATATCTAGACAAGAATTCCTTCTACAAAGTGGCATCAAAATAAAATTGTTTTATTTCATAAATTAAAAATAAAGTTAAAAATCGACTAGAAATGAGGGTTTCTAATTTTTACAAAAAGATTCCTGAGGGTCACATATTGATTTCATTTTTAAAATATAATATTTATATTAGATAGTATTTTAATTTATCTTGTTAGTATTTCCCAAGTACTTTTTTTAGGTTTTTTTTTTTTTGCAAGGCAAATGGGGTTAAGTGTTTTGCCCAAGGCCACACAGCTAGGTAATTATTAAGTGTCTGAGACCGGATTTGAACCCAGGTACTCCTGACTCCAAGGCCGGTGCTTTATCCACTACCACCACCTTTCCGCCCTGTCCAATTACTTTTTAAGTGTTATTCAGGCTGCCCTTGGGAGTACTTGACACCCCTACTCCATAGTATCACAAAGAAGTGTTTACATAGTCCTTGATGAAAGATATTCAGTAAGGGAGAACACGACACTATTAGAGACAACTTCTAATCCTCAAGGTCTTTCCCTACATCAATACCCACTCTGCTTCTCTGAATATTCCAGTCAGAGGCAGGTATAGAACACATCTAGTTTCCCTTCCTTCTCCTATGTATTTAACTACTTGATCAAGAAGACATGAAAAGAAAGGAAGTTCATTTACTGCAATTTCCCCCTGCATGTCCTGAGCAAAAACTTTGATCCTGTAATCCTGGGAACTAGCAATTGAAATATAATACAATGTTGAAACTAACTTCTTAAAGCAAAGCATATTTCCTTCTTTTTTTAAAAAAGAGAACTATAAAAATAAAAATTCTGGGGACCAGTTTCTCATTAAGAGACATTGTTTGGACTTGATTTTCCAGAGTGATATATGAATAGCCACGGAATATAACATCAATAAGTCTCTAATTCCTGGGACATTTCTGAGAGGTGGAAATTTTAAGAAGCTTTATGCCTGAACTTAAGTTGTAAACAGATAAGAAAGCAAGCCATGGTTTGTGATCAAATTGAAATATCAAAAAATGACTATAAGAAGTGATACAATAATATATTCCTCAATCCAGGAACTTTCAGATAAGTCTTATGTCCCATGAATGGGAGAGACTTTAGCAGATACCAACTTACCCAAGAGGATTCTGAAGAAATCCATGAATTAAATGGAGTTGAGCACTATTTTCTTTTAATCCCTGCACAGAGAGTTTCAAAATAGCTATGTCCTTCTCTCAACATGATCTAGAGATTCAGGGGTGTTTAGGAGGATTAGAGTAGAATCCTCTGGAGTTTATAAGGATTTGAGATTGGGAGCAGAGAATTATTCTACTACTGCATTCTCTTTTGTCATTTGTGTTGTTTTTATGCCTCAAGTAGATGCTTTAATTACTGGATAACTTGCTTAGTTTTCTAATAGAAAGTATTGTATTAACAGTAGGTACTTCCATTATTTCAAAACTGATTAGCCCAAACAGCCAAATCTGGACTTGGAAAATTATTAGTTTCAGAACCAGGGCTTTCAGAAGCTCGGTATTTTAATGGTTAGTCTAAAAATAGTTGTTATTCTTTCTTTGCCCTGTATAATCATTATTTACTGGTTATTTATTTGTAGTGGTATGTTAGATATTGCATAGTTCCATTTTATTTTTTAAAATTGTCATTTTATAGAGTTCTTTTGGCTTGTTTTTCATTTCAATACAATTCTACTTAATTCAATTCAACCATGGATTCTATTTTGCAAAATTATAAATGCAGTCACTTATTTGAAGTATTATTGAAATATCTAATATTGGGGGTGCCTAGGTTGTACAGTGGATAAAGCACTGGCCCTGGAGTCAGGAGTACCTGAGTTCAAATCCAGCCTCAGACACTTAATAATTACCTAGCTGTGTGGCCTTGGGCAAGCCACTTAACCTCATTTGCCTTGCAAAAACCTAAAATAAACAAACAAACAAATAAATAAATAAGAAATACCTAATATTTAAAGGAAACTAAGAGGTCTTAATTTAGATGCTTCATTAAAGTCTTTCTAGCTCTTTTACTTATAGGATTCATATTATAAACGTTCTATTGAATAGTACATGAGAAAATGGGGAGCTCTGCAATGATTCTTTATTGAATAAAAATAATAACTGTGAGGGAGTATGGTGCATTGGAAAGAGCACTAGATATATAGTTTAATGGTCTAGGTTCCAAGGCTGACCTTGCCACTAACTTGTTTTTAAACTTTAGAAAGTCACTTTCCCTCTTTGGGACTCAGTTTCCTAGTCTGTAAAACTGGGCATAAGTTTGGTCTGGATGTTGTCTTAGGTCATTTCTAACTGTAAATCTCATGAGTCCATGTTCTTTCATTAGGGCTGTCCCAAGAATCCCTTATTCTTCTTTTAGAGATTATTGCTTATAAATGTAATAACAATAATATAGTATTTAATATATATATATATATATATATATATATATATATATATATATATATATATAAAATGCTTTCAAATTTGGAAGCACTTTACATGCATTACCTTATTTGAGTATTTTTACCTGATTTGATCACCACTGACTTATGTAATATAACCAGTTAATGGTGGCACAGTGGCTAGATCACTGACCTTGGATGCACTTGCCATTTACTAGCTGTGTGACCTTGGGCAAATCACTTAACCCTGATTGCCCCACATCCAAGGTCACCTCCAGGAGTCCTGATTCATATCTGGACACAGGACCCAGATGGCTCTGGAGGAGAAAGTGAGGCTGATGATTAGCACAGCGCCCTCTGCCACACACATACACTGAAATTCAATTTACATCTTCTCGTCATCACTTCCCTAATGTTGTGGACTTCTTTAAAAATGAAGGAATTGTGCCAAACAACAGAAATAAAAAGACAAACAAAAACTTCATTCCCATACTTAAAGAGTTCCTGTTTTAAATGGAGAGACAATTTGTAAGTAGTTGTATAGATAAAAGACATATACTGCATAAATGGGAATGATTTCAGAAAGAATGAGGGTCAGGCACTGGGGAGTTCAGGGCAGAGATGAAACATCATGGAAGGACATTAATCCAATACCATCATTTTATAGATTTAAATGGGATCCTATAGCTTTGGGACTTTGTTAGTCAGCAAGCATTGTGATCTCTTTGTTCCTGACATCAGATGGTATTACTTAGCTATATATAAAATCTCTTTGTTTTACACTTTGGCCAGTATGGTAAAAAACTGAAGAGTACAAGACTATAAAAGTGGAGTGGACTATTGTAAGTGGAGACTCAATTTATAGATGTTTTACACCCCTAAAAAGTAGTATGGACCTTTGGATACCATGGATATTTCTCACAAAAGGTTGTAATGTTGACAGGATACAATATAATAAAATAAATATATTTAATAAGTATATACTATGTTCCAAGCATATGTTGCGTCCTAGGGATAAAATATCAAACAGAAAGAGTCCCTGACTTCAAAAAACTTGCAATCTAGTGTTCAAGAAAACACAAGAAGGTGAAATGGTATAAGGGGAGGGTGGAGAAGGTACCCAATGTATTTATATTTGAGGGAGATAATGATATGATGATAATGGGGTTGACTTCAAGGATAGTAGCTTGTAGAAAATGATTGGGGACCTATTTAAAGGAAGGTTTTGGAAGCAGTTTTTTCTCTACGCTCAGTTCCACTAATCAAAAGAACAGAATTATAGAAGTACTGATGAGGAATGGAAACTAAAAATTAATCCATTCTCAGATATAAAAGAATATAAGAAGTTTAAAACTAGAGAAGAGTCCCACAAATATGGAAAACAGAGACAGATACTACTGGTTGGTTGCTTGCTTGATTCTTGTCCTTTGCTATTGAAGAAGACCAAAATGACACCACTATGTTAGAGATAAGTTACAGTATGTCTGACAGTAACTGATCAGACCTATAAGAGCTTAGAACTCTCTACCACAGGTAGGGCACAAATAGTCCATGTGAACACCTAGGGTGGTTACTCTAAAATTAGCATCTCACATTTCCTTTGAGCTGCTCATAGAGCACAATACCCTCTCTGATAAGGGCATGACTTGCTAGACAGTCCTATGCCAGTGTCTCCCATGTTTTACAATCAATTCCAAAGCTGTTAAGAGAGTCCTTCAGGGTATACCTATATCACTTCTTCTGACCCTCTGTGAGTGCTTGCCCTATGTGAGTACCACATAAAATAGTCTTTTTGGCTAACACATGAACGGCATTTGAATAATTTAACTAGCCCAAAGCTAGAGTTGTTAGGTAGGGAAGTTTTTCTGGCCAATAGTGATGAGCAAAACCACAAAGGTGAAAGGGACAAAGAAACATAGGATATCTGAAAGATAACACTGAGGCCATGGAGATATAAATTTAGTACAAACCAGTTTCTACATTTGCCTTTGGAGACATTTTGATAGGGAAAATAACATTTCTCTTAGAAAATCCAACATGTTCTAGAACTGAAGGGACAAAGGTACAGCTTGATTCTTATACTTGATGTTTAAAAAGGGAGCTTGAGACAAAATTGCTTAGGACAACAGCACTTTAGTACTAAAGCAACCAAGGTCTAAATTAATTCATGTACCTCATCTCAAAGGATGAAGCTGATAGTGACATTAATTTCCAAGGCAACCCTTGAGCTCAGTCTCAGCGATTGTCTTTTGATTTTGAATTACCTTTTGCTCTGCTCTGACTTCATAGCAATTGAGAACTAAAATTCTGGATATTATCTTTTTCTCCTCTTCAGGAGAGATGTAGAGGGGAATGAAGGAAGTGAATTAAGATCAGAGATTAGGGAGCTCATGATGAGTATTTTGATGTGAATGTTCCATTTTTTAAACCATTTGGATTAGATTCTTCATAAAGTAATAATCTTGGTAAGATGATTCAATAAGGGATGGAATAGGAAAGGCTAAGTTGGTTAGAGTCAAAAGATTTGATTTGTAGATAGTTACAAACCCTTAATATATGTCAGGATCTATAGAAAGCACATACAGAGAGTAGAAGTAATGAATTTGTGAAAATCAACTGCCCCCACAAGAAAAAGTGTTTTTTTTTCTTTTTTTGAAAAAGTCACACCACCTTATGTGATGCTAGATGCTTTTTTGTATGGATAGGGGGGAAGTTTGAGAAGGAAATGGAAAGGATATTCTATCTTAGTAAGGAAGGAGTATACCAAAAGTAGATACCATGTCCAGATACAGAAACTGGGTAACTGGCTACATGGTCAGTGGGGTGGAGTGGAGGATAGAGTGCTGGGTCTGAAGTCAGGAAGACAACTTCCTGAGTTTTAATTTGGCCTCGGACTTACTGGAGGTATGATCCTGGGCTAATCACTTGAGGCTGTTTGCCTTAGGAATCATCTCTAAAATGAAATGGAGAGGGAAAGACAAACCATTCCAGTATCTTTACCAAGAAAATCCAAATGGGGTTACAAAGAGTCAGACTTTACTTACATAACTGAACATCATAAACAACTGGCATTTCTCAGGACAGGAATAAACAGTTTAGAAATGCAATACAAAAAAGGCTAATTTTAGAAAGTTTTTGGAGACCTCACTGAATCCCCATATCCCAGAATAAGCATTTTGGACTGAAACTAAGGGGAAAATTACCTGCATATAGGAGAAGACTCAAGGTATCTCTAGAAAAAGGATAACAAATTATCACTATCCCAAATGGAAAGGATGAATTCACTACTAATGAAGAGGAAATTATTAAAGCATTTATTAGGATTTCCAACTATATACCAAAAAAATCTGTCTATAAGTTAAATGGATGATATAATAAATTATTTTTTTAAATTGCCCAGATTAATAAAAGAGGAAATAGGACACTTAAAAAATCCTGTCTTAGAAAAAAAAATTGAGCAGATTTCAATAAAATCCCCTAAGAAAAAAATTCCAGGGTCACATGGATTTATAAGTGAATTCTACCAAACATTTAAAAAACTATTAATTCTAATACTTTTTAAAACTATTTGGGAAAATAGTCAGAAAAAGTGTCCTACCTAATTCTTTTAATGGAGACTTTTTCTGAATAGTTTTTGTCAAATAGGGAGTTCTTGTACCCGAAGCTTGGATCTTAGTGTTTATCAAAGATTAAATTATCATGGTCATCAACTACTGTATTCTGTGAACTTTATTTATTCCATTAAGCTTCCACTCTATTTCTTAGCCAGTGACAATTAGCACTTTAAGATATAAGGGTTGATATCTAAGCCAGGAAGTGCAAAAACAGAGCAAACTATAGACTAATTTTCCAAATGAATGTTGATGCATCAATTTAAATAAAATATTAGCAAGTAGATTGCAACAATATATCATAAGGATATGACCATATAAGGCTTATGCCAGTTGGGATTTATACCAGGGATGTAGGATTGGTTCAATATTAGGGAAATTGTAACCATAATTGAAAAGAGTCCTTCAGGGTGTACCTATATCACTTCTTCTGACCCTCTGTGAGTGCTTGCATGTCATTATCTCAATAAATGCAGAAAAAGCTTTCAATACTGACTCTTATTAAAAATACTAAAAGGCATAGGAAACTTTAAAATAGTAATGACTATTTAAAATCATCAGCCAGCATTATCTGTAATGGAGATAAACTAGAAGCCTTCCCAGTAAGATCAGAGGTGAAGCAAGTATTGCCCATTATCACCACTATTTTTAAATATTGCTCATTTTTTTTTACCAAAAATTAGTTTATAGAGTTAGAGAAAAGAATATTAAAAATTTCATCTGAAAGAACAGAGAAATTAATGGAAAAATGCAAAAAAAAAGTAGATTAGCTATACCAGATCTCAAACTATATCTTAAAAGTGTTAATTGTCAGTCTATCACTTGATAAGAAATAGAGTGAAAATTTAACTGAATAGATAAGGTTCACATAATACAGTTAATGACCATAGTAATTTAATGTTTGATAAACACTAAGGTTCTAGCTTCTGGCACAAGAACTGACTATTTGACAAAAACTATTAAGTAAAATGGAAAATAGTATGGCAGAAACTAAATATAGACAAACATCTTATATATCAAGATAAAATCAAAATGAGTGCTTGATTTACTGTATTTCCCCATGTTTAAGATGTACCCTTTTTCAAAAAATTTGGGGTTTAAAAACTGGAAGCATCTTATACAGTGGTTATAGATTTTTTACTTGCATTTCCTGCTTTTTCGTGCTTGTTTTTGTGCTCAATATTGTAGTTTTTTAATTTGTATTTCTCGCTTTTCCCCCCTCTTGTCTTTGAGCTCATTGTTTCACATTTGTTACCAGTATATTACTGTACCAGTATATTTCTGTACAGTGCTGAATTCAAGCTCAAAGAGAGCCAGTTTACAAAAGTGAATGGAAATCGTGCTGCTGAACATCAGTTTGGTCCTCCTCCAAATGAGAAACAGTCTGAGACTGGCTACAGGAAGAAGAAACCCTCCTGAAGATGTCCTGGCAGAAGAAGGCTGTGAGAGGCAAGGCAGCCAAATGGTCTGATTTAGAGAGAGAATCGAAGAGATAGAATGAAGAGCAAAGGACCATCAGAATTCTTGTGTCCACAAAGATGGTTCGGCATGAGACAAGAAGAATTGCTGATGAAAATGAAGTGACTGATCTCAAAGGAGGACATAACCAGTGCTTCAGGTTCATGAAACGGAATGGACTAAGCATGTGTCCATGCACCAGACTTGCCCAGGGAGTGTGTGTGTTCAACCATAGACTGGAGCACAGTCAGGAGAGCAATCAGAGCCTCTCCTAAGACAGGGAATCATTATCACACACAGATGAGGATAAGCTCATTAATGGGAGTTTTGATAGTGAGTAGGAACTGTATGAATTTTGTGATGAATAAAACGAGTTCAATAGCTTTATATAAACCTTTTTTTCAAATTTGGTGCCCCCCAATTGAGGTGCATCTTAAATATTTCCCAACCTTATATATGGGGAAATACAGTAGATAAAAAAGTTGTTGCCATATACAAATTAGGGGAGCATGGAATCATTTGCCTGTCAGAGCTACAGGGGGAAATAAAAGAATAATATATACATACATCTGATAGATGGGGAAAGATCAGAAGACAACTCTGGGTTACCACTGCAATCTATCATGTTGGTTAATATGAAAGAAAGGGAAATTGATGAATGTTGGAAGAGATGTGGAAAAATTGGAACACTAATGGGTCCACATTGTTGGTGGAGTTGTGAATTAATCTAACCCATTCTGGAGAACTATTTGGAACTATGCCCAAAGGACTAAAATATACATACTTTTAATTCAGCAATACACTATTAGGTCTTTATAAAAGAGATTTTTTTAAAAAGGGGAAAAGGACCTATTTGTACAAAAAAAATGTTTTTTAGGGTTTTGCAGGGCAAATGGGGTTAAGTGACTTGCCCAAGGCCACACAGCTAGGTCATTATTAAGTGTCTGAAGTTGGATTTGAACTCAGGTACTCCTGACTCCAGGGCCAGTGTTTTATCCACTGTGCCACCTAGCTGCCCTGTACAAAATAATTTTAAAGCAATAAATTGGAAATTGAGGGGATGTCCATCAACTGGAAAATAACTTTTGGTATATGATGGCAATGCATTATTGTACTATAAGACATGATGAGCAGGATACTCTTAGAAAAACCTGGATTGTTGTTTGTTTGTTGTTGTTTATCCTTCTGGGTCATTGCCATGAATAGGTGTCTTGATTTGCAAGATTTAAATGAGACAGGACTGTCCAGTTTCACTCTCTCCTCCAGAGTCTTCAGAGTCTGGAGGCAAGACAGATTAGGTTGAGTGGAGATGGCCCCAGATGCAGTGGGAGACCTTGATCTTTTTAAGCTAATTTAAATTTTTAAGTTTTTAATTTAAGCAATTCAGTTTCTCTGAATCCACACCCTTTCAGTGATTAAGGTTAACTAATAAATGAGTCAAAAAAAGCTTCCTTTACCTATTGGGTGAGTGGGGGGGGGTTCCATCTGAGAGGGGCAGATCTTCAGGGTTTCTGGCCAGAACAGAAAGGATTGCTATTTATACAGTCAATGAGTCAACAAAATTAATAACCAACAAAGACTCTTGCTGACTTATCATAATACCAACTTTTGGTTTTATTTATTAATTCAATAGTTTTTTTGCTTTAAATTTTATTAATTTCTCCTTTAATTTTTAGAATTTCTAATTTAGTATTTAATTGGGGATTTTTGATTTGTTCTTTCTCTAATTTTTTTAGTTGCATGTTTAGTTCATTAATTTCCTCTTTCTCCAATGTATTCATGTAAGCATTTAGAGCCATAATATATCCCCTGAGAGTTGCTTTGAATGAATCCCATAGGTTTTGGTATGTTGTTTCATTATTATCATTATCTAGGATAAAATGGTTAATTCTTTCTATAATTTGTTTTTTGGTCCACTCATTTTTTAAAATGAGGTTATTCAGTTTCCAATTTGTTCTGGGTCTATATCTCCTTGGCCCAGTATTGCATATGACTTTTATTGCATTGTGATCTGAGAAAGATGTATTCACTATTTTTGCCTTTCTGCAGTTGATCATTAGGTTTTTATGTCCTAGTACATGGTCAATTTTTGTATAAGTTCCATGTACTGCAGAGAAAAAGGTATATTCCTTTCTATCCCCATTCAGTTTCCTCCATAAGTCTACCATATCTAATTTTTCTAACAATCTATTTACCTCCCTAATTTCTTTCTTGTTTGTTTTATGATTCGATTTATCTAGATCTGATAGTGTGAGGTTGAGGTCTCCCACTAGTAGAATTTTGTGGTCTATGTCTTCCTGTAGTTCTTTCAGCTTCTCCTCTAAGAATTTGGATGCTGAACCACTGGGTGCATATATATTCAATATTGAAATGACTTTATTGTCTATGGTACCTTTTAGGAGGATAAAGTTTCCTTCCTTATCTCTTTTAACGCTATTTTTTCTGCTACTTTGTCTGAGATAAGGATTGCTATCCCTGCTTTTTTTTACTTTAGCTGAAGCAAAATATATTTTGCTCCAACCTTTTACCTTTACTCTATATGTATCTCTCTGCTTCAAATGAGTTTCTTGTAAGCAGAATATTGTAGGATTCTGGTTTTTAATCCACTCTGCTATTTGCTTACATTTTAAGGGAGAGTTCATCCCAGTACATTCAAGGTCATGATTACTAATTCTTTATTGCCCTCTGTGCTATCTTCCCTCCATTTGTATTTCCCCCCCTTTCTCCCCCCTTTATCCATATTCCCCAGTATTTTGTTTCTGAATACCACCCCCTTCAGTGTGTTTGCCCTCCTATATCACACCCTCCTCTTTCTTTCCCCTTTTCCCTTTCCCTTTTTCCCTTTTCCCTTCCCTTCCTTTTGTTATTTCCCCCTTTTCCCCCCATTCCCCTTCCCTTTCTCCATCCCCCCTCCCCTTTTCCCCTTTTAATACTTGAAGGGTTAGATGTTTTATAAGTTAACTGAGTATGTGAAGGTTGACTTTAAGCCAAGTCTGATGAGAAGAAGATTCAGGTGTTTCTCATCTGCTCCCTTCTTCCCCTCTATTACCATAGGTTTTTTTTGTACCTCTTAGTGTAATGAGATTTACCCCAGTAATCCCCTCCTTCCTCCAGTCTCTTTCCTGTCCCCCTTTTTAAGGAGGTAGTGTTTTTTAGATCATTCTATCTAAGTCATAGAAAATTCTGAGTGTCTGTCCCTTCTAATTCAATATATTCTATCGAATAGAGTCAAAATTCCTGAGAGTTATTAGGGTCTTTCTCCCAAGTGGGGTTAAAGCCAGTTACATCTCTTTAGATAGCAGTCTCATAGATAGGTCATGAATGTCCATCATTTCTGGCTAGTTGTATTCTCTCTGTTAGAGTTACAATTCTCAAGATTTATGAGAATCTTTTTTCCCTCCATGCTTGGATATAGCCAGTTTCAACTTACTGGATTGCATTTTTTTTCCTTTTACCACCACCATTTTTTTTACCTTTTCATGTGTCTCTTGAACTTCCTGTTTGATGTCCAAATTTTCTGTTTAGCTCTGGGTTGCTGAGACTTATCAATGGTCAATCAATGAAAACCAGAGTGATTTGACTTTTTTGATTTTTTAAAATTTTTTAAATTTTATTTAAGGAAGCAGGGTTAAGTGAAATGGCCAAGGTCATACAGATAGCTAAATTATTAAGTGTCTGAGGCCAGCTTTGAACTCAGGTCCTCCAGGACCAGTGCTCTATCCACTGCACTACCTAGCTGCCCCTAGAGTGATTTGACTTTAAGGTTTAGTCAAATAATTCCATTTGAATATGAATGGGTTTTATTAGACCTGAATTACCAGAGTTCTATTTCAAGAAATGTAAATTTCTTTGGGCAGAGCACTTGCATGTAAAGTTTGATTTCCATATGTAGAGAAGAAAGGAGGCAGGCAAGAGTGAAGGAAGGAAGAGGGAGGAAGAGAAGGAAATAGAGGAAAGGAAGGAAGGAAGGAGGGAAGGGAGGGAGGAAGGAAGGAAAGACAAAAGGAAAGAAGGAAGGAGGGAGGGAGGGAGTATTGTCCCACTGGGATAAGCCAGATACATCCCCAGTGGTGCCACTATTGCATTTTTTTTCCTTGTTCTGGAAAAGGCAAAAGGGGACTAATGACATCAGGAAGGTGATTTTTGACTTGTGACTTGGATTTAAATGGGACAGGGCTGTGCAAAGTAAATTGAATAGAACCAAGAACATCTTAGACAACAATAGCAGTAATATATGATGTTCAACTGTGATTGACTATTATCAGCGATATAACGATCCAAGACAATTCCAGAAGACTAATGATGAAAAAATACTCCATACCTCCAGAGAATTTGTATTTTGCTCCAACCTTTTACTACTTGAAGACATTAAAGCATATTTTTTTCACTTTATTTTTTTCATGATTCTTGTTTTCCATGGTCTATGCTTTCTTTCACAACATGACTAATCTAAAAATACATTTTTCATGATTGCAAATGTATAACCTATTTCAAATTCCCTACCTTCTCAGGAAGGGTGTTGGGGGCAGGGAGAGAAGAATTTGGAACTCAAAATGTAAAAAAAGAATATTATAATTTAATTGGAGATAAAAAACTAAATATTACTTTAAAATATGTCAGTCACTAGGCATGTGGGAGGAGGGACAGAGCTGATAGTATCTCTAATCTTGCTGTACTAGTGAATGCATAGGTACCTATTAATTAGCATATATAATACTAAATAGCTCTTTTAGTTATACCCTGTTTGGAAGTTTCAAATACAAATTATCTTTTGGCCATGTGGTTTATATGTGGATAAAACTCTTTAAAGTGATAGGCTTCCTTTTAAGTAGATCACTTAAGAGAGTAGAACCAATTCATGTTTTCTTAAAACAACCTCAATGAGGGAAATCTACTCCATCAAAAAACTGAATATAGTTAGTGTCTTCATGTGCTAATCACTTTATGGGCTATCTAGTCCTGATTCTACCAAGAGACTTATTATATGAGAATGACAAGGCAATGTACTTCCCTGCATTTTAATTTTTGTACCAGTAAAATTAGAAGATTTAATCTGATAATTCCTAGGATTGCTTCCAAATCTAGCATTCAATGACTTCAGGATAGAGGGCATGTTAACCTACATTATAAATAAAATCTGTTACTTGCCATATCAAACTACATTTATTAAATGTTTACTTTTGAATAGCAATGTACTAAGCCCTATATATATATATATATATATATATATATATGTGTATGTGTGTGTGTATGAAAAATTTGCAGTTACATTTCCTATTTCAAATTCATAGCCCTTGTTCTAAATAATAGTTGGGGATTAATTTCATCTGTTTTGAAAGCTAATTGTTAGTATCTACCATCTGGAGATATTTAATACATCCTTGGGTTACTTTGGGATTCTGATGACTTCAAATTTTTCTCCTAATTTCCTTTTTCAATTTGTCAGCTTTTCTATGTGGTGTCAAACTCTGACAAGTCAAAACTGCTTCAAGTTGTAGCTGGGCAGCTTAGGAGAAAATGTCAATCACCCTCCCACCTCAATATAGATGACTCATTATCTCCAAATGAATTAAGATCAACTTCTTAAAATAAATGAGACTCACTGTACTTTTGACAGTATTTCCCCCACTAAATTTGAATACTTGTCAATATGGCAGGAATGTGTGGCTTGTTTAGATTCTATACTATTGAAGATTCAGGCTTCTGACTTGATTAAGTACACATTATCTTGAGTTGAAAATTCTCTCAATTCTCAACTATTTTCTCCTCCCAGTAAAACCTTCTCCCTAGTCATCCTGCAGTGCTATTCACTGGAGATAGTTATAACTATTTAGTTTAACTCTAAGGAACAGCTTTATTGATATTAGAGAAAAATTTATCAGGTCAGTCTTGTTTCTCTAAGGTTGAGAATGTGGAAAGAATTCATGGAAAGACTGAAGAATGATTCAGAAGTCTTAGGAACTAAAAAGTTTATTAATGCATTACTATAGATATTAAAGTAGTAGGGAAATTAAGCAATAATTCAGACTATATTTCTTAGGGAAATTTTAGCAAAAACTAAGAGAGTGAAAACAAATAAAGACAGTTTCAAGATTAAGAGGAAAAGTTAGGGAATTTATCAAAGTAAAGAAGAAAAATAAGGACAGTTACAAGAATATTGCAACTGGGCTAGATTTCTTGAGGAAATTGCTGAAGTTCTTTAAGAAAGGTAGCAAAGCTATAGGAGAGAGATTTATGATAGTTGCAAAGGCATTGCAACTAGGCTGATAACAGCAGCACCCAACAAGGGTAAGGCCATGGTTTATATAGTATGTGCTAGGAAAGGGTAAGAGAACAGATAAGGAGGTGCTAGAGAGTGGTAATATATAGACTACACACATATCCTTAGGGGTCTATTTAATGTCTTCAAGTAGTTTCTGTAAGGTAGAAAATGGAATGTGAGTACGGGTGGGTTTCTAGTAGTTTCAATAGCCCTAAACTATGGGATGGGAGTGAGTAACTCAAGGGCTACCTTGAGCAAGGGCGGAGATTTATTGTTTTGTTGATAGGAATTGTCTTGTTTTGGGGGACAGGGATTTACAGAATCCTTGCCAGAGGATAAGGTGTTTTACTGATCTTCACTGACCTCATCATTCTGACCCAATTATTCCTATGTCTAGAGAAACATAGTCTCTAGGATTCCAAGTCATGCCTATGTTAACATTGGGAAAAGAACACAAAAATTTAACTAATATAGGGTGTAGGAGGCAGACTTGCTTCTGCAGTCTTCTTCTTCTCCAGTCTAGTGTTCCACATTTCTTTTTACAAAACAAGATCTATGATTTCATTGATAAAGGTAACTTTTAGTGTTGATAATAACTTATGGTCTTAGGGAATTGCCTGAGATACAGAAAAGTTCAATGATTTCCCCAAGATCACTCACAGTATTTGTCAAAAGTGGGGTTTGAACCCAGTTCTTAGTGTCTTTAGTGTCAGCTCTGGATTTACTGCACATATTGTCTCTCATATTTCATAAAATATTATAAATATCAGGCTGATTGCTTTTTCATTGTACTATGCTTGGTAGAAGGTCAATAATGAACAGGAGAGCCAGTGAAAAACGCACATTGAATTAAGACATGACAGTTGGAAGATTCATAAATGTCATCCAGTTCAATTTATTTTGCACATAAGCAATGAAGTGATACTCAAGATCACACAAGTGCTATTTGTCTAGACTGATTACTGTTTAGTCCACCTATGCTTACTATTTTGAGTGTATAGTGATACAAATGTGTATTAGAGAAGAAAACCACTAAGGTTGCTCTTATACTAGCAAAATGTATGGAATCTAAGTAGCATTTGATCACTTCTACATAGGCAACATGGGCTATAGAAAAGTCTTTGGAGACTAAACTACTTTTTCTCTCAGCTTTTTTTCCCCAAACACTATAAAGATATCAATTAACAAAAAACATCTAGAAACTGAATGTTCCTTTCAGTATTCTGCTTTTAGGATAGAGATTAATGATAACACACACACACTAATATCAGAATTGTATTAAAACAAATCCAGCTCTGAAATTCTATATTCTATGATCCAGCAGCATTGACAGCTTTTGTATTGAACAATAAAAATGTTCAGAATGAAATCAAGAATAAATTTAATGCTGAATCATAAAAAACAAAATTATTTTCCCTGAACTATATATTAGACCAAGAAGGTAAATACAAACATGCATCTAAATACATCTCCATCCATCCATGTATGCATATGTATATGCATATCCATGTGTGTTTATATAATAGACATATATGAAATTTTCTTACATCAAGAATTGAGAATAAAAGGATTTTCTGATTTTTCTCCAGTTGATCAGAAATTCAGTCTCAAACTATTCTATTTAATCTAAACTTCATAGAATGAACTATATGTGTGAAATGAAATATGAAATATATATGTGGAATATATATGTGGAATGAACTATATATATGAAAAACACTTTAGTTTTGGCACATTTTGAAAGTGGTCATCTGTGTTTGCTGTGCTTGCCTTTGTTCCTTTATGATATTTTTTCTTCTCTTTTCCTTTTTATTATTTGTTCTCCTTGTCTATGTATTTACTAAATTTAAATTTTTTAAAGGTACCAGTTTAATAATTGCTAATATAATTTATTCATTAAATTATAAAGTCAGGTGCTGTAGGCTCTTTGCATCATTTTATTCTATCTCTTGAACAGTGGTTTCCTGTAGTTTTGACTTTTGCTCAATGAACATTTCCTCCTTCCATTGCAGCATGTGTCTAAAATAGAACTTGAACTCTAATCTTTCTCCACAAGTACATTAAGTAGTAACCTTAGACCATTTCATATTTGTCTGTGATTGCATATGGAAAACCCATTAATCTTTCTTAAATGGTTAGCAAAGCATTCAAGAGAGTTACTGGAAACTCCACTAAAAGCACTACCCTGTATTGTTCAATGACAACACTTGGTTTTTCCAGAAGATTCATTTTGGAGGCATTTCCTTTAACTCTCAAAAACACTGTGTTGTTTATCTGCTGAGTTAGAAAATTGTTTTTTATTTTTACTCTTAATTATTGAAGGTTCCGTAGTAGTTGTGGTAGTTGTGTTTTATTTATTTATTTGTTTGTTCGATCATTTATTTATTTATTTATGTGTCTGTCTGTCTGTCTATCTATCTATCTAGATATTTATTTATTTGTTTTAAGCTTTTGCAAGGCAAATGGAGTTAAGTGGCTTTTGCCCAAAGCCACATAGCTAGGTAATTATGAAGTGTCTGAGGTCGGATCTGAACTCAGGTACTCCTGACTCCAGGGCCAGTGCTCTATCACTGCACCACCTAGCGGCCCCAGTATTTGTGTTCTAACTAGAGCATTAACCTAGATGAAACCACCTGGGAACAACTGAAAATTTTCAGACCCCCAGAATTAGCTCTGAAAACACAAACATGAAAAAACATGTAGCTTGGGACAGTGCTCCCTCTACTCTGAGAGCAGAGCTGAACTTTAATATAAAGTTAAAGGTCAAGAAATAGACTGGAAAAATGTGCAAACAATTAAAAAAAATTAACCTGACTGAAGAAAGTTACTATGCAGGGAATATCAAAATATAAACACAGAAAATAACATAGTTAAAATAACTATAAGCAAAACCTCAAAAAAATGTGAATTGGTTTTACGCTCCAAAAGATTTCCTCACAGAGGTGGAGGAAAAATTAAGAAAAGAAATGAGAGTGATATAAGAAAATCATGAAAAAAAAGAATCAACAGCTTGGTAAAGGAAGCACAGAAAAACACTGAAGAAAATGACATCTTAAAAAAAACAGAATAGTTTAAATGGTTAAAGAGGAACAAAGAATGCAATGAAGAGAACTCTATAAAAAGTAAAATTGGCCAAATGAAAAAAAGAGGTACAAAAGTTCATTGAAAAAAATTCTTTAAAAATTAGAATTGGGTAAGCAGAAGTTAGTGACTTTATGAGACAACATGAAACAATAAAACAAATTTTAACAAATTAAAAAATAAAATATGAAATATTTTATAGAAAAATCACTGACCTGGATTAAACATCCAGGAAAGATAATTTAAAATTATTAAACTTCTTGAAAACTATAGTCAGAAAAAAAGAGCCTAGATATCATCTTTCAAAAAACCATCTAGCAAAAATGCCTGATATTCTAGAACCAGAATGCAAAATTGAAATTGAAAGAATCTATTGATCACTTCCTAAAGGAGATTCCAAAAGAAAAATTCCTAGGAATATTATAGTCAAATTCCAGAGCTCTAAAGTCAAGGAGAAAATGCTTCAAGCAGCTAGAAATAAGCAATCCAAATATCGTGAAGCCACAGTCAGGGATATACAAGATTTAACAGTTTCTATATTAAAGTATTGAAGGACAATGGAGCTGGGACTGTAATCAAGAATTGCTTACTCAGCAAAACTGAATATATTTTCCCTTTAGGGGGGAAAAAGGGATAATTAATTAAATAGAGAACTTTCAGGCCCACCTAATAAAAAGGTCAGAGCTGATTAGAAAATCTGATTTTTAAGTAAAAGATTTTTAGATAAACATAAAAAAGTAATCAGGAAAGAGAAATCACAGAAGGATTTTAGAACATTAAATTGTTAATATCACTACAAGGGAAGATAGTAGTTCTAACCCTTAAGAACTTTGTCATCATTAGGGACAATTAGAAGGAATAAACCAAGGAGACATTGGTGTAAATTGACTATGATGGGGTGATAATATCTAAGTTATCTAATATTTAGAAAATATCTAAAAAATAAAAGTAAGGGATGAGAAAGAGGGATGTATTGGGAAAAGAGGAAAGGGAGAGGTAAAATAGGAGAAATCATCTCACATAAAAGGTGAAAAAAACTTTTACAATGGTGGGAAAGATGGGGGGGAGCAGATAATACTTGGGCCTTACTTTCATCACAATTGGTTGACAGATAATAACATACACACTCACCATCTATCTTACCTTACAGGGAAGTGGGGGAGGGGAGATGAGACAGAGGTGCTGATAGAAGGGAATATAGATTAAGTGGGTGTAAGCAGTAGCAAAGCATCTTTGAGGAGGGAAAGGATGAAAGGAAAACAAGAGAAAGGTATGCCCAGAAAAAAAAAGGATGAAGGGAAATAAACAGTAATTCCTAACTGAAAAATTTTTTATGTTGTATCTTTGATGAAAGGCTCATCTCATATGAAGAGAACAGAATCAAATTTATAAAAATACAAGTTATCCCCTAATTGATAAATGATCAAAGGATATGGACGGGAAGTTTTCAAATAAAGAAATCAAAGCTATCTATTGTCATATGAAAAAAATGCTGTAAATCCCTATTGATTAGAGAACTGCAAATTAAAACATTCTTTTTGTGAATTTTAAAAAAATTTTAGTTATTTAAGGCAATGGGGTTAAATGACTTGCCCAAGGTCACACAGCTAGGCAATTATTACATGTCTGAGGTCCGATTTGAACTCATCCTCTTGACTCCAGGGCCAGTGTTTTATCCACTGTGCCACCTAGCTACCCCAAACTGAAACATCCATTAGCTACTACCTCACATCTATCAGATAACTAACATGACAGAAAAGGAAAATAGCAAATGTTAGAGAGGGTGCGCAAAATTGGGACACTAAAACACTATTGGTAAAGTTGTGAATAATTTTTAGCTATGCCCAAAGAGCTATAAAACCCTTTGATTTAGTGATACTCCTAATAGGTCTATATCCCCAAAAGATTTTTTTTAAAGGAAAAGAAGCTTATGTATAAAATTATTTATAGCAGCTCTTTTTGTGGTGGGAAAAGTTGGAAATTGAAGGAATATTCAGCAACTGGGGAATTTCTAAACAAGTTGTGATATATGCTTGTAATATAATACCATTATGCTATAAGAAATAATGACCAGAATGCTTTTAAAAAAACCTGGAAAGACTTACATGAAATGATTCAAAGTGAAGTGAGCAGAACAGAAGAACAATATACTTAGTAACACCAATACTGTACAGTGATCAGTTGTTAATGACTTAGTTATTTTTAGCAATACAATAATCTAAGAGAATTTGAAGGGATTTATGATAAAAAAAATGCAATTCACCTCCAGAGAAAGTACTGATGGTGTCTGAATACAGATGGAAACATACATTTAAAATTTTTTTTGACTGTTTTCTTTCACACATGAATAATATGGAAATACTTTTTCATGACTGCATATATATATATATATACGTATATATATATCTATACATATAGATATATATATATGGAGAGAGAGAGAGAGAGAGAGAGAGAGAGAGAGAGAGAGAGAGAGAGAGACTATATCATATAACTTTACTTCACAATGAAGGAGGAGGGGATGGAGAAAATTTAGAACTCAAAATTAAAAAAAACTGTTAAAATCAAACTGTAATTGGAAAAAAAAACATAGTTCCATTGAAAAACAAAAGTTCAAGGTAATTTGTCTTAAGAATCCATGTTTTCTTCTCCTTTGAAGTTTTGAGGAGCTAACTTCGTCAAATATTCACAGAATTGAGTTAGTTTTGAAGTCTCCAAATTACTTTCCGAAAGAAAAGAAACAAACTTCACTAACTACTTTGTCCCTTTTTTATCTACTTCTTTATAGTTAACACTCCCTCAGAATCCAGTATGTCAGCTTATATTTATCCAAGAAAAAAATCCATTGTAACAATAAAAAGTCAAAGATTCAAAGAGCAGGAAAATCAAAAAAAGAGTAAATGGCATTAGCTCACTAAGTTACTATAAGCCTGAGGAAGGGGAGAGAAGTGCAAAGTGGATAAATTCACCAAGTCCCAGCAACTGGGCAAAGTTCCAGCCACTTCCCATTGTAGTCAGTTAGAGATATCTGAGTCTTTAACTCTCAATCAGCTTTTACATGTCCATATTCCTTGTAGAGTTCTTATATTTGAGATCTCCATCCTTCATGACTCCTAACTTAAGATCTCTTAATCTCTCATTGAAGTTTATTTTTTTGTTTTGTTTTTAGTTTTTGCAAGGCAATGAGGTTAAGTGGCTTGCCCAAGACCATACAATCAGGTAATTATTAAGTTTCTGAGGCTGGATTTGAACTCAGGTACTCTTGACTCCAGGGCAGGTGCTCTATCCACTGCGCCACCTAGCCACCCACTCATTGAAGTTTCTAATGATAATTCCTAGGAGTTAGTGAGGATGTTTCAGAGCTTCAGGTCTTTGAGATGTGGGCAAATATTATGTTAGAGTATTTTTACTAAACACAAAGGGTGGTGATTTATATTTTCTCTTAAATGGTTTGATAAAAACTAGATTCAAAGTATTATGAATTTAGAAGTGTGTCTTAGAGATCACTGAATCCAACCTCCCATTTAGCAGGTAAGAAAACAAGCACAGAACAGTATTGTAAATCATCTATGGTCCTACAGATAGTTAAATAGATTAGAAAGTACTTCAAAAAGTCAGAGTCTGAACCTATACCTTTAGAAATATATCCATGCACAAGCTATCACTGACTTCTGTTTGCTTTAGGAAATCACAGAATCTTAGTAGAGAAACTTAGACCAAATGCTAATGTAACAGGAATCCCCTTTTCAACGTAACAAATGACCATCTTATAAGTCATCTCTAACAAGAAGGCTTCCAAGGATAGGATTGTACTAGAATCAACTTGAACCAGGCTTAGGAAAGAGATTTTTAAATTTTTCAGCTTGAGCATTTCCATTTGATCAAATTGTCTTGATTTATTATTTTGTTTATTATTTATACTTGAGAAAGTGCAAATAATGCAATTTAAGCTTAAAAAAATGTCTAGTGTACATTTTTTTTCTAGTGGGACAGTTGCGAAGCATTTACTGACACACACCTAAGTCTATTACACTTTTGTATAGCTCTCAATTTTAGAAAACATTCTATTTTTGGAAACATCAAGCTTTTGTCTCTCTTTGTATGTCTATCTCTCATCCTCAATATGTTTTAGTGCACATGATTTTCAAAGGAAACAGATGCAAGCTTAAGTTCTTCATTTGAACATTAGGCCTAATGAAAAGAAATATTTTGTCCTGGACAGAACTCCTGCATTACATAATAATAATAATGATGAAAATAAAATAATGCTGAAATAGGCAATATAAGGTGATTATACAAATAAAACAATAATAAATTGTGGAAGAATAGGTGCTGGCAATGTACTTGAAAGTGAGATTTATATGTTTTTAAGTGCTACAAAAAGAAGCTATTATTCAATTAGGGCTTACTCTTTGAATCTCTTGTAAGATATTTAATATGTTCATTTAAAACCCCAAATTCAACTTTCCTCCACTCTAGAGACAGTGAATTTTTATGTTTTTTTTAAAACAAGCAAAAAAAAGAATATCTCCAATTTCACTAATACATTGTTGATGGAACTGTGAACTCATCCAACTTTTTTGGAGAGCAATTTGGAATTATGCCCAAAGGGCAAACAAAAATGTGCATAACCTTTGATCCACCAATACTACTACTGGGTCTATACCCTGAAGAGATCATGAAAAAGGATAAAAACATCACTTGTGCAAAAACATTCATAGCAACTCTGTTTGTTGTGGCAAAAAAATTGGAAATTGAATGATGTCCATCAATTGGGGAATAGATGAACAAATTGTGGTATATGTACATTATGGAACACTATTGTTCTACTAGAAACCAGGAGGTATGGGAATTCAGAGAATCCTAGACAGACCTGCATGAACTGATGCCGAGTGAAGAACACTATAACAGCAACATGGGATTGATGGTCAATCTTAAAGGACTTGCTCATTCCAGCTGTGCAACAATCAGGGACAATTTTGGAATATCTGTGATAGAGAATACCACCTGTATCCAGAGAAAGAATTGTGGAGTTTGAACAAAGACCAAAGACTACTTCCTTTAATTTTTTAAAAACCTGTATTCTTATGTAATTTTGCTATCTCTTACATTTTATTTTTTTCCTTAAGGATATAATTTCTCTCCCAACATATTCAACTTAAATCAATGTATAGCATGGGAAACAATATAAAGACTAATAGACTGCTTTCTGTGGGGATTCAGAGGTGGGAAGTGAGATTAGGGGAAAAATTGTAAAATTAAAAAATCAATAAATAAATAAAAAAAAGAATATCTCCCATCTGAAGATAGTAGGCTTTTTTTAAATCCAAGTTTTCATGCCCCAAACCAAAAGAAACAAATTCCCAAAGAATTTGAATGGTATTAGATTTGGAATATTTCAAGCTAGGGGAAAAAGTCATCAATGCAGTCTAATATAATCCCCATTATTATTACTTACATGATATCTTCTCTGGACTGGGGTCCTGAATATTGCCAATTGAAAAACATTTCTATATGGATTTTGAACCAGATATAAAAGAGCTTCAGTTCCTGGCATTCTTGTGGTAAGAATGTCAAGCTGTCAAATATGACTCAATAATTGAAATAAGGTGTCCTGGCAATTTCTTTTGGGGAGAAGGCCAGAATTTTTTTCTTCTATCTGGACTAGCTTGAGAGATTTATCCAAAGAAGTACAATTTTGCAAGCATAAACATCCACTATAAATGCCGGGCCCTATGGAAGGTTCTGGGCAAAGACAAAATAATAAAACAAATAATCCTTGTTCTCCAAAAACTTACATTTTAATGGAGACTAGCAAAGCATATACAGGTAAATAAATACAAATTTGGAACTATCCAGTTTGTTAAGACCACTAGGTAGCACAGAAGAGGGAATACCTGGCCTACTCATCTTCCTGAGTTCAAATCTGGCCCCAATCATTTACTACTTATATGACCTTGGGGAAATCACTTAACCGTTTTTATTTCAGTTTCCTCATATATAAAATTAGTTGAAGAAGTAAATGGTAAATCACTCTAACATGTTTGCCAAGAAAACACCAAATGCAATTACAAAGTGTCCTGAATGATATGAAGACACAAATGAAAAACAATTGAACAACAAAAAGGAGTAAAAAGGAGTAAAAGGAGTCCATTCAAATCAAATATGGTAGCACCTCAATTTACATTATTGAGTTTTGGTTTGAGGCATTCAGAGAGTCTTTTTGGTGTATGTATCTGTGATGAACAAGTTATAGAGGAGACTTTTGTCCACAAACAAGAATTAAGACTGTTGTAAGACAGATTTAGAATACCCCACAAAGATCAGTCACTTTCTATTATGGCATGTGATGCATTTCTCTATGATGGCCAGACACTCCATGGTAGAACTCTGAAAATCAGTAGTGAATTGAAAAAATATAAAAATTGGGGGAGGAATTAATTTTTAATTCTTGTTTGATTGGCAATTAGGTTGAAGTCAATATAAATTCTTTTCTTCTTTTCCTCTTCTACTTCCTCCACTTCCTCCTTTTCTACTCTTCCTCTTTTTCCTCCTTTCTTCTGCCTCCTTATTCTCCTCCTCTTTCTCCTTGTTCTTGTTTTTATAGTTTTTTCCCTTATTCTTGTCTCCTCATTTTTCCTTTTTTTTTTATCTTGGTCTTGTGGAAAATAAATGTTTGGAACCCAGAACTGAAAGAATGAGCAGATGATGTCTGAGCAAAAATATACCTGATATATCAGGAAAGATATCACTCTGGTCACTGTTGGTTTTGGGATAGTATTTTTTTAAGGCTGTTGAATTTGTTAGAAAATAAACTATGAGAGTGCAATACTTTACAGATTCTTAACTAAAGAGTCTCTAGATGCTTCCCTCTACCTGGAAATATCAATTTTTCTTTTGATGTGCAAAAAATTCGGTGGTTTTGCTATTCTGAATATAAATTTTCTCAAGTTTCATTTCTGGGAAAAGCCTACAAGTCAATGATACACATGAATGATGTTGCAATAGATTTATATTTTCTGATTTCATAGGCACTCCTTTTTTGAAGGGAAAATATCTATACTTATACTGCACTGATTTGTTTTGTTTGATGTATGAGTTGGATATCAATATTATTGGAAATGTGAATATTTAATTTTAGTAATAAATTATTAAGCACAGAGAGAATACTGGATGCTAAACTCAAGATAAGGCTTTTATCTTTAATCTATATCTTCAGAACAAAGTAGAGACAAACTTCTTCCATGATCCAGCATATTTGATTCGCTTTGAGAATTAATTTGGAGAAGTCAGAGAAAAATATCCATTTCTGCAGTGACAAGATTTTATATATATATATATATATATATATATATATATATATATATATTAAATTTATATGTGTGTGTCTATATATATATATATATACATATTATCTATATATATATATATATAATTTTATTTCTTTGGACCTCCATTTTTCATATGTAAAAAAGGGTGTAATTCCTATCTTATAAGGTTGTTGTAAGACTCCTATAAAATAATATATAGAAAGTTTAAAGAGAAACATAAAATGTCAGTGATCATTTCTCAACTATAGATACAGAATTAATTGTATTTTATCAGGAGTAGAGAAAAAATTAAGACAAGAGAAATGGCATACTAATAGGAAAATTTAGAAGGCAATGAAATCTGAGAATTATGACTGCTCAAATTGAAATGCTACTAACCAAAATATAAAATTTGGGAATACCATGTTTCCATACCCAAAGAATAGTTGAATTTATTTCAAGAATATGGAGAAATTGGATTAGTAATTTCAACTTCTGTAAATACAAGAATGATTAAAAGAGAATTATAAGGAATATTGAATGATTATAAGGGGGTCTTTATTCTTCTTTTACCTCATAATGATGTCCTCTCATTGAATTTAGTTTGCTTTTCTATAGATTGTGGGGATTAACCTAGAGACCCTTAAAATACTCTTCCAGCTCTAATAATCTGTGATTCTAATGCCTTTAATTAATGGATTTATATGTAGTATTAAAGGGGATTTAAATGTAGTATATCTATTCTAGAAGACTTTTTCAAGTTATTAACATCATGAAAAAGGTGAAGTTACTAAAGTAAGAGAATTTTAATTTGCTCCAGTCTTAAGAGTTCAAGTCACTTCCAACACTCAATTGACAGACAATAATATTTCTCAGTATCCTATATTCTGGTCATTCAAAATATAGATGATTGAAATAGCAACAAAGAAACAAATAAGCAAAAAATCCAAAACACAGATATTAAAGCATAATTTAGTAAATTTACAAAATGCTCATATCATTTCTCAAAATGAAGATTGAAGGAAAATCATTTTACCACTATATCACATTTTAATTTTATTTACCACTATATCATAGAGTCTATGAATATATATGTATATATATATAAATATATCTTTGTATCATCAGAGCACAATACAATACCTCATGCAACTATAACTTAAAAATGTTTCTTGAATTAAACCATAAACAAAACTATATGTCAAAAGAAGGGTATAATATATAAATCGTGGGTTTTCTAGAAACCTAGTCTTATATGGACCCCAGAGTGTGAGTTATTTTTCCATATTTACCTGCAAAAGAAGTCCAATGTGAAAACCTGTGCTTTTCTCACAACATGGAAACAGCACAAATTCTGGTCTTGACATCCAACTCTTATATGGTATTTTTACAAATTGTAGAGAGGGATGATGAGCAATTATGCATATCTGCTCTTCTGTCTTCCTTGATGGAAGGGATAAAATAAATTTCTCTTATAATCCATGCCAAAATTATAGGTTTTAATGCAAAAAATAAAGAGTACCATTTTAATCATAGTCTGTGTACATCTAAAGGTCAACTTGATAATGGAATGACTGAAATTACAAAGTACTTAACCAAAGGGTGGAAAAAAACAAAAACCAGTCAAGTCAGGGACTCCTTTAGATGTAAATAACAAAAAAAAATGCTATTGAATTGATGCCTAACAATTCACATTGACAGTTGATATGCAGATTTTCCAAGTTACAAAGATAAGAAGTCTTATATATGTCATTGGCATGGTGACATTCAAGTATTTCTCTTCTTCTCCAAAAGCCTATTTGACTTAAATAATGCTATTAAAATATACTGTTTGTTCATTGTAGATTTTTCTGGTGAGGATTTTTGCATAGATATTGTGGCTAATCCCATAACACTTCTCCTATTCCATATATTTATAGCTTTAAAAAAATCAAAGAAACTCAATGTTCTTGAGTTGGGCACACTTTTAAATTTTCTTAATGGTATTTGTTGATTGATCTACTTAGACTGAGTATATAGGATCAAATAAGGTGAGCTAAATACCTATGAACTAATACTTCCATTACATACATTAGGGGGAAAAGATAGCATGTTAAATAAGTCACCAACCAACAGAAGACAAATCTAGAACCTGATATAGTTTTAGCGTTTATATAATGTTTTAAGGTCTGCAAGTACTTTATATATGGTCTCATTTGATCATCATAATAACCCTGTGAGTTAGGAATGATTATTATCCCCTTTTTAAAGAGGAAGAAATTCATTTCTAAAAGTACCTATCAAAAAGGGTGAATTTAAAATAGTGTATATTATTGTTATATCTGTTGCTCAGTCATTTTTAAGTCTTGTCTGACTTTTGTGACCTATTTGGGGTTTTCTTGCTAAAGATACTGGAATGGTTTGCAATTTCCTTCTCTGGTTCATTTTACAGAAGAGGAAACTGAGAGAAATAAGTCTAAGTGACTTGCCGACCAGGATCACACAGCTAATAAGTGTCTGCGGCCAGATTTGAAGGTGAGTCTTCCTGATTACAGACCCAGAATTCCATACTCTGTGTTACCTGTTTGCTTCATGTGTGCAAAATACAATAAATATTTATTAAGAACATACTATGTATAAGATAATGTGCTTCATGTTGGATTTCAAATGCAAGAAAGATAATCTGCTCTTAGGGAGTTTACAACCTAAGAGAGAAAGATAGCACATAAAAGAAGGCTGAAAAGGGCAAAGATACAAGGCAAGGGTGGGAACATGATGTTCCATGGAGTCCAAATCAATTAGAATGGCTAATAGAAAGTGGAGAGTTACTTGAAACATTCAGATTGCAGCTCTATATAAAGGAAAGCTTTGTGAGGATTTTGCTTCCACATACCAATAAGATAACAGAGGACGAAAAGAAGCTGAGTATCCAAAACTCAGCAAGATATTGAGATTTCAATAATTAGTGTTTCCTGAGTGTACCATGAAGTTCTGTAGAGTTCAATTCAAGTGGATATTTGAGGAGGTACTTTGAAAATAGGTTGAGGCTGAAAGAAGTTAAATGAGAAGCCAAAAATTGCATGGTTTTTTAAATTCATTTTAGAAATTCAGTTCAAATTATCTCTCTCCCTCCAGTCCCTCCCCTACCCATTGCGAAGGCAAACAATAGGATTCACATTAATCATATGAAGTCGTGCAAAACATTTCCATTTTAGCCATATTATGAAAAAAGGAGAAAATAATAAAATGAAAAATATGTTTCAACCTGCACTCGGAGTTCACTATTTTAGCTTTCTGGAAGTGAATAGTATTTTCCTTTAAAAGTCCTTTGAAATTGTCTTGGGTCATTGTACTGAGCAGTTAATTTGTACAGTATTCTTTTGGATCTGTCTACTTCACTTTGCATTAGTTCATTTCAGTCTTCCCAGATTTATGAAACTATCTCCTTGATCATTTCCTATAATTTGAAAGTATTCTATTACAGTCATATGGCATGACTTGTTGAGTCGTTCCCAATTGATGAATGAATAACTGAGAAATAACTGAGTAGCCCCTCAATTTCTGATTCTCTTCCACAGAATCCCATAGTCAATAACTATATTCAGTTCTTCTTAATTGCAAGTCCCATATACTCTTGATTTTCAGTCCAACATGCTCTCTGAAGGATATAATATAGGCAATGTAGAGTAGTTACACCAAAACCTTTTATGTGAGGAGAGTAAATGATAGAATGGGGAAAGGGAGAGACTTTTGTGCACTCCTAGTAAGGGGTCAATAACTGGAATAGGATTTGAACTTAAAAACTGGAACCAAATCCAGGGTTCTATTCAGAACTGTGACTATACTTTACCTTTTCCCACCTGTAGTGTTGGAACTCTTAGGTTTTAAAGTTCCTCAGGGCTTGGGAAAATGGATTTTACAGCCTTACTTGAGGTCAAATCTAAGATATTTCACTATTTAATTGAGTGAACTTGAGCAGCTTTTAAATATCTTATTCAATTCATGTTTGGTTCAATTGAAGAATAAGGACTAATTTGTAATTTATAGCATTTATAAAGGTCATAAAATGTTATACAAATATAAGGTATTGTGTTTATTCATGATCAACTATATAGGTCATTGCTTGTATTTTTTTAATATTGTAAATAGTCCTATTTATCCAACCTGTACCTCCTTTCCTATAGCAATAGTAATAGTAACATGATATTCTAGATGGTAAACTATAATTGGAGTCAAAAAGACATTGGTTCAAATTCTGCTTCTGAAACTTACTATGTGAACAAACCTCTTTTGTACTCAGGAAAACTCTTAAAACCTTTCCCAACAAGTTTTAGATGGGCTGAGATCTGTCTTTGTTTTACTGAACACTCTGGCTGTCATAGACTGGCCAACCTTTGGCTTAACCTTGGTCATTTTTTCCTGGCCAGAGTGTATGTAAATAGAAATTATTTCTCTTTTGGTCCAAAACTCTGAGGCTCTTCCCCCTATATGCTTGGATCTCTTTTTTTCCATTTATTACACTAGTCCTTGTTTCATTAACTTGTGTATTTGTCTTCCCCATTCCCACCCCCCATTAGAGATTATCAAACTACTTGAAATATATATGTACTTGATATATATATTATATATATATATATATATATATATATAATATATATATGCATACCCAGTGTGCACATATATATTTCATGTGCATATATTTATGGGTATATATATATTGCATCTATTGTTTATATATGCAATATGTGTATATTGAAAAAAAAAATTCAGTATGTCAAGTTTACACAATCCTGGGGCTCCTTTTGGCTTTACCAAATAACCATAAATGTTTTCTTCTTTTATCAGGGACAATGTAAGGTGTGAGAGAAAATTATCAACTGGGATCCAGAAATCAAGCAGAAAGCTTGATTAAATGAAGGTGATATAAAAACAAAAAATAGAATTTTTAGCAATAATGATAAAATTCATACTGAGCAGATTATAAAAGATAGATATGTAGGTAGCTAGCTAGATGACAGAATATTTATGTAGCACTTATTATTGTGACAAGTACCAGGAATACAAATACAGACAAAAAAGAAGACAATCCCTGTCCTCAAGGACCTTACATTCCTTTTTTAACTTTTAGTCTATTATTGACGAAAATCTTTAATAATCATTCTTTACAAATACACTATTTTGTCCTTACTTTTTTATGCCTTAATATTTTTTATCTGTTATTTATTTTTATCATTCATTAAAAAAATTTTTGAGTTCCAATTACTTTCTCTCTCCAGTCCCTCTACCATCCATTGAGAAAACAAGAAGTATGATATTAATTATGCATAATTACACATAAAGTCATTCAAAACCTATTTCCATATCAGACATATTGTGAAAAAGAGGTAAGATAAATAAAATGAAAAAAAATTCAATCTGAACTCAAGAGTCTATCAATTCCATCTCTAGGGGTAGATAACATTTTTCATCATGAGTCATTTTGGGATTGTCTTTGGATGATTGTAATGTTAATTTTTTCATAGTTCATTATCATTACAATATTGCTTTTACTATGTACAAAAATCTCCTTGTTCCACTCACTATAGTTTGTAACATTCATGTAACAAAACATTAAGAGGTGCTGGAAAGTGTGGATGTGTAGCTAACTGAGGAGATGGCACAAAATGGTAAAGATTCTTGAGCCTAGACTAGAAAAGGCAGAAAGCTTACTCATCAGACGTGGGTGAGCCAGGAGTAGAGTTCAAATTTTTGCTGAAGTAGATATGTTTAGAGCATAAGGCCATGCTGAGGATATGTGGGGAACTATTTGAAATATACACTATTTCCTGTAGTATTAAATAAATGTAAATAAGGGCAAGGGAGAGGGGATGCTGGTGCACAAATTGCTAGCTTTTCCAACTTCCCAATTTTGCCCAGAGCTGACCCTGGACATGATGAAACTCATAATGTGCAAAATGAGCTCCAAATCCTATAAAGAATCTGTAGTGTTATTTTGTGAGCCATTTATATCTGGGAATTTTCTCAAGGGAGAAACTATGCTTTCCTTGAAAAGTATGAAATTAGATGTTATAGGTAATTTTAATTTTGGGGGAACATGAAGAGAACAAAAAATCTCATAATGGAGAAAATGTTTTTGACTTAGTTCTGAAATAGCCTCCCTTCTCATACTGAACACATTCCTCCTTTCTTCTTAGCCAGATAAACATATTATCCCTAGTTTATGGCAACTGTTCCTCCATTTCCAATTCCTTTCCTTTTAAGGTACCCAATTCTTTCATGTTCACTCTTGCTTCCTCTTAAAATCTTCTCTTAAGGAAAGATCTGACTGTAGTCAATTAAGCCTCCAGGTAAAAGTTAAATCCCCTTGTTACCTCATGTTAGAAGTGTTTGTTTTTTAAGCCTTTTCTCTAACTATGGAAGAAAAAAGCATATCTCTGGCTAAAGAGATAATAAACTTAAGAACACATTCTCATATATATAGTTTTTATTATCACATTTATATCATTATTATTGTTTTTAGTATTATCTTTGGGGTCTTGTTACATTATGGAGTTGTGTACTTTATGTCTTAAGTTCAGAACAAAATAAATACAATTAAAAATGAAAAAAAATACTCTGTAATGTGCTGCCTCCAAATTTTTGCACCTTGTGAAATGGAAAAAGTTTGATTCAATGGATGTTTCTGAAGTACCTACTTTTTGCAGACTCCTGTTTGATGTTGGCACTCTAAAGATAGATATGATATGAATATTACTCTCAGGGTACTTATTTTCTAGTGCCTGTGGTTCAAAGCAGAGGGAGTTAAACATTTAGTGGGAATTAAAAAAAAAGCATTTTTGAGAAATCAGAGGAGATAATGAGAAGTCAGAGGAGAGAAAAAAAGAAAAAATTAAAGGAGATGGGATTGAAGTGATGGAACTCCAATCCAACATTCTAACAATGAAAGATGGTGGGAGTAAAGGTCTGGGGGTAAAAGAAGAATGGATGAAAATTAGAATTGGAGAATGGCCCAGATTCACAAATATGTAGACCATGCAGAATAGTATCAGATAATATAACCAGGGAGGCAGCATCCTGATTGTAGAGGGTCTGGAATCTGTTTGGGGGAAGGTCTTGAAATACCAGGATCATTTTAGATATTATTCAGTAAACATTGGTGGACACTGGTGGCATTTGATCTGGAGTCTAATAAGATCTGAGTTCAAATATGACCTCAGACACTGTGTTTGATGGTGTGTATCACTTAACTTCTGTTTACATTATTTTCCTCAGCTGTAAAATGGGGATAATCATGTAAAATGAGGTTGTTGTGAAGATTAAATAATATTATTTAAATACAACACTTTTAGCAAAGTGCCTTCCACATAGTAATTTCTATACAAATGTTTATTCCCTTTCTCCTTCCCTAACGGAGATCCATTAAAGGTTTTTAAATAGAGAGCAAATAGTAGAAATCATTGCTTTATTTATTGGGCAAGACATTTAGCTTTTCTCAGTCTCAGTTTCCTCATCTGTCAGATGACTATAATAATAACACCTGTCTCATAGGGATGTTAAGAGGATCAAATAAAGATAATATGTATAAAATACTTTGAAAATTCTGAAGTGCTCTAGAAATTCTATCACCATTCTCATTACCATCATCAAACAGGGGAAAGCAACATGGTAAAATGGGAAGAGTGCTTGATTCAGGATCAGTTCAAATCATGACTTTACTACTTATCATACTCTGGCTTTGGTCAACTTAATTAACTTCTCTGGCCCTCAGTTTCTTAAATTTTTTAGGTTTTTTGTAAGGCAAATGGGATTAAGTGGCTTGCCCAAGGCCACACAGCTAGGTAATTATTAAATGTCTGAGACCGGATTTGAACCCAGGTACTCCTGACTCCAAGGCTGGTGCTTTATCCACTATGCCACCTAGCCACCCCTCAGTTTCTTTACTTGAGGAAGTTGGGCAAGTTGATCTTTAAAATAGCTCATAAATAAGTCTTTGATCCTGTAATTCATTAATGTATATAACAAGTAAATATGTTATTTTTACTTTACTGTATTCATAATGTCAATGTAGGCTATAGTAAGGATTGCTTTTATATGTGGTTTGGACCTGATAACCTTGAGAGGTACTTCCTATCACTTACAGTCTATAATTCTGTGATTTTATTTCCTCTAAATAACATGGGACAAGGTGGGCTGTAACCTGAAAAAATATGGTTTCTTTACAAAATAGCATTTTTTCATTATTACATTTTAAATTTGGAAGAGTCCTTGGAGTTCTTTTAATTCAGAGATCTCATTTTATAAATGAAGAAAGTGAGGTTCTGAGAAGTGATGTGACTTACCCAAAGTCACATAACTAACTGGAATAGAACCAATGCCTCTTCTCTTCCAAAGTCTTTTTTCATCCTGTACTCATCTGATGATTACTTCTTTCTAGCAAATTAATTCTAGATTTAAATGCTTTAAAATTACTCTTTACGCATAATCAAATTGTTTCAAAGGATTTGCATAGCACCAAGATACTTGTATCTTGGACAAAGAGAGACTCCATATACCTTGAAAATATTGATTAACTTTTTCCAGTGTTGAATTAGAATTTTCAGCATTCCTTCTCTGAAGTGCTCATCACTATTCCAAGCAAGTTTCCATCAGAGCTCTTTCTAAAATATCATGGTCAGCAGCATTATAGGAAACGGGTTAGACAAAAATTCCTTCACTGCCACTATTCACTTTATCCCCTTCTTTTTGTTTTATCTATTGAAGGCAGTTTTTCTTCTTCTTCTGAGATTGTAGTATTCATCACAATTCTGCAAGACAAGTTTATAATCAGATTGTTCTTCTTGACTGAGCTGTTCATCATTGTAAATATGTGAAGCCTTAGACCCATTGTCTGACAGAAATAATCATACTTTCTTTTGGGGTCAGAGGTCTAATGTTTAGCAGTGAAATATCTCTTAGATGACTGCCAAATTTTCTTTCTATGCTGCATCTCACAATATAGGCTAAACTTTTCCGTAGTCATTTTTCCTCTGTCATAGCATTCTTTTTCATTTTTTAATCATAGAAATATACCCTTCCCACACTCCCCTATCCAGGAAAATTTCCCTTCTAATTAAAAAAGGGGAAAAATATTAATCAAACAACTGAAATGATTCATTTACCCCATTGGATAGCATAATACAATATTTGATATCCATAGTCTCCTACCTCTTCAACAAAAAGAGCAGGATATAGTTCTTCATCTCTTTGCCATATTTGGTCATTATAATCACGTTGTTTAGTTGTATTAGCTTCTATTTATATTGCTGTAGTCATTTTGTGTATTGATTTCATCATTCTTCTTTCTGCATTCTGCAGCAATTAATAGAAGACTTCCCATGTTTTTGCTGAATTTCTCACACTAATCACTCATTATTTCCTTCCAGATGGCCATGGAATATAAGGATACTTGCTGAACTTTAAGGGGGCTAATAAATTGTCCCCTTAACCCTGTCTCCCAAGCTGATCCATTAGTACATATCCCGAAGCAAGCCTGTGTCCAATATGGGATTACTTCCTGGTTCAGGGTCACCAGAGATATAGTCAATAGGCTCTAGAAGGGTCCATTTTTAAGAAGTAACCTACTTGACTCAGACTAACAGTAGATGTACCTAGCATCTGAGACATTGTGTTGTAAGCAAGAGGGTGACTTTTCTATCAGTTCTGTGGAATGTGGAAATGAATGGGGGTGAGATGAATGTTTGTAACCATCACTTTATAGTTCAGCTCATTATCTCCAGGGATCACAGTAGAGAAGGAAATTGTTTTTTTGGAGAGGAAATTCTGTGCATCTATTCCTAACTATATCTTTTTTATAGTAAATATCCCTTTGTAAAACTAGTTGCTTTTTTAGTTCGATGATATTGGCAGCTAATCACTAGAATTAATATTGAAGGGAATGCACAGGAATGATGACTTAGACCAATAGAATTAGAAAAATTCCAACCCCACAGGAAGAGAAGTGTCCCTCTTGGGACTCTATTTGCCATGCTAGTGGAGGATGGGACAAGGACCCTAGAGTCTATTAGTCACTCATTATCTCTGTTAAATTTTATCTTGTAAGATTTAGCTTAGGGGGCGGAGCCAAGATGGCAACAAGAAGGGATCCAGTCTTAGGCGCTCTCTGATAAAACTTGAAACTAAGGACTCTAACTAAACTTTCGAGAGACAGAACCCATAAAGGGACCCAGTGAGGCAGTTCTCCTACTCAAGGTAACCTGGAAAAGAGCAGAAAGGCTCTGCTCCCCGGGGTCAGAGGGGCGGCCCACCAGAGCAAAAGAACTTCAGCCTCCCGGAGGCAGCCCCAGGGCGCTGGGAGTCTCAGCTCACGGCAGCAGGGAGTCTCCTGAGTTGCACCCCGGGGAGCACCAGGCACAAAGTGGGGGAACAGCAGGGGACCTCTGCCAGAGCGAGCACGTGGAGCCCAGCCCTCGGGGCACACAGGGAGCAGCTTGGTCTTTCATCAGCCTAGATCTGGAAACAGAAGCAGGCAGAGCCGGTAAACAGGAACCTCCAGGGCATGAGCCCATTGAGCTGAGGGAGGGGAGTGAAGAGAGACTGCAGAGCTCTGTCCTCTGTCTCTGGAACAGGACTCTGGGGCTCTGACCACATTCAGATCCTGATCACAGTCTAAGCTCCCCCATAGAACAGCCGGGTCCCCCCCCACCTCAGCCCCGAGGCAGAGGGGAGCGCTTATGGTCATTCACAGACCATGAGGGAGAACAGAACCTCACATACTGAGACCCTTGTGGGAATGTCCCAAAAGCCCAAGAAGCACCCCAAAACCAGGCCCAGGCTGGGAAAATGAGCAAGCAGAGAAACAAGAGGAAGACCATTGAGAAATATTTTGCATATGAGCCCAAGAAGGATCAAAATACTCAGTCTGAAGATGAGGAAGCACAAACTCCTGCATCTAAAGACTCCAAGAAAAACAGAAATTGGGCTCAGGCTATGACAGAGCTCAAAAAAGACTTTGAAAATCAAATGAGGGAGTTAGAAGAAAAACTGGGAAAAGAAAGGAGAGAGATATAGGAAAAACATGAAAATGAAGTCAGCAGCTTAGTCAAGGAAATACAAAAAATGCTGAAGAAAATAGCATGCTAAAAACCAGCTTAGGTCAAATGGATAAAACAGTTCAAAAAAGTTATTGAGGAGAAGAATGCTTTAAAAAGCAAACTTGGCCAGATGGAAAAAGAGATAAGAAAACTCTCTGAGGAGAACAAATCCTTCAGACAAAGAATAGAATTCAGGGAGATTGATGAATTTACCAGAAATCAGGAATCAATATTTCAAAACCAAAAAAAAAAATGAAAAATTAGAAGAAAATGTGAAATATCTCATTGAAAAAACAACTGATATGGAAAACAGACTTAGAAAAGATAATTTAAAAATTATTGGAATACCTGGAAGTCATGATCAGGAAAAGAGCCTTGACATCATTTTCAAAGAATTACTACAGGAAAATTGCCCTGATATTCTAGAAGCAGAGGACAAAATAGAAATGGAGAGAATCCACTGATCCCTCCGAGAAGGAGATCCCAAAAAACCAACCCTTAAGAATATTATAGCCAAGTTCCAGAACTCCCAAGTCAAAGAGAAAATATTACAAGCAGCCAGAAGGACACAGTTAAAATATCATGGAGCTGCAGTCAGGATCACACAGGACTTAGCAGCAACTACATTGGAAGCTTGTAGGGCTTGGAAATATAATATACCGGAAGGCAAAAGAGCTTAGAATGCAACCAAGAATGAACTACCGAGCAAGGCTGAATGTCCGTTTCCAGGGAAAAAGATGGACTTTCAATGAACCAGGGGAATTTCAAATGTTCCTTTTGGAATGGCCAGAGCTGAACAGAAGGTTTGATCTTCAGATATAGGACTCAGGTGAAGCATGGAGATTGGAGGAGAAGGGGAAAATATGAGGGACTTAATGATGATGAACTGCATGTATTCCTGCATAGAAAAATGACACTGATAATACTCATATGAACCTTCTCAGTTAATAGAGCAGGTAGAGGGAGCTTTTATAGTTGAAGCACAGGAGAAAGCTGAATTCGAAGATAAAATATGGTGTAAAAATGGAGTCAATAGAAAAAAAGGGAAATGTAATGGGAGAAACAAAAAGGAGAGGGAGAATAGGCCAAGATATTTCATATAATAAGACTTTTTTATTACAATGAGCTATTGCAATGATATAGAAGGGGGAGGCAAGGGGGAATGAGGGAACCTTTCCTCTCATCAGAGGTGGCTAGGAGAGGAAACAGCATATATACTCAATGGGGTATAGGCATCTGGAATAAGAAGGAGAGAGGAGCAGGGGGAAGGGGTGGGGATGTGAATAAAGGAAGAGAGGATGGACCATGGGGGAAGAATGGTCAGATATAACACATTTTCTTCTTTACATCTTGCAAGGGGCTGGGATTGGAAGGCCTGTCCAAGACCATTGGGCCAGGTGGATTCTGGGCCTAAGGGGTGGTATGGGGTCTCAGGGCCTCTTGGCCCCAGGACCAGGGATCTGTCTGCTGCGCCACTCACCTACCCTACAGCAGAGTCAGAGTGAAAGGAGAGAGAAAATAGAGTACATGGTAGTGGAGAAATAAGAAAGGAGGGAGTTGCGATCAGCAATGGCAAAGGTGGAAAAAATATGGAAGTAACTTTTGCGATGGACTTACCATAAAGAATACGATCTACCCATGACAGAGTTGTTGGTGTTGGAACAAAGACTGAAGCAAATTTTTTAATATTATTTGGGGGAGGGTGCAGGGCACATGGGGTTGGGTGGCCTGCCTGGAGCTACATAACAGGGTGATCTTTTGGTGTCTGAGGCCAGATTCGGACCCGGGTGCTCCTGGCTCAAGGGCCAATGCTCTGTCTGCCACCCAGCCACCCCTACTACTATTATTACTATTTTATTTTATTTTGGGTTTTTTTTCTTCTTTTAGGTTTTTGCAGGGCAGTGGGGATTGGGTGGCTTGCATGTCACACGGCTGGGTGATTGTTGGGTCTACGGGGCTGGATGTGGGCTCGGGTGCTCGTGGCTCCAGGGCTGGTGCTTCGTCCCTTGTGCCACCTGGCCATACCTACAATTATTACTATTATTTTTTTAATTTAAATTTTTTTTCTCTCCCCTTTACTTTATTGCCCAAGCAAGTCTATATTCATGGGGGGGAGGGGTATTTTGTTTACTCTTAAACAAGAATATTTTATTAATGTAAAAAAAATTGTACAAAATGAGAATTAAAAAATAAAATTGAATTAAAAAAAGATTTAGCCTAGCATTCTAGCTGATTAGGATATTTTTAGAATATTATCTTATTCAATATACTAGCTATCCCTCCAATGCCATAAATATGATACCTTTGCCATTTACTCTATATATACCTTTATCTAACTACTAATAAAAATGTTAAGCAGAACATGGTCCAGTATGCAGAGTCTATGCTTAATATTTCCTGTCATTTTTTTTCATTTTTTTATCATAGAAATATACCCTTCCCACACTCCCCTATCCAGGAAAATTTCCTTTCTAATTAAAAAAGGGGAAAATATTAATCAAACAAATTTCAATCAAATAGAAATATTAAAGAACACAAAACAATAATGGAAGAATAGAGGGGGAAAGAAAAGGGGGTCCATGGTTAGTCTGGTGACTCAGCCTGACCACAAAATAAGATATTGAAGGGAGATCAGAGGATAGTCTAGGGTGAGGATAGAGAAGAAAGGTGGAGATATTAAAAAGAGGTAAGAGCATGAGACTTATGTGCTTAGACCTGCTAAAAGACTATAAAAAAATCCCAACAAAAAGAAGAAAAAAATGGACCTTCTTCCTTTCTTGGAAGAGATAGGGAATACGGATGTGGCACTCTTCATATAGTATCAGACTTGGATGATATTTTAATTTTGCTGAACTAATTTTATTTCCTCCCTTTATTCTCTGGGTAAGGGAGGGGGAAGGGATATATATATATAAGGAAATGAAGGAAATTTAAATATAAAATGATAGCAATATACAGGGTTTTTTAAAAAAAACTAGAAATAGTAGAAATAAAGGAGGACTATTCAGGAGATAAGACCCTTGTCCCTGTCAGAATCTAATGGACTAGGGGTGGAATAAGAGGTTCCTAGAATGTGTAATAGAGATTTTTCCATGCAGCATTTAAAATCTACTATGGTACTTTGTTTATAGAAGATCATAGGAAAGCAAATGTCTTTATAGTCTTGATTCCTACAAGAAGAGTTTGTGGCCTTCATAGACCTTTGTAAGACAACACTGCTGACTGATGTTCATATTTTAGAAGCCCCAATTACACATACATACCCCCTCACTTAAAAAATTATTTATTTAAGGCAATAGGGTTAAGAATGATTTGCCCAATGTCACACAGGCAATTATTGTCTGAGGTCAAATTTGAACTCAAGTCTTCCTGGCTCCAGGGCTAGAGCTTTACTTACTATGCCACTTTGCTGCCCACTCACTTTGACCCTACTTTTCTTGTAGTGAATAGAGATGCTTGGATTCAATGGACTAGACATATCACTTAGGATACAGTGTTTGGCTAAGAAACCTAGGAGAAATTCAATCATAACAGCTCTTATAAAAAAAACAAAGGGCAAAGAAAGAACTTGAACCTTCTGTAATTACTTCTAATTGCTTTTTTTAAATTAAATATTGACTTCTAAATGTTATATACAGTGATCTTATTTTGGTTGACAAGAATTTCTTGACTTTTCTACAACATCTGACACAGCTTCATCTCCAATTAGATCTAATTCATCTTCAAGATACTCTTTTCTGCCTACATTTTAATGATATTGTTCTTTCATGGTTCTTCCTTATCTGTACAAGTATTCTTTCTTAATTTCCTTTTCATGATTATTATCTGCATCATTCAATCTATTCTCCACATAACTGCCAAAATTATCTTCTAAAAAGCAGGTCTAACCACATCAGTCTCCTGCTCAAGAAGTTTTTGGGGTCCTCTATTACCTTTAAGATAAAATTCAGATTCATTTCATTGGTATTTAAAACCTTAATAATCTATATCTCCCTTTCCAATCTTATTTCATATAAATTGGTAAATTTACTGTTCCCTTAACTTGGTACTCTATTCTTATACTTGTGCTATGGAAAAGGCTATCCTCTATGCCTATAAAAGATTTCTTCCTTATCTCTGCTTGGAGAATTCAGGAGTATCTTTTATGCTCCTAAAAGAAATCTCTACTGATCCCTCTAGTCCAGTAGTTCTGTCTTTTTGGGGGGTCTCTAAATTACTTAGAATAACCCAAGGAAATTTTCTTTTTTTGGTTTATATGTCAATCTTGACCAATTAGAATTAAAATATCTTGGTATTGTAATGAATCCCCTTTTGAATCACTGCCTTGTTATGGCAGAGGAACTTATGTGGCAAAAGGTGATTCACTGGAGAAAATGTCAAGCCATTCTAATATAGGCTTTATAAATAACTAGGGAAAGAAGGAACATGATAGGTAAAAGAGGAATGAAAAGATATAGTCAATTGAATACAGAATTCTAGAGAATTTCAAGAAGAGATCAGAGGTTTTCTTAAATGAACAATGTAAAGAAATAGAGAAAAACATTAAAATGGAAAAAAGATCTCTTCAATAATCTAGACATATCAATGGAATATTTAATGCAAAAATAGACAGGAAAAAAGACACAAATGGTTGGTTTCTTGTACTTAGTAGAAGTAGATGAAATTAAGAAGAGGTGGCAAGAATATCCAGAAGAACTATACAAGAAAAATCTTGGGGCAGAGAGGTGGTACATTGGATCCAGAACTGACTTGGAGTCAAGAGGACAGGAATTCAAATCCTGTGTCAGACACTTGACACTTACTAACTGTGTGACCTTGGGCAAGTCACTTAACCCTGATTGTCTCCCATCCAGGATCCTTTCCATTTGTCCTGATTCATATCTGGCCACTGGACCTAGATGACTCTAAAGGAGAAAGTGAGACGGGTGGCTTAACACAACACTTTCTCACTCAAATCCAATTCATGTGTTTGTCATGGTATCACCTCCCTGAAGCCATCTTTGAGGATGAAGGAAAAATACCATCATCATCATCATCCCAATAAGAGCTTAACCTCACCAAAAACTACCATGGTGTTATTACTGATCAAGACTTAGGAATTCTGGAGAATGAAATCAAGTAGGCCTTAGTAATCACTGCTAACAATAAAGTTAGTGGAAGTGGTGGAATTCCGGCTAAGCTATTTAAAATCTGAAAAGCTGATATTGTTAAAGTCTTGCAACACAATGAAACGTGGCAAGTTCTCAAAGAGTTAAGAGTATTAAATCATTTTACTTGTGATCAGAGGAACTTAGATGCAGGGCAAGGAGCAAAGTTAGAATCAAACATGGAACAACTGATCAGTTTAAGACAGGAGGAAAAAAGTACAAGGCTGTTTATTGTCACCTCATTTATTTGACTTATATGAAAATACATCAGGTTAAATGCCAGACTGGATAAATCAAAAAAACCAGAATTAAGGTTTTTAAGAGAAATATCCAAAATTTCAAAAATGTAGATGATACTTCTCTGATGGCAGAAAGTGAAGAATTAGAGTGATCACCCTTGATGAGGGTGAAAGAGGAGAATGTAAAAGGTGACTTAAAGGTTAACATAAAAAAACTAATACCTTGCCGACTTCTATCACTTCGTGAAAAATAGAGAGAAATGGAAGCTCAAAGATAATGACAGTCATGAAATTAAAAGATGCCTGCTTCTCGAAGACAAACTATGGCAAATATGGACATCAAATTAAATAGCATCTTTTGTTGACTAAGGTCTGTGCAGTGAAAGTTATGTTTTTCCCCCAGTAGCAATGTGTATGACTGTGAGAGTTGAACTAAAAGGAAAACTGAGCATTGTAGAATTGATAATTTCAATTGTAATGCTAGAGAAGACTCTTGAGAAACCTTTGGACATTAGGGAAATCAAATCAGTCAATACTTAATGAAATTAATCCAGACTATTTATTGAAAAGACAAATACTGATGCTGAAGTTTAAGTACTTTGACCATATAATGAGAAGATATGACTCATTGGAAAAGATCCTAATGCTGGGAAAGATTAAGACAAAAGGATTTGATAGAGGATGAAATGGATAAATAGCATCATGGCCGCCAAAAACATCAACCTGAAAAGACTTCAGGGGATGTAGAAGCTAGTTGGATAATCTGATTCATGGAGTTGTGAAGAGTCTGCTATGACTGAATGACTGAACAACTATAATTATCATGAATATAATTCTGACATTGAGAACCAATGAAAGGATTTCAGGACTACATTTTAAGAAGGGTTGCTAGTCATTAATACTCTATTTGTCCTCAAATAATCATGGTTCTATTTGCTATTAACATACTTTATCATCCCTTTTTTTTCTCTCTTTTGCTCTCTCTTCCTTTCTATTTCTCACTTTCCCTGTTTGTCCATTCATACATTCAATTCTTTCTCTCTTAACTTCCTTCTTCCTTCCCTTCTTTCCTTCCTTCTTTCCTTCCTTCCTTCCTTCCTTCCTTCCTTCCTTCCTTCCTTCCTTCCTTCCTTCCTCCCTCCCTCCCTTCTTTGTTCCCTTGTTTGTTCCTCTCCTCTCCTCTCCTCTCCTCTCCTCTCCTCTCCTCTCCTCTCCTCTCCTCTCCTCTCCTCTCCTCTCCTCTCCTCTCCTCTCCTCTCCTCTCCTCTCCTCTCCTCTCCTCTCCTCTCCTCTCCTCTCCTCTCCTCTCCTCTCCTCTCCTCTCCTCTCCTCCCCCTCCCTCCCCTCCCCCTCCCCTTCCCCCTCAACCCTGTGAAGTAGATGCTATTATTATTTCTATTTTGTAATTTGCAAAAGACATGTATTCAAATATTTGAAGATGTCATGTGGATGAGAGATAAAACTTGCTTTCCTTCCTCTAGAGGGTACAACTCAGAATTACTGGTGAAATTTACAGTTTGACTGTTAGGCTTCCTAAAAAAAAATGACAAGATTTATCCTAAAGATAGGATGGATTCCCTCAGAAAAGGAAATGGTTTCCCACTCACCAAAAGGTATTTTTAAATCATAAGTTTCTTGATGGCAGGGATTGTCTTTATTTTTTAGATTTGTTACCCCATCACTTATTATAGTGCCTGCCACATAGTAGGTGCTTATTAAATGTTTATTGTCTATGTTATAGAGAAGTTTTTATTTATTTGTTTGTTTGTTTGTTTAGACCTAATTTTGGATTCTAGTGTCCTTTCCTACTTTCAAATTTAGTACTTCTGTGCTTCATTTAATTTCTCTGTTCCTCAACTTCTTTTTCTGCAAAATGAGGAGACAACTAGATTATGGATTCTTTAATCTTTGTAGCATCATGAACCCCTTTGATGGTTTGATAAAGTCTATGTATCCCTTCTCAGAACAATGTTTGTAAATGTGTGAAATTATAGGATTACAAAGGAAACCAATTATATTGAAATATATTGAATTTTTGAACCACATCTAATATTTAAATATATTGAGAATATGAAAATATTTTCAGAAATTCCTGGAAATAGATTAATGAATCACCCCTCCAGCTGCCTCAGGATCATAAGAACCTCTGAAATAGATATTCTCTAAGGTTCATCCTAGTCCTAAATCTATGATTTCACAATATAACATCTCTGATGTACCTCTAATCTTATAATAACTGACATTTATATAACACTCTAATGTTTAGCAAAGCACTTTATAGTGGCAACTAGGTGGCCGAATGTATACAACAAGGGCCTGAAGTCAGAAAGTTGTTTTTCTGTATTGTTCAGTTTTGTCCAACTCTCTTCATGACTTCACATGAAATTTTCTTGGCAAAGATACTGGAGTGGCTTGTTATTTCTTTCTCCAGAACATTTTACAAATAAGGAAACTGAAACAAAGAGGGTTAAGTGCCTAACTCAAATTTGAACTCAAAGATGAATCTTTCTGATTCCATGGCCCATCACTCTATCTCCTGAATGACCTATTTAGAGTCAGGAAGACCTGAATTTAAATTTGGTCTTAGATAGTACTAGCTGGAGAAAACACTTATTCCTCTTTACTTCAATTTATTCATCTGTAAGATAAACTGGAGGGTGGCTAGGTGGCGTAGTGGATAAAGCACCGGCCTTGGAGTCAGGAGTACCTGGGTTCAAATCCAGTCTCAGACACTTAATAATTACCTAGCTGTGTGGCCTTGGGCAAACCACTTAACCCCATTTGCCTTGCAAAAAAAACCTAAAAAAAAAAAAGATAAACTGGAGAAGGAAATGACAAACCACTATCCAATATCTTTGCTAAGAAAAGTCAAATGGGGTCATGAAGAATTGGACATGACTGAAAAATGACTGAAAAAAACCCTCATTTTCCTAGTATATTTCTTGCACTTGGGAGCTTACATTCGAAAATAAGGACAACATAAGTAGCTATGTTTCTCTGCAAATGTATAGTAAATTCCAGAAATCTATCAGCTACAAGGTCAATGGCAGAGTTTGAGTATCTCTCCTAAAGAAGAAAACCCCATGTAATCATGGAGTCAGACGACTGAAAAAATGATTAAGTAATAACAACAAGCAACAACAAAATTACTTTTTATATGATATCAAATTAATCCTTACCATAGTTCTCACAGGAAAATTCTACAGGTAATGTTATTAAAATTCTACAGATTTGAAAATGGATGCTCAGAGAGGTGAAATGATTTGCAAGGAACATGACTAGGATTATAGACCATAGGTTTTTGCTGCATGATTAGTCAACATCCAGGGACAGCCTGCTCCCTGCTTTAGTCATCTGACCCTTCATTCCTAACCTCCCTCTGTTCATTTTTTAAAAATTATTTATTTATTTTCATCCATTTGTACGTGCATATTTCCAAGTTACAAAATTCCCCTCCACCTCTCCCTTCCCATCCCCCTCCCCTCAGTAGGGAACAGTCAGGTTAATATTTCACATACATATTTTGTTAAACATATTTACAAATTAGTTATTTTTGGCATGAGGAATTAGGATTAAGGGAAAGAGATACATAAGAGATAGTTTTTATAAAGTGTTCTTCAGATTTGGTAGGGGTGTTTTTTTTCCCCCTGGGTAGTTTTTTTTTCCCTCTGGTTAGAGATAATATAGTCCATTACCAGTCTAATACAGTTGTCCTAGCTCTATGGACTGTCAAAAGGAACTGCTTCCATCAAGGCAGTTCATCTCATAATATCGTTGGTGTGTACATTTTTCTCTTGACTCTACTCCTTTCACTTAGTGTAAGATCCCATAAGTCATTTCATGCTTCTCTAGAGTCTGACCATTTATTGTTTCTTATAGAACAATAATATTCTATAATATTGATGTACCATAACTTGTTTAACCATTGTGCAATTGATAGGCATCCCCTCAATTTTCAATTCTTTGCTGCTACCAAAAGAGCTGCTATGAATATTTTGTAACATGTGGATGTTTCCCATTTTTTTATAGTTTTTTCTGGATATAGTCCTAAAATTGGAATTGCTGAGTCAAATGGTATAAACAGTTTTATTGTTCTTTGGGCGTAGTTCCATATTGCTCTCCAGAAAGTTTGAATCCATTCACAATTCCATCACACCAATGTCCCAATCCTCCCACAACCTCTCTAACATTGATTATTTCCCCTTTTTTTAAATCTGGCTAATCTAATAGGTGTAAGTTGATACCTCATTGTTGTTTTAATTTGCATTTCTCTAATCAATAGTGATTTGGAACTTTTTTCATATGATTATATATATATAGCTTTAAATTCTTCATTTGAAAACTGTCTGTTCATATCCTTTTAGTGTTCATCAATTAAGGAATGACTTATGACCTTATAAATTCAATGCAATTCTCTCTCTCTCTCTCTCTCTGTCTCTCTCTCTCTCTCTCTCTCTCTATATATATATATATATATATATATATATATATATATGTATATATATTTTAAAAAATGAGACCTTTATCAGAACTCCTGGTTGTGAAGAGATTGTTTCCCAGCTTCTGCTTTTCTTTTAATTTTGGCAGTACTGATTTTTATTAGTGCAAAACATTTTTAATTTAATATAGTCAAAATCATTCATTTTTCAATTTATAATGTGCTCTAATTCTTGTTTGGCCATAAATTTATTCTTTTCCATAGATCAGAAAGATGGAGTATTTTTGGCCTATTAATTTATCTATGGTATTTATATCTAAATCCTGTACCCATTTTGACCTTATTTTGGCATAAGATATGACTTGTGGATCAATGCCTAGTTTTTGTCATACTTTTTCCAGTTTTCCCCCAACAATTGTTATCAAATAGTGAGTTTTTATACCAGAAGCTGATATCTTTGGGTTTGTCAAAGAGTAGATTGCTGTAGTCATTTACTGCAGTTTCTTTTGAAACTATTCTGATCCATTGACCCATTATTCTATATCTTAACCAGTACTAGGCAGTTTTGATGACTGATATTGTATAGTATAGTTTCAGATCTGGTAGAGCTAGGCCTCCTTACTTTACATTTTTTCCCTTAGTTCCCTTGCTATTCTATCCCTTTTATTGCTCCAGATGAATTTTGATACTATTTTTTCTAGCTCAGTAAAGTAGTTATTTGGTTGTTTGATTGGAATGGCACTGAAAAAGCAATTTAATTTGGGTAGAATTGTCATTTTTATTTTATTAGTTCAACCTCAACCTAACCATGAGCATTTGACATTTTTCCAATTATTTAGATCTGACTTTATTTGGGTGAGGAGAGCTTTACAATTGTGTTCCTACAGTTTCTGGGTTTGTCCTGGGAGGTAGATTCCCAAGTGTTTAATGTTGTCTACAACATTAGAATTAACGTTAAATTTTGTCTACAACATTAAAAAGAAATGGAATTTCTTTTTTCTATCTCTTGTTCTTGAGCTTTGCTTATATGTAAATATATAGATATATAAATGCTGATGATTTATGTGGGTTTATTTTATATTTTGCTACTTTGCTGAAATTGTTAATTGTTTCAGGGAGATTTTTAGATATTTTCTTGGGTTCTCTAGATATATTAAAATATCATCTGCAAAAAGTGAAAGTTTTGCTTCCTTGTTGCTCTCTGTTCATCTTTCAAACAGTCTTGCACTATAACACCTCCCTTAGTCACCATGACACCCAAAATAAGAATTTGTGATCTGTCATTTTATTTTATTTTATTTTTTGCAAGGCAATGGCGTTAAGTGGCTTGCCCAAGGCCACACAGCTAGGTAATTATTAAGTGTCTGAGGTCGGATTTGAACTCAGGTACTCCTGACTCCAGGGCTGATACTCTATCCACTGTGCCACCTAGCTGCCCCAATCTGTCATTTTATTAAAGATGGTAAGTTTCTGGACTATAATATGGACCACTTGGTTGTTTCTTTCTATATATTGGAAGGTGCTAAATTTTTGCAACTTGCAAAATTTACTTGCAAAAACTTCATTCATCAGGAAATCTTAGTTCCTTCCTATAATGTCATATTGTTGTTTTTCAGTTATTTGACTGACTGTCTGACTCTTCCTGACCCTGTTTGAGTTTTCTTGGAAGACATATTAAAATTATTTTGCTATTTCCTTCTTCAATACATTTTGCAGAAGAGGACTAAGGCAATCAGAGGTTTAAGTGATTAGCCCAGGGTCACATAGCTACTGAGACCTTATTTGACCTCAGGAAGATGGAGTCTTCCTTTCTTCAGACTTGACCCTTTAGCCACTGCACTATCTAGCTAGAAATAACCTAATCTTATGTCATAAAATCCTCAAGTTTTTAAATGAATGTTAAGGGACCTGTCCAGAGTCACACATCCAGTGAGGTTGGATTTGATTTCAGATCCTCCAGACTCTAGATGAGGTGTTTTCATCACTGTATCAGTTAGTTGTCGCTAAACCCCTCGATTTCTTTTCTAGAGTCTTTTTATTTTTATTTTTTCACAATTTAGATTTTATTTTATTTTTATAATTACATGTCATGAAAGTTTTTCAACATTCATTCACATGATTATGCATATTTATAAGTTATTTAATTTCCTTCCACACCTCCTCCCCAAATGGTGAACAATCTGATGAACATTGTACAAATAACATTTGTGTTTAACATGTTTACAGATTAATCATTTTTCTATATGAGGCATTAGAACTAAGGGAAAAGAAAGAAAACTATGAGATAGGAAAGAAAAAAGTTTTTTAAAGTGTTCCTAATGTTCATTCAGATTCTGTAGGTTTTTTGTTGTTTTGTCTTGTTTTTCTTCCTCTGAATGTAGATAGCATTGTCCATAACAGATCTCCCAGGGCTGTCCTAGATCTCTGAACTGCGGAGAGGAGCTGCCATCCAGGCATCAACTATCAAGGCTGATCAGCTCACAACATTATTGTTAAAGTGTACAGTGTTCTTTTGGTTCTGCTCCCTTCACTCAGCATTCCGTTTCTTTCCATGCTTCTCTTGAGTCTGTCCATTCATGGTTTCTTATAGAACAATAGTATTCCATAACATTGAAATACCATCATTTGTTTAGCCATTCCCCAGTTGATGAGCATCCCCTCAGTTTCTAATTCTGCACCACAACAAAAAGATCTGCTATGAATATTTTGGAACGTGGGGCTTTTCTCATTTTTTATGATTTCTTCTGAATATAGTATTGGTATTGCTGGGTCAAAGGGTATGATCAATTTTTTTTGCTCTTCAAGCATAGTTCCCCCTATGGCTTTTCAGAATGGTTGTATCACAACTCCACCAACAATATTCCAATCTCCCACAATCTCTCCAACATTGTTTGTTTTTCCTTTTGTCATCTTAGCCAATCTTAAATAAAGATGTGAAGTGGTACCCCATGGTTGTTTTAATTTGCATTGCTCTAATCAATTTGATTTGTAGTATTTTTATATATTCATATAGTTTCAATTTGTTCATTTGAAAGCTGCCTGTTCATAATCTTTGATCATTTTTCAACTGAAGTCCTCAATTTCATGAAACAAATCCATATACTTAATAATTTCTTTGACATGCCTTTGACAACATATCATTAAGTGAATTTCTATATATGTTGCCCATGAAAGGCTTTTTGTACCATTCTTATATGTCAGCCATTTCATATGCTCTATCTAATGGAGCTAAACCAAACATTCTCATAAACCTAACACTATGTACTTTTGTCAGCCTTTTCTAATACTCTATGGAAGTGGAGTCTATTTTATCTAGAAGTATTTCTGAAAATTTTTAATCTGATTCTCATACAATCTGAGAAAATGTATTAATAGTTTACACATTTTGTGAGGAAATGTTAATGACTTATGTAACTGCCATATTGATGTGTCACATTGATATTGTATGAGTTTTTGTTTTTGAGATCCAGCATTATCCATCACCCAAGAATACATGCTAATATTTTCATTGGGTTGTGGCAAAAGGGAAATTTTAGTCAAATAATCAGAGATACTAAAGCATAGTGATGCCTGCTGTGTATCCATTCCTGTTCTAAGAACTATGGAGGACACTGAAGAATTATTTTAAAAAAAACTTTTAGAATTTGCTGTATGTTCAGGAAAACAAGACATTAGTAAGTATATTTCCCTATAATTTACCTCTAGCATCAGTCAATTTTTCAATTGGTGAATAATCTTTAACCTATTAGATTTCTCTTCTCTGTCACTGAAAATTTTGCTCACCTAAAATCTCTGTGACTAAGTTGACCTTTTGATCCAATGTAAGAAACGTATTGTTCTCAGCATTAATGTCTTAACTAATTAGTCAATGGTGATTAGGAACCTAGAGTTCTAGACTTGGAATTCTTTTGGGGTTTGTTTTTGTTTGCTCATGTTTGTCACCATTCTTTTCTATTTTCTCATGTGTGAAATAAGAAATTGCCTACCTTTTTAGACTGACTGAGGACAAATTCACTATAAAGTATTTTGTGTCATTATCTTTGTCATGTCGTATACTATTCAGGTGTGTCCAAATCTGTGACCCCACTTGGGATTTACTTGGCTAAGTTACTAAAGTGATTTGCTACTTTTTTCTCCAGCTTTTGCCAATGAGGAAATTAGAGCAAACAGGATTAATTGACTTTCTTGGTGTAACAGCTATTAAATATCTGAGACCACCTTTGAACTTAGCTGTTCTTGACTCCAAGTCTGGTGCTCCATCTACTGCATCATCTAACTGCCCCTTAAATTGTTTTATCCTTAACAATAACAGTTAAAATATCTTGAAATCCTTGGGATGGAATGGACAGACTAGCTGGACATTGAAATGAAATTTCTTTCTTTGAATCACATCTAGCTAGAAATGATACTGTTTTAAATTAATTATTAATTACTCCATTTGACAAAAAGAACATTCCTAGGGAATTCCCTCAACAAAAGACCCCCTAGTGAATACAATGTGTCCTTCAATGATGAAGAAGAATGTTAGCCTTTATTTATAACTTTCTAGATAGCCATATTTTCTTCAAGAGATTATCATATGGCTTGATCTACCATCTCCTCAATATTCTGGTTGCCCTTCTGTGAATATGTGGTCTTGTATCAATGTCCATCCTAAAATATTGAATGTAGAATAATGGATCACATGTATATAGTTTTATTGTTTACAAAGCACTTTACTAAAAATAATGCTCCAAATATAGTTTTATCAAGGTAGAATACAGTAGGAGTCAGGATGCTGTATCTCTATAATGCAAACTAAGAATACATCAATTTTTGACTGTTTTGTGATAGTCACATTGTGCTTGTGTAGCTGGGAGAATTGTTCTTTTATCAGTGAAGAAATCATAAGTCTCTCTGACTCAGGAAAGTAAGAAAAGACTTAAATTTTAATTCACAGGTTACTGAAAAAAAGTTAAAATTTAATTCACAGAGGTAAAAAAAGTAAAATTTTAAGAAGATAGTAAGTTTAAGCAAAGTAGAAACAGCTACAAGCTGGATTGGTGAGAGGATCAAAGGCAGTTAAAAGGGGGGGGAAAGAGAAACAGCCACAAAATTGGTTACTAGGCTAGCCTACCTTCTGGGTAGAGAGGGGTCAGGGGAAAGAATCAAGGACCTGGACATGACAGGAGTCAGGCATAAACTTGGAAAACTACATGCCAGATAGGTAGAGAAGGGGTAGGAGAAAGGAACTGAGGTTGCTTTCCAGAATGAAGTTAAAAAGAAAGAAAGAAAGAAAGAAAGAAAGAAAGAAAGAAAGAAAGAAAGAAAGAAAGAAAGAAAGAAAGGAAGGAAGGAAGGAAGGAAGGAAGGAAGGAAGGAAGGAAGGAAGGAAGGAAGGAAGGAAGGAAGGCGGGAGGAATGAAGGGATTAAATTTGGAAGGTAAGATTGGAGGGAAGGAAGGAAGGAAGAAGGAAGAAAGGAAGGAAGGAGAGAAGGAAGGAAGGAAGGAAGGAAGGAAGGAAGAAAGAAATTGATGTTGTTGCTCAACTTTCCAGTTCCAGTATAGAACTGATACAATCAAACTCCATTAGAATAGGTCCAACCTCTCATTGCCATCTAAACTTTGAGTCTGTTGCCATGAAGAGTTTTTTAGCAAGGCAAGGAAAGTGAGTTTTTAAGAAGATAGTAAGTTTATGAAATGAAGAAACAGCTACAAGCTGGGCTGATAAGAACATTAAGAATAGCTAAGACGGGGGAAAGAGAAACATTCCACAAGACAGGTGACTGGGCTTAGATCAATGTAGATCTAGTATGGAGAAGATGATGGGCAGAGCTTTTATAGGGAGCCTAGCCCATCTTCTGGGTGGGCTAGAGTCAGGGGAAGGCATCAAGGAGTGACATGAAAGTTCAAAATGCAGAAATTACGTTTTTCTAACTTTTTAAATGTCACAAATTCAAATGAGACTATATATGAATAAATTTAAAAGCCATAAAGCACTATATAAATGAGCAAAAGAACCACAAAATTTATAAGTGTGCATTATGTGCCAAAGGGATGTTGGGCAACAAAGTAGAAAGTCAGGAAGATTTATATTCGTGACTTCAAATCTGACCCCAGACACTTACTCCTCTCTTCTTCTTACATATGAGAAGTAGATGGAGTCACTTCCTGAAAGATTGAAGTCTGAAGGCAGCATTGAGTTTGAGTGATGGAAAGACATGTTGATTTTGAGATGCTATCTGGACAACAGTTGGCTATAGTCTCTAAGCTATTGGAATTGTGAGTCTGGAGCACAAGATAGAAGTCAGGACCAGAGATGAGAATTCAGAATCATTTGTGGAGAGTTGATAGTTGAAGCTGTTAGAGAGAATGAGATTTCCAAGGAAGAAGGCATGGGGTGGAAGATTTGAAGACTGAGGATACCAAATGATTTGATAAAAAACACACACATAGTATACTACACTGTTACTAAAGCTCTAGGAACATATAGAGAAAAATATTTAGCATAAATATTTATATATATATATATATGTATATATATATACATATATATATATATATATATATATATATATATATATATATATATATATATTAGGCAGGGACAGAAAAACAGCAAAACCGGGTAGATGTCAGAGGACATCTATGTTTTACTGACATTCCTTGCATTCTGCATTTCCATATCAACATTACTCAGTCATGTGCCAAACTGGATAAGTATCTTAGATTAGAATCAATATCACTTATATTTCCAGAGTTAAAATTCAATAGAAAACTCTTTGGTTTACCAGCATTTTGCTATTCAATAACATTGCTCCACCATCAATGATTTCTGAATGAATAATTCAGGAACCACTTACTTTTCAATAAGTATCATTTTTACTATGCTTAGAACTTCCAGTAACCTTTTGGGTAAAAATGAGTTTTATAAGTGAACATAAACATAAGGGGTATGGATGAGAAAGAGGAAAAAAATTACTAAAGAGGATGAAGAAAATATGCTTTGAGAAAAGAATTTGGAAAAGAAAATGAAAAGAATGAGAAGGGTATATTAGTTTACTTCTCTAGGTCTTCATTTGTTAAACTGGAAAATGAGGGGACTGGAGAGCTTCTGATGTCCTTTCCACTATTATCTTATATAGAAGACTGTAATAAACATATAATCATCAGGTACAAGTTGTTTTCTTTTTAGATGTTTTCCTTTGTTACATGGGTTAAAGGAAATCTCATTCTTATACGTTTTAGAGATGAGCAAAGTTAGCTAAGTCTGGAATCATAAATCATGAAAAACTGTCATCCCTAACCATCTGAGCAACAAGCATGTTAACTTCTGGACTCCTCCTTATTGTCCATAGATGGTCAGAGACTTTTCCTCCCTCTCCCCACAACAAGAAATTAAATCAGAAACAGAGCTTCTTGAGATTATAAAGCATCATAGTGGAAAGAGTCTTGACTGTAGACTCAGCAGATTTGTATTTGAGTTCTGGATTAGTCACTTTTTAACTATATAGAATAGGGGTATTATTAGATGAGTCATCTAATTATTCATCATAAATTCATAAGTCCTCCATAAGCCAGAATCTCCAACTCAGAGATTCTTTGAGTCTATTCCTATATGATTGTTGCAGCTGCAGAATTATAAAAATTATAACCAGCATTTGTATAGCACTTAAAGTTTTGAGAAGTTCTTTAATATGCTGTTTAATTTGGTCCTCGCTGATTTGATCATACAGATTTCCCTATTTGCAATAAAGTCTACATCCAACATTAGCCAAATATTTGTTACTCCTAACCATAGCTAAGTCCTAACTACATCTATTTGTGGAGGGGGGGGAGGGGTAGTTGCCATCGGATAAGATCACAGTTCTGTGAAATAGAGTAATAAATGTGAGGCAGAGAGGAGGGTTCAAATTTGGGCTGCCTTAATTCATTCTTGTGATCTGAGAATCCTACTTCATTCCTGAACCTCATTCAGTTGCTTTATTCATAAAATAAGGGGTTTAAAAAAGGTCAAGGGCTTTTACCCTGGAGAGAGTCCTTGAACTCTTTTGGTTTAAAAAATATTTTGTTAACTATATTTCAATATATTTGGTTTACTTTGTTATCTTATTTTCCCCCTACATTTAAAAGGGGTTAATGGACTTCACCAGACTCCCAAAATACACAAAAAAGGATCAGAATCCATGGACTAGGTAATCTTTAATCTCTAACTCTAAATCCAGAAAGCCTATTATTCAATTGAATTTTGTATGTATTACTCTATTTTAAATGAAATTTTATTTTTCAATTACATTCAATTATAATTTTTCAACATTCATCCATTTTCAAATTTTTGAGTTTCACATTTTTCTACCAGTCTTGCTTCTTTCCCCTCTCCCCATGGCAGTAGACTGGTAAAATGTACATTTGTGCTTAAGATTATTTAAATGCTAGACATGCTGTGAAGGAGGAATTAGAACTTAGAGAAAAGAAGAAAAAATGAGAAAGGAAGGAAAAATATATAATAAGTTTTAAGAAAGTGAACATAATATATATCTAGGCTCTGTAGTTTTTTTCCCTCTGAATAGCAGGTCTCTCAGGATTGTCCTTGGTTTCTGAACTGCTGAGAGGAGCTATATCCATCATAGCTGATCATCTCACACTGTCATTGCTAATGTGTACAATGTTCTCTTAGTTCTGCTCCCTTCACTCAGCATCAGTTCATGTAATTCTTTCTATGTGTCTTATAGTCCAATCACTCATGATTTCTTATAGAACAATTGTACTACATAACATTCATATACCATAACTTGTTTAGTTAATCTCGGATTGATGCACATCCCCCTCAATTTCCAATTCTTTGCTGCTACAAAAAGAGCAGTAAATGAATATTCTTAAACATGTGAGACTTCCAATTTTTTATGATTTCTTTGCATATAAATCTAGTATTGATATTTTTTCATTTTATAAATATTTATTTCCCAATTACATACCATGGTAGTGTCTATCAATCATATTTTTTTTTGCAATGTTGTGTTTTACAATTTTTTCTCCCTCCCTCTCTTCCCTCCCCCTCAACAGAAAGAAGTCTGAAATAGTCTTTACAATTGCATCTAGGATATGTAGAGATCAAAATTGAATGTGTTGTGACAGAAGAAACAGATCCAAAAAGAGGAAAGAAAACATTAGCAATAGTAAAATTATGTATTACATAAGACATCTTTTAAAAATTGAACATACTAAGCTTTCATCTTCATTTAAACTCCACAATTCCTTCTCTGGATAGAGATGGTATTCTCCATCACAGATCCCTTAAATTTGTCCCTAATTATTACATTGAAAGAATGAGCAAGTCCATCAAGGTTGATCATCACCCCATGTTGTTGTTGGTATGTACAATGTTCTGGTTCTACTCATCTCACTCAGCATCAATTGATGTGAATCTATCCAGGCTTTTCTGAACTTCCATCCCTTATGATTTCTTATAGAACAATAGTGTTGCATCACCTACATATACCACAATTTGTCCAGTCACTCCCCAATTGATGAGTATACCTTCATTTTCCAATTTTTTGCCACTACAAACAGAGTTGCTATGAATATTTTGTATATCTGGAGTTTTTTTCCCTTTTTCATAATCTCTTCAGGATATAGAACCAATATTGGCATTGCTAGGTCAAAAGATATGATCATTTTTTTGCTCTTTGGACACAGTTCAGATTGTTATCCAGACTAATTAGATCAGTTCACAACTTCACCAACAGTGTACTAATATTCCAATTTTTCTACATCCTCTTTAACATTGATCATCATCCTGTTTTGTCATCTTAGCTAATCTGATAGGAGAGGGGTGCTATGCCAAAGTTGTTTTAATTTGTATTTCTCTAATCAATAATGATTTGGAGCATTTTTATATGACTACATATAGCTTTAATTTTTCATCTAAAAACTGCCTGTTCATATCCTTTGACCATTTATCAATTGGGGAATGACTTGTTATCTTATAAATTTGGTTCATTTCTCTATACATTTTAGAAATTAATACTTTATTTGAAACATTAGCTGTGAAAATTGTTTCCAAACTTTTTGTTTTCCTTCAAAATCATCCAAAATTTAATATAGTCAAAATCACCCATTTTGCAACATATAATGTTCTCTATTGTTTGACCATAAATTTCTCCCTTTCTATAAATCTTACAAATAGAATATTTCTTGTTCTCTTAATTGGTCTATGATATCATCTTTCATGTCTATATCCTGTACCCATTTTGATCTTATTTTGGTATAGGGTGTGAGATATGTGTCTATTACTAGTTTTTGCCATACTATTTTCCAATTTTCCCAGTAGTTTTTGTTGAATAGGGAGTTCTTATCTCAGAAACCAACGTTTTTGGGTTTCTCAAACAGGAGATAACTGGTCATTTACTACGGTTTCTTTTGTATCTCCTCTAATCCACTTGTCCATTCTCTTTTCTCAACCAATACCAGTTTTGATGACTGCTGCTTTAAAATATAACTTTAGATCTGGTATCGCATTTTTTCATCATTTTTCCTAAATATTCTTGTTGCTCCAGGTGAATTTTGTTATTATTTTTCCTAGTCTCTGTAAAATAGTTTTTTGGTATTTTGATTGGTATGGCACTGAGCAAGTAATTTAATTTGGGTAGAATTGTCATTTTTTATTATATTAACTCAGACTAACAATGAGCAATTGATGTTTTCCAATTGTTTTCATCTGAATTTATTTGTATGAAAAGTATTTTGAAATTGGGTTCATATAGTTTCTGGGTTTAGGAGGTAGATTTCTAATTATTTTATGATGACTACAGTAACTTTAAATAGAATTTCTCTTTCTATCTCATTTCATTGGGCTTTATTGTTCATATATAGAAATGCTGATGATTTATGTGGGTTTATTTTATATCCTGCTACTCTGCTGAAGTTGTTAATTGTTTCAAGTAGTTTTCAGTTGATTTTTAGGGTTCTCAAAATATTCCATTATATCATCTGCAAAGAGTGAAAGTTTTGCATCCTCAATGCCAATTCTAATTCCTTCAATTTTAATGTCTTGTCTTATAGCTAAATTATTATTCCAAATACTATATTGAATAGTAGTGGTGATGATAATGGATAGCTTTGTTTCACCCCTTAATTTATTAGAAATCTCCTAGTTTAGATAAATACTGTTCATTATTTAAGGAAAACTACATTTATTCTTATACTCTCTAGTGTTTTTAATATAAATGGGTTGTATTTTGTCAAGGGTTTTTTCAGTATCTATTAAGATAATCATATGATTACTGATAGTTTTATTATTTATATATTGTTATGTTTACTGTTTTTTTTTAAATATTGAATCATACTACCTGATCATGTGCAATTACTCTTAATGTGTAGGCTGCCTACAATTTCTGATTCTCCACTGTGTTAGACAGTTCTATCCTCAGCAGATAGAATTCTAAAAGAAATTATGCCAGATGACTTAATTCTCACTAGGTATCTGGCCTCTGTGGTATATCCCCCATTTGGTGTGTTATTATTTTCAGCTGTGTAATTTCCAGAACTGACGTTGGACAAGAAAGAGCAATGAACTACACAAAAGAATCAAAATATGGCAGCTTTGGGGGGAACAAGGTTGGGGGGAATTGCTATTTTTAGCTCTCACTTTGAGTGAATGATGCACTTAGAACATTTTTGAGTCATAATGTAATTATTTATACAAACATATACTTGTGGTATAGAGGATGTGACTTTGCACTCAGTTTATGCTATTACTCATTACCTTTGTGATCCTGGGCAAATCATTTAAACTCTCTAGGTCTCAGTTTATTCTTCTGTAAAATGAAGGAGATAAAATAGGTAGTCTCCAAGGTCCTTTCTAGTTTGGGATCTATGAACATTTGAACATAAGGTTTATCTATGATTACCTAAAAAGGAGACTGCCTTGATAGTTTAGATTGGGCACATCTCCTATATCATTTCAAATATTTTGATAACATTTTGATTAGGATTATTGGTGTTGGGTAAAATGGTTAAAAAACATGACCCATATTTGCTCACAACAAACTAAAGATCGTACATGTTTAAGAAACCAGAGATAAATACCCTTCTATTTTTGGAAAGAACTTTACAAAAAAGTTGTCACTCATTTTCTCTTTAGATTTGTTAAGTTCATGTACAAACTATATTGCTTTTTCAATGGAATTTCTTTAAAAAAATAATATAAATACCTGTTTTAACAGCACAATCAGAATGCTCAGCATGGCACTGCATATCTGCATGAGGAATATACTCTGAGTTGATTCCAGACACTTTTGGGAGAGACATAAAAGAGAAGCAGATTTAGGGAGAAAGTGGTGAGGAAAGACTTTGTTTGTAATGGTTATTATGTGTGGGAACCCATGTTCCTAAGTTTGCTTGGAATTTTAGACACTGTTGAACTTATCACCACATCAGTAAGTGCTTAGTCAATGATTTATTTATTTATAGGTGGCTATTATGTGTTGCTCTTTTATCTAACATCTATTATTAATTTATAGCACAATTGAAAAAATTCTCACACAGAGTGACTTATCATCAGACATTGCCTCTTGTGATAGAATATAAGTTCCTTGAGGACAGAGACTTTTTTAATTTTTCTAAATCAGCTCACAGCAGAAAGAAGGTAGTTAATAAAATGCTTGAAAATAAGTGACTGATTTGATCAATGAATGAAATTAGAAATCTCAGGGTAATGGAAATAGCACAACTACTGGAAGCATTTCTCTGTGAGTGTCAATATAGCAAGGAACTTCTAGTTACTCTGGGTCACTAGAGTGACTACCTTTTATAAAGGCCAGTATTCATTTTGGGGGTTTTTTTTGGTAAGGCAATGGGGTTAAGTGGCTTGCCCAAGGCCACACAGCTAGGTAATTATTAAATGTCTGAGACCAGATTTGAACCCAGGTACTCCTGACTCCAGGGCCGGTGCTTTATCCACTGCGCCACCTAGCCATTCCTCGGTATTCATTTTTGAAACAAATTCTGAAAAGACAGCCAGCTGCAACTTCAGGAATTAACTGCTTGATAATACTAGTCAGTCCTTCTGTTTCCTTAGCCTGGCCAGGAAAATGATAGCTAGCACAGGTCAGAAAGAGATGAGGTTATGTCTTGGAGAAGTCAAGTTAAAGTCAAAATATAATCCATTAAAATTCTTCAGTCTATGAAAATTATAAGTTCTAAACTATATCATGCCTGAGAAATTGGGAGAAAAAGAAAAGTTCAGACATCTAGTACACAATAGATTTTAGATGTAATCAACTTTTTAAAATTGTGTTTATTGTATGCATGTTTTTACTTCATAAGTTAAAAATAAAGTAAAATTTTTTTAAAAAGAAACAATCCAATGGTCATAGGATTTTAAGTTAGAAGATACCTTAGAGATCATCTAATTCAGAGATTTTTAATCTTGGTTCCTTGAACCTGATTTTTAAATAATTGATAAATGTATTTTAATATATTTTTGCTTTCCTTTGTAATTGTTATGCATTTTACTTTATTCATTAAAAAGCATTACCTTGAGGAAGCATCCATAGGTTTCACCAGATATTCAATGATTCTATAGCAGCAAAAATTGAATCAAGTCTCCTCATTTTACTAGTGAATGAGTTGATACCTAGAAAAATGAAAGAACTTTACAGAATCACAGAATATGGAGATGGAAGGGTATGACTATCTTGATCAACCTATATCCCCAAAAGAACCCTACTACATCATGCCTTAATTAACTGCTCTTTAAGCCTCTGCCAAAAAGACCTCCAATCATGAAGAACAGACTGTTTTCTGGAAAATATCAATTTCGCTTTGTTATAAACTCATTATTAAGACATTTTTTTCTTTTCATCAAATTTAAGTTTACTCTCATTGCAACTTCCACCCACTACTCCTGTTTCTTATTTTGGGGGTAAAATAAAATAAGTCTTTTCTCTCTTCCACATAACAGTCTTTCAAATACTAGAAGAAAGTTATCTTATTCCACTTGCTTCTCTTCGGTAATCTAAACACCTCAGTCACATACTTAAGAAGTATTGGATCTGAGATCTGAACTCAAATTTTCTGGCTATAAATCTTACATTACCTAACTTAACCTAACTACTCAACTACCTAGCAGCTACCTCTTTGAGTAAGTTTCTCCCTCTTAAAGGAGGAGTCACAGTTTGATTTCCCTACATATTATTTCCAATGCATCAAAACTGAATTTGGTGTGTTTTGGGAATAGTGCAGGATGCCATATTGAAAAATAGGCATTTAAATATTTTCTGAATGAATGAATTCAGGCCATTCAAAAAAAAGCATAATTTTCTGTAAGTAGGGAAATAAATTCTATATATTCAGAGGGGAACACAGAAGAAGGTTAGAACTGAAAGCATTTTAGAATTCATCTAGTTCAAGCCTCTAGATTTGACAGCTGAGAAAAGTAAAGCCCAATGAATGAAGAAGCTTAGCAAGGGTGACATAATCAATAGAAGAGTCTGGACCAGAACCCAAATCTCCTAAATTTGAGGTCAGTGTTCTCTTCTACCTCACACCACACTGGGATGACAATCTAATAGAACAGAATCTGAATTTTACTTTGGAAAATTTTGTATTTTTATTGTTTCAGCAATAAATAAGCATATAACTATTGCCTCATCTCAGAGATATTTATTGCATCCTTAGAAAACTGACTGTCCCTATGAAACTACAACCAGGAACATGAGTTTACTGTTGCTATCCTGCTGCCCTCCTAGTGTTCTTTAGAAAGGGTTTATGTCAATTAATTAGATATTAATAGAAGAACATATGGGCAGATTTTCCTGGCTGCCTCCTAGCCTTAGCTAGGGAACATGCTGTGAAGCTAAAGGAGAAAGGAGCTTTTGATATGCATGATGCCTTTGGAGGAAAATGAAGATTAGAGACATGATGGACTTTCAAGTTTGGGTCTAATTTGTTCCCAGTCCTTGCTGGTCTGCTGAACTGGACTAAAGTCTTCTTTCTAACTGCTTTTCCCTAATCACAGTCATTGTTGTCCTTGAAACTCTCCCAGAAATAACTCTTAGAGTCAATGATGCTAATTTACTTATGTAATCCTTTATGCCAGAGTAGTAAAATAACATGAAGGGCAACCAGATTGCCTTCTGCAAGTTTGTTATACTTCCCTTGACCCAAGACAGAAGCATTATTTTCTGAATATCTCCTGATTATCCCAGTCCTTTCAGGATAATAGAACTGGTCTTAGAGCTAGAAGAGATGTCAGAAGTCTTTTAGAAATGAGGAAACTGAGTTTCATAAAGGAAGTAAATAGAAAAAATAGAATACCAACAAAGGTCATCAGACTCCATAATTCTGATAACCATGCATAATTATTTTTCTTTCATCCCTGACACATAATTTATTGAACTCATGCAGAGCACAGCCTATATTCACTTCATTCAGCTCTTTTACTTACTTCTGGATTCCATCTTTTTGCCAGTCAGCTTGCCCTCCTCCCTTTATTCCTTTCTATTTCTTTGTGTATTGCCTCCTCCCATTGGGATTATAAACCCCTTGAGTTAGGGATTGACTTTTTTTGCTTTTATTTGTATCCTTAGTGCTTAGACTAGTGCAGTATATGACAAATGCTTTAATATAGTATTTCCCTCCTTCCTTCCCTTTTTCCTTCTATCTTCCTTCCTTTCTTCCCTCCCTCCATCCTCCTTTTTCTTCTTCTTCTTCCTTCTTCCTCTTCCTTTTTCTTTCCTTCCTTAGTTCCTTCGTTCCTTCCTCCCACAATTCCTTCCTTTCTTCCTTCCTTCTTTTCTCCCTCCTACCCTTCCTTCTTTCCTCTCTCATACCCTTCTCTCCTTCCATCCTCTTTCCTACTTTCCATCCCTCCTTCCTTCCATCCTCCTTCCCCCTCTCTTTAATTCTTTCTTTCTTTCTTCTCTTTCTTTCTCTCTTCTTTCTTTCTTTCTCTTTCTTTCTTCCTTCCTCTCTTTCTTTCTCTCTTCTTTCTTTCTTTCATCTTCCTCTCTTTCTTTCTCTCTTTTTTCTTTCTTTCTTATTTTTTCTTTCTTTCTCTCTTTTTTCTTTCTTTCTTTCTTTCTTTCTTTCTCTCTTCCTTCCTCTCTTTCTCTCTTCCTTCCTCTCTTTCTTTCTTTCTCTTTCTCTCTTCCTTCCTCTCTTTCTTTCTCTTTCTCTCTTCCTTCCTCTCTTTCTTTCTCTTTCTCTCTTCCTTCCTCTCTTTCTATCTTTCTCCCTTTTTCCTTCTTTCTATCTTTCTCACTTTTTCCTTCTTT